>NC_062568.1:105452500-105752500 GCF_022837055.1 Prionailurus viverrinus | reverse complement strand
AAAATAGGTTTACAGGTACCATAGCAGTCCACACTCAGATTTCCCTAAATGATCTTAAAATAACCATAATAGCTGGTTTATACAAACCAGGATCCAGCCCAGGACTGCACATTACATTGAACTGTTATGCCCCTTACTTCTTTTTTAATCTAGAACATTTTTACATGACATAGGTTTGACAAAGAGACTAGGTGCTCTGTTGACAGTCTCACCTCCTAGATTTCTCTAATTGTATCCACATAGTGGTGTTTAATTTGTTCCTTTATCTTCTTATTTCCTGTAAGTTAGATTTAGTATCTAAATTAGGTTTAAGATGTGGCATTTTTTATTAGAATGCATCATAGATGATACTGTGCATTTCATGTTGCATCCCATTAGGAGACCTACAATTTCTGGTTGTTCCTCTATTAATGATGCTAAGATTGAGTGTTAGATTAGGATGATTGACATCCAGATTTCTCTGGTGTAAGATTTTGTTTATTCCTGAAGACCAGAAAGTAACTTGAGCTATTAGCAATGGCGCATAAGAATATCCAGTTCCTGGGGTGCGTGGGTGGTTCAGTCAGTTGACTGTCCAACTCTTGGTTTCAGCTCAGGTCATGATCTCACAATTGGTGAGCGCAAGTCTCATGTGGGGCTCCTCAGTGCCTGTGCAGAGCCTGCTTGGGGATTCTCTCTCTCTCTCCCTTTCTCTGTCCCTCCCCCACTCGTGCTCATGTGCTCTCTCAAAATAAACTAAAAAATAAAAATAACATCCAGTTCCTTTTCAGTCATCTACCTAATGTTTTTAACATAGATTGGTAATCATTGCCTGAGTCAGTAGTTTCAATAGAAATTGCAAAATGTGACTTACAAACTGTTATTCCTTGTATGTAATTTTTAATATTTGTAGTGTTGTAGGGCACATTTTAATATTAATGTTTTTCAAGATGGTGGTACATTTACTCTTTTAAAAATACATGCATTCAGGGCGCCTGGGTGGCTCAGTTAGTTGAGCGTCTGACTTTGGCTCAGGTAATGATCTCAGAGTTCATGGGTTTGAGCCCCGTGTTGGGCTCTGGGCTGACAGCTCAGAGCCTGGAACCTGCTTTGGATTCTGTATCTCCCTCTCTCTTTGCCCCTCCCCTGTTTGTGTTCTGTCTCTGTCTCTCTTAAAAATGAATAAACATTTAAAAAGTTTTTTTAAACACATGCTTTCGTGTACTTTAACAGGTAATATATATTAGGAAAAACATTTGATTTATGGGTCTCTAAGTGGATTGTTTATTAGAAGTGTATATGTTTAATGTACAAATTTACAGTTTGAGCTTATGGATCAGTAAAACTGTTGACCAGTATCTAATAGTAATGGTTTTAATCATCCTGTTTCACAAGATCAGCAGTAAACTTTACTTTCTTATCATCATGAATAACTGTTTATAGAGACACTGTTGTTACTCATCATTGCTACTTTGTATTTTCAAAGATTCTGTTGATAGTATAAATTAGTTGGGTTTTTTTTTTTAATTCCTTTGGAAAACAAATTGGTGGGATGTATTTAAATGCCATAGAAATCTTCAAGACTTTGAAGACTTTTGGACTGGTAATTTCACAGAAATTCATTCTACAGAAGTAATCCAAAAGAAGGAAAAAGTTGTGTATATTTATTTTAGTATTGTCTGTGATGGAAAATGAGTGCCCACGGTAGAATTAAATTACGATGGTGCTGTCAAGAGAATATGTTAAAATTGTGAAGGCTATGTTGCAAAGTTGGAGGAAGTACTTACAGTAAGAGAAAAAGAATATAAAATACTTTTTAATAATGATGATGGTGTTTTAAGAGTACCTGTATTTGGACAAGGATAGGAGAAACTTAAAAAATGAAAATGTGTCATGTTGTAATTGTGATAGATTTTTCTCTTTTATTCACATTTCGATTGCTGTTTGTATAATTATTTAAATTGGAAATAGAAAATTCTGAATAAGCATGAATAGAGGTCCTGATTGTTGAAGATAAGATTAAATGGTTGGGGCTCTTGGGTGGCTCAGCTGGCTGAGCGTCCGACTCTTGATTTCGGCTTAGGTCATGATCTTATGGTTCCTGAGCTTGAGCTCCAAGTCCGGCTCTGCACGACAGTGCAGATTCTCTGCCCCTCCCCCACACATGTGTTTGTGAGCACTCTCTCAGAATAGATAAACTTTAAATTAACCATTTAATTGGCTGGGACTGATTTACATCGCAAGTGGAGACAGGTGATCCTTATATGTTTAGCAATCTTAAGACTAAACCAGGACCATTCAGGAAGAGGTGTTAGATTCTGCTTCTCATTAACTTCACTTGGTTTTGTAAGGGCAGCTATCTCTTCAAAGTATAGGTTGTCAGTGAAATCATGTTACCAAATTAATCATAGTTCATCAGCAGTCTTAAATGAATTACACATATGCCAAGCCCATGGCATATAATGGTCTGGACATATATGATTTTATTAGACTTAACTGAATCTCCAAGTTTGTGAAAGATGCTATATAATTCTCTCATTAAATTTGCCATGATGATCTCTTTGTGTCCTCGATTCACACTTTGCCAAGATTGTCATCCCATTTTTCAGTTTTCCCAAATGTAGCCTTCTGTTTCTTAGTTGATCTAGAACTGCTTTTGGAATAGAACCATAACTTTATTCTCAGTATCTGGACTAGCAGCTAGCTGTTGATTTCTCTGTTACACACACGTGCATGCACACACACACACACACACACACACACACAGTTTTTATCTCACAGTACTTTGCAACTCATTCCACTTGTTCACATCGAAGAAGATAACTGTGTTTTTGGTACACAGGAGTAAATAGACTACACTGATGGAGCTGTTAGCAGCTATAGGCTACTGGCCTAGCTGCCCAAGGCCCAGAAGAGCCTTAAGTCCATCACTTGTTTGCAGCCTACAAGTAATTTGGGGGCTTATTATTTGGACAGCTCAGTTCTAGCTATGTTATTTTGGGTATTACTACAAGTAGAGACACAATAAGTAGACTGAACAAAAAGCCAAGTTGACTTGTAGGTGTAGGTACTTGGCTGCCTAAGGCTTTCCACAAATGTGTTTGCAAATTTGGGTCAGCAGAATTGCATCTTGCGGTCCCCCCAGATGTTGTTGATGAATAGTGGAAACAAGCAAATGGTTAAACCTGTGAAGTCTAAGAATCTATTTTCCTATGGCAAAGTATACCATTGGCCAAAACTCAAGGAAAGGCAGAAACATTTGGATATAGAATAGATTTTATCCTTCAAGAAACATTTTATTCCTATCTTTTAAAGTGGTGATTAGGGGCGCCTGGGTGGCGCAGTCGGTTAAGCGTCCGACTTCAGCCAGGTCACGATCTCGCGGTCCGTGAGTTCGAGCCCCGCATCGGGCTCTGGGCTGATGGCTCAGAGCCTGGAGCCTGTTTCCGATTCTGTGTCTCCCTCTCTCTCTGCCCCTCCCCCGTTCATGCTCTGTCTCTCTCCGTCCCAAAATAAATAAAAAACGTTGAAAAAAAAATTTAAAGTGGTGATTAGTCATCAAATTTGCACATTGGAATCAATCAGTAGGGAAGCTTTTTCAGAATTCAAGTGCCAGTGTCTCACCTCAGTGATTCAGCATTCTCAGAAATGGCACCTCATCTTGCTTTAAAAAGCATATAAGAAAATTTGAAATTCTTCTTTAGTATATTTTCACATATTTTGAACTAGAATGTTGAGTATGTATACAAAGGAAAACTTACCCATTCTTTCTCCTGAGAAGTAAATTAGCAGATATCAAACAAATAAGATTCAAGTAGAGCATATAGAAAAGAGCAAGTGAGAAAAACAAAAGTATATTCAGGGCAAAGAGTGCAAGATTTTATTATTTATTTATTTATTTACTTATTTATTTATTGTTTTTAATTTAGAGCATGATTGGGGGAGGAACAGAGAGAGAGGGAGAGAGAGAATCCCAAGAGGTTCTGCACAGTGAGTGTAGAGCCCAATGCAGGGCTCAATCCAGCAGACTGTGAGATCATGACCTGAGCTGAAATCAAGAGTCAGAAGCTTAACCAACTGAGTTAGCCAGGCACCCTGCCCTCCCAAAAAAGGAAGATTCTAAAAAACACAATTGCAAGAACAGGAGATCGTTAGAACCAACATAGTCATGGAAACAAGGGCATCAGTCAAAAAATACTTTTAAAAGGCTTCTTTCAGCTCTGACCATACTCTTCCAGGGTTTGAGTCAGGAAATGTAGTAGAATTTATGTTAATTAGATGGCATATAATGTCCTTAATGTACTCTCCAACTAAAGCCTCCTAGTCATGAACTAAAGATCCTTTTAAAAATATTTAATAGTGGTTTTCATTTCAAACCATACCATAGTTTTTTTTGTTTTTTTTTGTTTTTTTCCCTTTTAGGGTTCAATTAAGGACCAACTAAAAGCATATGGAGCTCTTACTGAGAATGTGACTAGGAAATACACCCGTCAGATTCTGGAGGGCGTACACTATTTGCACAGTAATATGATTGTTCATAGAGATATCAAAGGTAAGTGATGAAGTATTTTTTAAGCATACAGTTATTTTTTTTGTGAATCTAAATGAAACAGGTGATATGATTTAAGAAATTTAACATTTAAATTAATACATCTACCTTTAAAATATCTTAGGAAAGCAATTCTGCTTTTTTGCGGACTCTGTCGATATTCTGACCGATGTTCAGGTCTTCACAAGTGGGTAGCTCATCTGTCATGGTTCCAGAATCAATAAAGTTCAAATGATCATAAAAATGAGACCTTTCATACAGGGGAACATACATATATAGAACATAGGCATTAGAGTATAGCAGTTGAGAGTAGGGGCTCTGACACCAGATGGCCTGGTGCAAATTTGGGCATCATTGTGACCTTGGTCAAGACATATAATCTCTCTGTGCCTTAGTTCCTCATTTTTAAGGAGGATAATAATAGTGTCCAACTCATAGGAATTTTGTAAGAATTATAAATGAGTTACTTTATATAATATGCTTAAGACATATATTTAGGAAACACTCAGATTAGCTGTGATGGTGATATGCTTTATGTTGAGATCATATTTAAAGCCATGGGGGTAGGTGTCACTATCTAGGGAGAGCGTAAGAAGAGGGAAGAAGAGAGCCCAAGATGAGCTTTGATAATCTGTAACTCAGTTAAACTCTCTTTTTAAAACTCAGAAACCCAACTGTTTTCAGGGAGCAGGTACGTAAAGGAAGTGCATGATGTGAGACAAAAGCAGTTGGCAGAGATGTTTCAAATTATGAGAGTGCCTACAGCTTTGTACTGCATAGCGTATCCAGAGGTCTGATTCTGTAAACACTGGGTTGTGGCCCACATTTAAAGATCACTTTATTTAATCGGTCAGTAAGAAACACACACACATGTGCAGTTGATCCTTGAACAACACAGGTTTGAACTGTGTGGGTCCACCTATTCATGAATTTCTTTTTATAAACTGTGGTACTGTGAATGTATTTTACTTATGATTTTCTTAACATTTTCTTTTCTGTAGTTTACTTTATTGTAAGAATACAGTATATAATACATTTAATATGCAGAATATGTGTTAACTCTTCATGTTATCAGTAAGGTTTCCAGTCAACAGTAGGCTGTTAGTAGTTAAATTTTGGAGGAATCAAAAGTTTTACGTGGATGTTCAACTGTGCTGGTGCAAGGGGTGCCCCTAACCCTTGTGTAGTTCAAAGGTCAACTGTGAATAATAAAAACACATTTTTATTGGTTTTTCTGGGGACTTTTTTGAGCTATCGGGTATTTAGTTTCTTTCTGGTATATGATACATCATAAATATGGCCATATTCAGGCCAAACGGAACATTCCTAACACGTTTCTGGTGACAGAGTAGAATCTGCTTCAGAATGCCCGAGCCAGATCGCTGGTATGGAGTGGAGCTTGCTAGTGTGTCTGGGAGGACGAGTACCTGCCTACTGATCTAAAAAGAAATAGTCTTTCACCTCAGTTGTCAAGTACAAAACCTGATAGCTTCAAGAACCACGTAGGGAGATTCTTTGATTGCAAATTTTCTATTAGGAATCACTTCTATTCAAGCCAGTTTCTCTTTAGTTTTCATAATGAGGAAAGGTAGAGGACCTGAGGGCAGCTACCCCTCAGTGGGTCCTCTTCTAACCTTGCCATTCCGGTAAATGAGGAGGCTGGAAGCAAGCAGATTTAAAAGTATTACAGGGCAAATAGGTTGATAAGAGAAAAGCAAGATCTAAAATTGGATATGCAATGTGATCTCAAGTTTGCAAGATTAAAGTACAACCCAGGAGAACAATTTCCATATAATTAATAGTGATTATTTCAAAATGGGAGGATGAGTGATAGTTGTTTTCTTTTCATACGTTTTACTTTCTGTATTTCCCAAGTTTTTATAATGTGCAGTTTTTATTTTTACTTTTATTTTTTTTAATTGTGCAATTTTTAAATTTTGTTTTTTTCAACGTTTATTTATTTTTGGGACAGAGAGAGACAGAGCATGAACGGGGGAGGGGCAGAGAGAGAGGGAGACACAGAATCGGAATAATTGTGCAATTTTTAAATGATGAGGGAAAAGGAAAGATAGTTGGTTGCTCTTAAAGTTTAAATCCATGAGTTCATAATGAAACTTAGGATAAAAACGAATTGATCATTGTTGCTAGGAACCAGCTCATTATTTTATAATCGGGTTCCTTTATTCTGCTTTTCTGTTACAAACTATACTACAGAGGACCAAATAGTGGATGAAAAGAAACATCTTTATAGAAGTGTGTTGGCTAACAAATGAGAAAAGAATAATAGAATAGTATCATTTTGCAACCACTAAGGAATTAATAGATGTAAGCACTAAATATGAACAGTTGCTGACATCACTAAAACAAAGCCAGTCCAGCATTATGTACTTCCTATTTGTAGAATAATACATCATCATCCATGTAGGTGGTTCTGCAAAAAAAAAAAAAAAAAAAGCAAAACTGAACCTGAATCTGATCAAGCCTCTAGATTCAGCTACGAATTATAGAACACATATAGCACAGATGCATATGTAGAATGACTCCTTGGGATGGAGACAGCAAGATCTGGACCATAAGGAAGCTATAGGCAAACAGTTCAGATTGTTCATAAATTACAAAGGAAAAAAAGGGATTGGAGGGAACTTTAGATTAGGAAAGACTTAAAAGATAGATCAGTGAGTCTCAATGTATGGACCTTATTTGGATTCTGATTTTTTTTAATGTTAAAAATAGCATATATTTAATAATATTAAAGAGTTACTGTCCATCCTCTTAGGTGTGATGAGAGTTTATATTTTAAAGATAGGTACTAAACTATTTGTTGATCCTGGTGTGTTGAATTTGCTTCAGATAATATGAGGGGGAGTAGCTAGCAGTATACATACTGGTGGGGAAAGATTGTGGGTACTATATTCTTGTGTATGCTTTTGTGTGTTTGAAAAGTCTCCTTAAAAGCCTACTTCTAATGTACTTAAAATTAGCTTTAAAAAGTTGCAAAGTTATTTTGGTAGCTTGGCTACACAGTTTCTCCTCAGCGTTCATAAGAATGGACATTGGTTCGTCATTGGTGATTACTCCATGGCTTTCCCAGTCTGTGTCCATGGCTCCCCCAGTCTGTGACCTGCCTAGGATTGTTCTTCCCATCTCATTGACAGTAAAAGCTGGCTGGTTTGTTGTCCTTCCTCTGGCTAAGCATTTTATAGGGAGTGGCTTTTTTGACAGAATATCTCTGCAAGTTTTGAGCGGTGGGAGATGTTAAATAGGCAGTGTGCTGTTTTTGAGGATCACTGGTGTCCTTATAGCATGCTTAGTCTCATGGCATATAGAGAATGGATCCTGGACCCTCCCCTGGAGAGAGGCTCTGGGGAGTCATTGCTGACTAGCTGGGGAGTTTGCTGGGAGAACAGAAAGACAAGTACAGAAGTCCATGGTGGGGAATGCACAGTTTACATTCTCTCTCTTCTATAATGCATATTTTCTCTACTGTTCACTCTCCTTCTTAGAGGCCATTAAAAAAAAAGGATAAAAGGACAAATAAGGAGGTTTTTTTTTTTAATATAAAATATAGTTAAGGTAATGGAAGACTTAAAAAATGAAAATTGAAGTAAAGCTTAAAGATTAGAACAGATATGTTAATATAATAAATTGCTTATTTAAGAACATGTTATGGGGGTGCCTGGGTGGCTCAGTCGGTTAAGTGTCTGACTTCAGCTCAGGTCATGATCTCACGGTTTGTTAGTTTGAGCCTCGCATCAGACCCTGTGCTGACAGCTCAGATCCTAGAGCCTTCTTCAGATTCTGTGTCTCCCTCTCTCTCTGCCCCTTCTCTGCTCATGCTTTGTCTCTCTTTCACGAACATTAAAAAAAAAAAATTAACAACAAAAAGAACATGTGTATTGAAGAAGCTAAAAATGAGAATAGAAATAATTTATATAAGACAGAAACCAGATCTACAATCCCCGAAGAAAGATTGAATTTTAAAATGATAAAGGGAAGAATAAAGAATAAGAATAAATTAACATAGCACCTAGATCTTGATTTCTGATACCATTCTCCACTAAAAGGAACCAGGGCTCCTTGGAGGAATGACTGATTCTAGGACTGGTGTGGGAAATACACAAGTTGAGCCGGGAGCACCTTTTAGTGCCAGAAAGTAAGAAAATGCTTTTAAATACCCACAAAACCCAAAACAAACAAGAACACAGTGATTCAGGGTATGGCCAAGGGACACAGGAGCCAATACAAAGAGTTCCCAATGGTCAAAGCTGGAACAACTTGAGGAAAAACATGATGCCATATTTGAGTATAACTCAGAGTATAAAATAAATATGTGTATTTATACACAAAAGAAAATATGTGTATTTATATAAATGAAGGGTTGAATGAATAAATGGGAGAGAGGAGACAAATGTCCCTTGCAGAATAATTACAAATAATTTATGTAGCTGGTCAGCCTTGAGCACCTTAACTGGGGATTGTGCATAGTGAGCTTCTTCCAAAGAGTGTGGTATGGAAACGGGGGAAGAGTAACTTTCAGTGTGGAACTCAGCAAACACTATCTCACGCCCCATGAGCAAGAGCAATTTATAGTAAATACAATTAAAAGTTTATTGTAAAAGTGAAATTTTAAAACAGCTCAAAGCTAACTTATAGAAATTGAGAAATAAAATTAGTATAAAACAAAACCCAGTAAGTACTAAGAAAAACTGTAAAATGTGAGACAACTAACATTAAATTATAGTAGTGGGGAAAGTGCTAGAAATTGTTGATTATGAAGGTCCCCCAGGAAGTCCCCGAGGAGGAGCTAGCTCCTCAGGGAAAGAAGCTGTAGCATGGGCTTCTCGCTTTGTTTCAGAGAAATGGGCCAAAAGCCTGCTGTTGCTTTCTGCATCCTTCTCTGAGCTTCACATTCTTAACTCTTTCCCCCTTTTTCTTTGTCATCCTCGCCTCCCACACACTCCAGTCCTTTTCAGTGGGCGAAGCTTTTTAGTTCCTGAAGTGTACAGAGCTGACTCTAAAAATTCAGTGTTTGTGCAGTAAGTCCTTAATGAGCCCTGGCTGTGTGACTGGCATCATGCCAGGTACTGCTCGGAAGACGAAAAGCAGCCTAATTTTGGAGACAGACTGAAGAGTCTACTAAGTAATTCTCTACCATTGTTTTTTTAAAATTTTTAGGGGCGCCGAAGTGGCTCAGTCGGTTAAGTGTCCGACTTCGGCTCGGGTTATGATCTCACGGTTTGTGAGTTTGAGCCCCGCGTCCAGCTCTGAGCTGACAGCTCAGGGCGTGGAGCCCGTTTCGGATTCTGTGTCTCCCTCTGTCTGCCCCTCTGCTGCTTGCACCCTGTCTCTCGCATTGTCTCAAAAATAAATAAACCTTAAAAAAAAAAAATGAAAAAAAAATTTTAAACAGCCAATAAAAATAATGAATTGAGGATGTTTTTGTATTTTTAGGTGCAAATATTCTGCGAGATTCAACAGGCAACGTCAAACTGGGAGATTTTGGGGCCAGCAAACGCCTTCAAACCATTTGTCTTTCGGGGACAGGGATGAAGTCTGTCACAGGCACACCATACTGGATGAGCCCTGAAGTAATTAGTGGAGAAGGCTATGGCAGAAAAGCAGACATCTGGTAGGTTTTGATGCTAGTTTTGCCTGAAAACACTTACCTTCTTACATAATTCCACCTCAAATGGAAATTACTGAGCCAGACTTAGATAATCTTTTGTACTTTTAAATCAGATGTCAGGAAGGGTGCCTGGGTGACTCAATCGTTAAGCGCTGGACTTCGGCTCAGGTCATGATCGCACTGTTTGTGGGTTCAAGCCCCACATCGGGCTCTGTGCTCACAGCTCAGAGCCTGGAACCTGCTTTGGATTCTGTGTCTCCCCCTCTCTTGGCCCTTCCCATGCTCATGCTCTGTCTCTGTCTCTCAATAATAAAGAAACGTTAAAATTTTTTTTTAAAAATCAGATGTCAGGATTACAAGGATTACTATCATTTTCATTTTGCTTTTTTTTTTTTTTAATGTTTATTTATTTTTGAAGGAGAGAGACAGAGTGTGAGCGGGGGAGGGGCAGAGAGAGAGAGAGAGAGAGAGGGAGACACAGAATCTGAAGCAGGCTCCAGGCTCTGGGCTGTCAGCACGGAGCCCAATGCGGGGGCTCAAACTCACAAGCTATGAGATCATGACCTGAGCCGAAGCTGGACACCCAACTGACTGAGCCACCCAGGTGCCCCTTCATTTTGCTTCTTTGTGGCTTAATAATTAAACAAAAGGAGTTTTTGAACCTGTTTTCCTTTCTTTAGACAGGATTTCATCTAAAGCAGATTTCAGCATTAGAAAACTACCTTCATTTTATTTCCCTGAAGATCTTTGAAAGTTATTAACCTTTTTTGCTAGTATCTTGTAATTCAGTTAATCTTTAGTTTTTTAATAATTTTAAGTGAGAACATAAAATGGTTATTTTCTATTTCTCACTGAGAAAAGTGTTTAATAGATTAATCATTTTAGGCACCTAAAGGCAAATAGTTTCTTTTTTTTTTTTATTCTTTTTATTTTTATTAAAAAGATTTTTTTTAATGTATGTTTATTTTTGAGAGACAGAGCACAAGTGAGGGAGGGGCAGAGAGAGAGGGAGGCATGGAATCCAAATCAGGCTCCAGGCTCTGAGCCGTCAGCACAGAGTCTGATGTGGTGCTCAAACTCATGAACTGTGAGATCATGACCTGAACTGAAGTCCAGCGCTTAACCAACTGAGCCACCCAGGTGCCCCAAGGCAAACAGAATTTCTAATGTTTGTGTCCTTTGTAAGACAGAAGTAATATTTAATAATCAGGTTAGAGAATTACATAATATCAAGCAAAAATTATAAAATTAATAATGTTCTCTGCCTAACCATTTGAATTAGCCCTTATTGTGGTTTATTTTCATTGATTTTACCTTTAAATTTTAGTTTTATATAATTATAATCCTTCAATGAAACTTTAAACTTGAAGTCAAGTTGTATTTAAATGTATATGGACTTCAGTCCTGTTTCTCGTGTCATTAAGTGACTTTCCTTCATGGTGATACTGTTTGTGTAATTTTTTTTTCTAGGAGTGTGGGCTGTACTGTGGTGGAAATGCTAACTGAAAAGCCTCCTTGGGCAGAATTTGAAGCTATGGCTGCCATCTTTAAAATTGCCACTCAGCCAACAAACCCAAAGCTGCCACCTCATGTCTCAGACTATACTCGAGATTTCCTCAAACGGATCTTTATAGAGGCCAAACTGAGACCTTCAGCTGATGAACTATTAAGGCACATGTTTGTGCATTATCACTAGCAGCCGGTACCTCTACTGTGCCTCTACCCAGCTCCCATCAATTCATTCACCTTCTCTCTGACTGCACTTTTCTTTTTTATAAAAAAGAGAGATGGGGAGAAAAAGACAAGAGGGAAAGTATTTCTCTTGATTCTTGGTTAAGTTTGTTTAATAATAGTAACCTAAATTTTTTATATTTAATCTTTTTTTTCCCTTTCAAGAACTTGAAACTCCTTTTATTTTTTTTTTAATTTTTTATAATGTACTGATGTGGTTCAGAGAGATAAAAGCACTTTAGTACATAGTCACTCTTTTTAGTACAAACAAATCATTTAAAATACCTAAAGATTGTAGAGTCTTTCCCTGCGTCACTGACCGATTGATTCGTGGTGATGGGGAGACATGAAAAACAAGGAGAAGAAAATGATGTATGATTTGTAGTTTTTAGTGATAGTATTTAAAATAGATCCTCATTTGTGGGGTTGAGCCCTAAACTTGAGTTTAGGGTAGGTACTCAAAGAATATAGGTTCCTTCTTATATCTGTATTCTTTAGATCCTAACCTCTGTCTACCAAGCTTTTTGCTCAGTAGGAATCTCGATAGAAAATATGAATCTCTAAGAGGTATGTTTATTCCTTAATTCTAACCAGTATAATAAGCAAATACACTATAATAGATCCATGTTACTGGAATCTGTAAACCTTGAGGGATAGCTTTCTGCTTAAAAAAAAACAAAAAAACAAAAAAACACAAAAAAAAACGGTACTATTTTAGTTTAAAGCAGATATGGGAAGTCAGTGAGCAAATCCAAATTAAACGGCAAAAAAAGATTGTTCTATATCAGCATGCGAGCAGATGAAACCACATTTGCCAGTCAAAAGAAATAAGGAAAAGAAGAACTAAATATTGTTGAGTATATTTGCAACTGTGTTCTTTATCAGAGGTAGACAGTCCCAAAATTAAGGGAAAAAAGAAATAATCAAAATCATGTATACTGTATTTCCCTATTTCTAGCTCCTGATTCCCCATGGATAACATTCTTTGGGAACTAAGAATTTAACTTGGAGTATCATGTGTTACAGCTAGTGTCATGAGATAAAATCCTTGTTCTTGGGATCACAGAATACTAAAGCACCAAAAAATAGTTACCATGTTAAATAGTGGTTCTCACGTGTCAGATGAGGTTACTTTTGCTTTGCATTTGGCAGTGCCCAGAGATGATTTTTCCTGTCACAACTAGAAGGATGTTAGTGGCACCTGGTGTCCCAAAGCCAGGGACGCTGCCAAACAAACTACACTGTACAATACAAGTACATTAACCCTGTTCCCCAAGTAAAGAACTATCCTGCCCAAAATGTTAAAAGTGCTGAAGTTGAGAACCCTGATGCAAAGACCAGCCCCAGTTATAAACTGAAAACAGCCATTTGCAGAGCAGGGTCCTTGCAAAAAGTAAATTTCAGAGAGAAAGTGATGCACAGTGCATAATGAGGGTTTTACAAGAGCAGATACCACTACTTTAAGTCAAGGGTGAGCGATCTCAACAAACATCAGATAGCAATCCTTTCCTTACCAGCTGCATATTACACCAAAACCAGTACCTTCCATTGTAGAAACAAAATGAATTTAAACACAGAACCTGTTAAACCCAGCCATCTGTATGTATTCTTTCCTCAAAAGTCAGTTCATAATTGTGAGAAAAGCAAAGCATATCAGAAAAGAGTATTAACTATTTTATGGGAAGGTTTAAGGTATTTCTAGTACAGCGTATTCCCTAAGAGCAAGGGCATCCAGTGGAAAGAGGCAGCTGAGAAACTCCCATTAGCTCTAATGGACTTATGCTACTGAAAAATATCAATAACATCAGTATTTTGGCTACTTGCGATTTTTTCAGCATATTAAAGCAAGTGCTAAGTGCTTTATTTTTAAAGGTTAGAAAATAGTCTTTTTGGAGGCCCTAAATGTGTTGCCTTTTATAGGGTTCATAAGGAGCTCTGGTATTTTATTTTCTGCTTAAAGGTATGCTCTTCTAGGGACTCTTTTAAATTACTTTGTTTCTGAAGATAGGTAGATCTTGGTTTCCTATATCAAGGTCCTATCTGGCATTTTCTGTAGGAATATTTGAAATACCACTAGCTAGGCTGAGAAAAAAGTCAAAGCACAAATATGCTTGTCAAAGTTTCTTCCATACGCTCATAATCAAAGGAAGCAGCTTACAAAGAAGAATATGAATTAGTGGCCCTTCCCCTGGAAAATCAACTGCCAAATCTTGTGCTATAAACATAGTAACCAAGGATGTGGATCTATTATAATTTCTTTATCTTTTATGAGTGAAGGCATCTCTTCTGCTTGAGCAAGATGGTATCTGGACTAGTGGGCTTTTCCTTCATTCCTTTGTCTTGTGTAGTCTTGATTTCCTTTGGGTTCATTTTTGGTCTGTCAGGGTAACCAGCAGTGTAGAATATGAGACAGATGCTCTTTAGAGAGAAATCTTGGGGGACTGTGAAACCCAAAGCAAAATCATTTGCTTTCTTCAGTCTCTTTTTTCTTCTCTAAGTGCCATAGAAAATAAATTCACCTGAAAAGAAATTACTGCTTTAACACTGCTGCAGAAGACCTTTGTTTTATAAGGAAAATGTGGGAAAGTATCGTTCTTTATGTAAAGACTTTAAAATAGACTAATAGTTTACAGAATTGCTATATAAAATGTGATGTGAATTTATTTCAAACAAGTTGTAAAGGTACCAAAACCACAATAAAAGTTAATATATTATACAAAAACTACTAGAACAAAAAAGCTTGAAGTGGGATGAGGTGTGAAAGACCAAAAGTAAATTAAAAAAAAAAAAATTGAAAAGAACCTCGCCCCCCCCCCCCCCCCCCATTAGGGGCAGTTAAATATAACACTCCAATTTTTTCTTTCTAATAATGGTATGGATCAACAAATGAAATTTGAACTTTTAAAGATGACTCAATGTATTTTGTTTTTTAAATGCACAACTGATTCTTCTATACTGTAATATTTCTTTGCTGAGGCTGGAAAATGGCCAGACTGCTGACTTTGTGCCTTTAAAATGTGTTCTGCTTTGATAGTGGCAGACTTTTTGGTGCTGGAGAAGATTCACTAGCAGTCTTATATGTGCTTTTCAGGAAATATCTTTCTACGTAGGCCTTGAGAGATTCAAAATGGCATGACTTAGGCTTGGACCAAATACAAGATCTTTTACATTGCAAACAAACTGTACTGAATAAAAGGGTTAAAAAACATCACAATGACTAATGGAAATTTTGATGGTAATTCTTTAAAATGTATTTAAAAGTATACAGACTTTGAAATTTTCAGTATGAATATCTTGAAAATTTTTCAATTTTTCTCATTTATAAAACATGTTTCTAACTTGAAAATGCCTTAGAAAGTTCTCAAAGGCAGTCAACCTTACATAATTTCTATGAGATTGGAATGTTAATGCATAGACAGAAATATAAAAGAAAATGAAAACTTGAATTGGCTTTCATATGAGGGAGGCTTTATTTTATTACCAATAGAAAGTACATGAAGAAGGTGGAATTATTTCGTTAATAGCTCTCTGCTGCTTTAGCTTTTATATATGTCAGGTGTGGTCTGTAGTACTTCTGAGATGGAATTGTTATAAGATATGTGAAGACACTAAGAAAATCAAATCTGAATAGTTTATAGGGATGACCAAGCTTGGGTGCAAAAGCCAAGATGTTCGTCAGATGCAGATTGACCCACAGAAGAGCTCTGTGCCAATGGTTTCATTTGGGGTCTAGAGACCAGTAGCTGGATACACAGTCACCTGGTGTCAATCAAATATAGGAATCTATCAATTTCTTTTAAAGAGGGTGAGTCTTTTTCACTTGCTTATTCAATAATTGTGGTTTATTATGTCAAGTACTAGATTAACTTATCCCTTAAGTAGGTCACAGTCTAGGAGGAAACATGGGCAAATGGATTCTTATTTTATGGCATACCCTAACTCTGAAAGTTTAGCACTGATTTTTTTAAATTCTTTTTTCTTTAAATGTTTACTTATTTATTTTGAGAGAGAGGGAGTGGGAGAGGGGCAGAGAGAGGAGAGAGCAAGCTTCCCAAGCGGGCTCCGCACTGTCAGTGCGTAGCCCATTGTGGGGCTGGAACTCACAAACTATGAGATCACGGCCTGAGTTGAAATCGAATCGGAAATCAAGAGTTGGACACTTTACCAGCTAACCCACCCAGGTGCCCCCAGCAGTGATGTTTTAAAATGCTGTTGTTTTTTATGAAATGAGGGGAAAGCAATTTTGGGTAATCTGGCTGTTACAAACTAAAATGTCATTAACAGAGATTAAAAGTATCCCCAAATTGGAGGGACCCTCTGGGGTCAGGTGGCCTCTTTCTCAGAACTCCCTCTTATATAAAAGTTCAGTACCTACTCAATTCCTGTGATGAGGGGCATAAATTCCATAGGTTTTTTTCCCTGCTTTTTCTTTCAAAGAGAAAATAATTTTTTTTTTTAGTCTAAACTATTAAAATGCCCAAAACATTTGATAGAAATTGAATCCTGTCAACAGTGTTACATATGCCAGGATCAGGACAGTGTCTTGAGACCTCATTATTTTATATTAAGTTTGGCCTTTTTACAGATGTAATGTTCATATTTATTTGAATTTTAAGATTGATTAATTGTTAATGAAAAGCAATTTAATTGTTCATTTTTGGTAGTGCCTTTTTCTCTGTATGCCTTAATTTTATTTTATATCAATAATAATTCAAGTTACCCACCGAAATGAAGGTTTTTCCAAAATCAGTAGGCTTCAAGAGTTCATTTGGCCTTGGGACTGTATATTGACCCTTAAATCTTTCTTAATGCCTGCTTCCTCCTACCCTTTTCTACCTCTTTTTATTTTACATATATATATGTACATATTTTACATCTATATATGTTAGAAGAGAAACATTAGCGTTAGTCTATGATAGACAAAGTGCAGTCTCCACTAGACCTGAATGCCTACGATAAGGATAGAAAGAGGTATTCTAATTCTAAAGAGACATAGCAAATTTTTTTGCAGGTTGGTAACTTGACTGTCAGTCACATTGGCACTGTCCAAATTCTTTGTATATCATGGTTCAGTGATGATTTTCATAGCAGGGCTAGAATAGTTGATTTTGCCCTAAAGAGGTGATTTAAATGGTTTACAAATGTTAAGGCAATGAGACTTAGGGCAATGTGCAAGGAATCCAGGGATAGCAGTTCTGATCCTTACTTTTAATTAACATTTTGACTAAAAACTCTTACTTTTCTGTGAAGAGAGAGACTGTGTGTGTGTGTGTGTGTGTGTGTGTGTGTGTGTGTGTGTGTGTCTGTGTGCACGTGGGAGTTGGGGCAGGGCTGGGAAGGAGGGAAAGGTATGAATGTTCAACTAGATTAGTCTCCGTTCTTAGAAGAACAACTGAAAAGTGTATGACCTACTGATGTGGGTGAGTGTAATTGTCTTCAGGTAGGAACGCCAGCATATTTTCCACAAGTAGCTAGTACAAGTGATTGTTTAATAAAGATATTTATTGTAAATTTCCAAGCTTTTGGTTGGTAAAAGTAGATTAAAATTGAATTTGTGTGTGTGTATAATAGCTTATATATAATTCTGAAATAGAAAATAATTGATTTTGCATAGTTCTTCATGAGCTCTTTGGAATAGAAATTCTTCCAGACATTATGAAAACAAGCTTCCTTAGCTTACCAAGTATTCAAAAGGAAATTGTCTTATACCTCTTTTTGGTTGGCTGAGAAGGCGTGCTGTGAAGCCACTGTTCCTACTTCATAGTTGCTTTAGCTTTGCTTTGACTTCTGCCATGGTCTGGACGGTATGCCATAATAGAGGTGGAAAGTATCAGGGCCAACCATCTCTCCATACTCACCTGTCAGAGCTGTAGATGGTGATGAGCTCTCAGGGGAGTCTAGAGAATCTTCTCTTGGTGATAGAGCAGACATGGTTCAGTCTCAGAAAGTTGAAGGAGGAGTCATAGCTAGAGTAAAGAAAAGAATACATTTTTATTTGTTGCCTGTATACAGTCTCATGTAAGTCTTCATATTTTTCATAATTATGCATTTTAATTGATAGTAGTATGATACTTTAGTTTATAATGGCAAAGGCATCTAGTCAGTGAGTACTGTTATTCCCTATGCCTGATGACTCCTTGTTTGTATTCACAATCTGTATTATCAGAATCACTTTAAACCAAAGCTTTTATATTCCCTGCACACATAGCCAAAATGATGATCACTGTTACTTCTGCCCACCTGTAAGCTAATAGTATAATTGTGATAAAGCAGGTACTTGTAGAATTTGTATCTCAATCTATCCTTCAAGTAAAAAGACAGGTGCTCAGTATTTGCATTTAGACATACAGAACTTACTTCAACTATTATGGAACTATATAAACATTACAAACTTGAGCTTGTACATGTGCCAATCTTATTGTCATTTGACCATAGATGCATATACGTATACGTTGACATGTGATGCCTCAGGTTGGTGGCATACTTTCTTCCTTGTGTCTTAACATTTATGAACTTGTGTTTGACTTGAGGGGCTTTTAAGAAAGCTGTGAAGAAAAGTAGGTTATGGGCTGACGTCTGCTTTGTGCCATAGACATTTTGGAACATAAGGAAGAGCCTGCTCTCCAGTATACGTGCAGAATTCGTCCCCAGATAAGGATTTCTTAGTCCCTTTATGCCAGTCGAGAATGGTAAAGTTTGTGACTAAACTGAAAAGCACTTTTGTGTTCCTTTATATTTTTTTAGAATTAAAAAGAAAAAGAAAAGAAAACATGTAACTAGTGGTGATTTTAGCATATGTATTACTTGGAGGGGAGAGAGAAGTAACAGAGTCCCATCTTAAGCTCTATTAGATACTTAGGCTCCAAAATGGATTTGACATATTCTAATTTTTCCAAAGACTTTTCCACCTGGAATAGGAAGAGAGAGCTAGTGGAAACATTTGAGCTGGAAAGGCTTATGGGCAAAGGAAAGTGGGCCAAACCCTTGCAATATACCCTGTTCAAGTGCAAGTACAGTGTCTACAGATAAGAATACTTCTTTAAAAACAAACAGTTGTTTGTAATACAATCTTAATTAGTAAGTAAAAGGTTTACATTTTTTCTATTGCTATTGGTTTTAAAATTTGCTAGCCTGCATTCTGAAATATTATAAGAGTTAATACCAAAAATACTTTTAATGTCTGACATCTCTTACATTTCACATGGTTCTTTTTATTCAAGTATCATTGTAAATAAAAGTAAACTTGGATAAATTTGAGAATAAACTTTTAATTGTTGCAAACTATGATTATCAATTTGTAAATTTACCCTTTGACCTAATGTACATTTTTTAACGTAGCCATTAAATTGTCTATATTTAATCTATTAGTTTCTCTCTGTAAACGTTTTTAATCTCAGTTGAATGCTGGGCAGTTTATAATTATGTACAAAGGTGTTTTTTTCCTATCAAAGTTGACTTTTGCACATTTTTGGAAATGTTTAATTTGTACACTGATTTACTACTCTGACCAATAATTGTTGATGGGTGTATGAGTATCACGAATGCGTGCATTGAACTACTGTCTGTGTCTTTTATGTTTTAACTTCTTTCAAGATGTAGCCATCAGTAACTGCACTGCTATTACTGACTTAAATGGACTTTCTTGCTTTTACAAAGTATACTTATCTATGGTTCTATCTTTGTTGGAGAACTCAGGAGTTCAACATCGCTTTCTGATTTTATATGTATTCTAAAATCATGACTAAGTTGAAAGTATGCTTGTAACTCTGTGTATCAGGGGATGTGTGTGTGGAGATGTCTTTTTCTGTCTGTAGGCACATGTATATATCCCAGTAATTTCTTATTTTCATTTTATTTCTACATTTTTATGAACTTGTTTTATATGCGTACTGTTTAGTTAGAATAATTAAATATATATAAAAGCTTTCTGAGAGATTATTTACTATATGAATATATTTTCAGCTGGCTGATCAAAAATATTTTTTTAATTTTGTTTTTAACCATTTAAAATGTATTTGTATTTCCAGAATTGGATGCAAATTTACTTAGATATCAATTAAAATACTCTTGCAAGGAAGGGAATAGAATTCTCCTGTGAGAATTCTGTGAAATGCAAATTAAGAGGAAAACTAGGTTTTAAAGCAGTAGCAAGAACACACTGTCCACAAAATGGCCTTTGAATCCTCAAAGCTATGAAAAAATGTGAGAAACTAAATTGTCTTGAAGAGATGTCAAGATTTTTTATAGCTGCAGTTGCTGTTGGCCTGTCCTGTTGTTTTTGGGTATTTTCCTATATTCTACCCTAAAGATTTAAACTTTTAGTTTTTCTCTTACTGGGCAAAATCAGACCGCATTTATAAAACAGTACATTGACATATTGTGATCCTCTGTAATTGACTATAAATTGGTTTAGAAAAGTTTGAACATACATTGTTGTGTCTTTAGTGTACTGTGTATTTTAAGTAACTGGCAGAAAAAGAATTGGAAATTAAATTTCCAATCTGACAATGTTATTGTACTTAAGGAAAGCCTTGTTTTTAATATGCGGTACCACGTAAAAATTATTTGTATTAGGAATAAAGTCCACTGTTGAAGTTGAATGTCACTAAACGTATTATGTTACAAGGAGCCGGTATGATTAGAAAAACCTACCAGAAGCCAGATACAGTGTGGTATGTGCCACATTTCATGCACATTTTGACTTTGTGTTGTTCATTTGAAATTGTACTTGTAAAAATGTATAAAATTTCTGAGTTTTACAATTTTTATGTACTTATTTTTTCTTGCTGGTAAATAGCTTTTTTTTTGAAATCTAATGTGAAAGGAAACCATGTTTATATTTTGTTAGTGATCAATGACTTTGTTTATATGGAAATTTGTATATTGTTGGCTCACATCTTTGTTTAGATTTCTTGTGCATGAAGGCCTGCAATAATTAGCACAATGAAAATTGCTTTTTCTTACATGTTAGTTCATTTTTTTGAAAGATTGTGGTGCAAAGGCTTACTCTGAGTAACCTTCTGGACTTTGGAATGAATATAAATGAATGGCACTTTGAGTGTTAATAAAGCTGATATTTATTTCCACTGTGATTGATTTGTCCAGATCTGTTCTTGACACAGTGTGTTCTCAATTGTCCCTCCTTTGCCTGAGTTGATCACTCTCTAGGACACCAACCACAGACTGACCTGGAAAACATTGCAATTAATCTTCCCCTGGATAGATCTGTAATGTCCTACCCAACATGCTCTGGCATGTCTTTTAATGGACACTTCAATTCTCGAAATCAGAAATTAACAGTGATTAAAAACAAAAACAAAGCTTACTACCAGAGTGTAAGGAATGGACACTCCCACAGTATTAAAGATCATTTACATTAATACCTTCATATAGAGGCAACTTAGTGATGCAAGTCAAAAACCTCAGAATCTTGTATATCCTCTCACCCAGCAATTTTCTAAGAATTAATCCTGTGGAAATGGTTGCAGATGGGCCAAGATTTGTCTATAAAAGCCCAAAATTGAGGCTTTACATGTCCCAACAATAGAGGCTATTGTAACAAAGTATCACAGAGTGGGTGACTTATAACAGATGTATTGTCTCAGCTCTGGAGGCTAGAAGCCTGGAATCAGGGTGTCAGCAGGACCGTTCTCCCTCTGAAACCTGTAGGGGAATCTTTCCTTGCTTCTCCCTAGCTTCTGGTAGCCCCAGGCATTCCTTGGCTTATGGCAATGTAACTAGTATCTTCATGTGATGTCCTCCCTGGGTATATGTATGTTTCCCTCTTTTAGAAGGACACTGGTCCTGTTGGTTTAGGGTCCACCCTAATGCCCTTATTTTAACTTGACTACCTTTTGTAAAGATCTGTTTCTGTATAAGGTCACATTCTGAGGTACTGGAGATTAGGACTTCAACATATCTTTTTGTTGGGCGGGGGCAGGGGGTGTGGATACAAACCCATTATAGTCTGCCCTGTGGCCCCTAAAAATGTATACCTGCCCCACATGCAAAATACATCCAGCCAATCCCAACATCCCCCAAAGTCTTCATCATTCTAGCATCACCTCTAAGCCCAGCATTTCATCTAAACACCACCAACTCAAATCTCATCATCTAAATCACCCGGATCAGTTATGGAGAAGACCCCAGGTAAGGGTTCATGCTGGAGCAAGATTCCTTTCCATGTGTGAACCTCTCTGAAACCAGACTAGTGATCTGCTTTCAGAGCACAATGGTGGGACAGGCAGAGGAGGGACATTGCCATTCCAGAAGAGCGAGGTCAAAAGGGAAAAGGGGACATGGGTCCCAAGCAAGTATGAAACCTAGCAGAGCAAGTTCCACTAGATTTTAAGACTGGAGAATAATCGTCGATATCTCCATGCTCTGTCCTGAGGAGCCCAGTGGCTGGTGACACTGACACCTCACAACCAATGAGGTGGTCCATAGACTCAGATTTGTAGTACCCTGGGCCTGCCCGTTCTGGGGGCCCTCTGCGCTGCCCTCCAGTCATTCTTCCCTCTTTGTTTTTGCTTCACAATTCTTTCTTCAATTTATCTTTTTCTCTCACGTTTTACTATTAGCAGCAAGAAGAAACCAGGACACACCTTCGACCTTTTCATCCAACTTCATTCATAGTTTCCAAGTTCTATTTTCCACCCAACAGAACACAATCCAGCCAAATCCTCTGCCACTTTATAGCAGGGATCACCTTTCCTATAATTTCCGATAACATAATCCTCATTTCCCTCTGAGTCTCACTAGAGTCACATGTAATGTCTATGTTTCTATCAACAGTCTCTTCAAGGCATTCTAGTTTTTTTCTATCCTGCATCTCAAGATTCCCCCATCCTCTACCCATTACCTAATTCTAAAGCTACCCCCATATTTTTGTTAAAAAAATTTAATTGAAGTATAGTTGACAAAATATATATATTTTTAAATTAAAAAAATTTTAAAGTAGGCTCCATGCCCAATGTGAGGCTTGAACTCACAACTCTGAGATCAAGAGTCACATGCTCTACCAACCAAGCCAGCCAGGCACCCCGACATAATATATTTATATTAGTTTCAGGTGTACAACAGTGATTCAACAATTCTGTACATTACAAAATGCTCACCATGATAAGTGTAGTTACCATCTGTCAACATACAAAGTTATTACGATGTTGACTGTATTCCCTATTGACTTTTCATCCTTGTGGCTTATTTATTTTATAAGTGGAAATTTGTACCTCTTAATGCCCTTCACTATGTTGCCCCCCCCCCCCCCCCCCGCTTTGGCAATCACTAGTTTGTTCTTTGTATTTATGAGTCTGTTTCTATTTTGGTTGGTTCAATTGTTTTGTTTTTTAAACTCTGCATATAAGTAAAATAAGGGATTTGTCTTTTTCTGTCTGACTTATTTCACTTAGCACAACACCCTCCAGGTCGCATATTTGGGTTATTTGTTACAGCAGCACCCCATTTCCCTTTAGCAAAATCTGTATTAGGGTCCTCCAGAGAGGCAAAACTGTTTTGCTGTCTGGAGGCAGAATTCCTTTTTCCTTGGGAAACCTGTCTTTGCTCTTGGGGTCTTCAACTGAATGGATGCAGCCCACCTGTGTTATTGAGGATATTCTGCTTTACTTAAAGTCTACTGCTTGTAAATGTTAATTATATCTAACAAAAAAAAAAATACCTTAGTAGCAACATCTAGGCTGGTGTTTGACCAAACAACTGGATACCATAACCCAGCCAAGTTGACACACATAATGAACCATCACAGATATTGAGCAAATAAACTAGTATATTCATACAATGGAACTCTCCACCATGTATTACTGACTGAAAGAAAGCAAGTTATATGAGATATATAGTATGATCCCACTTTTTGCTTAAAAACAGAAAAAATATCGGGAGGATATATGTGTTACTCAAGTGGTGGGTGAGTTATGAGTGGTTATTATTTTTGCTTCCACATAATTTTTTAAACTTTTATGATAAATGTAGGTGTTTTTGCCTATTACCAAATATTTTTCCCCAGCTTTATTGAGATATAATTTACATACAACATTGTGTAAGTTTGAGGTATACAATCTGTTGACTTGATACACTTATATATTGCAATATGATTACACCACAGCAGTATCTATCATGTCACATGATTTCTATTCTTTTGTGTGTGGTGAGAACATTAAGATCTAATGTCTAGCAACTTTTAAGCATGTAATACAGTATTATCAACTATAATTGCCATCTTACACATTAACTCCTTAGAACTTACTTATCTCTAGCTGAAAATTTTACTCCTTGACCAAAATCTCCCTATTTCCTCCACCCTTCAGTCCCTGGTAACCACCGCTCTACTCTGTTTCTATGAGTTCAGTTTTTTTTTTTTTTTTTTTTTTTAGATTTTACTTATAAGTGATACCATACAGTATTTGTCTTTCTCTGTCTGACTTCACTTAGCATAATGCCCTCAAAGTCCATCCATATTATTGCAAATGTGAGGATTTCCCTTTTTCTCATGACTGAATATTTCATTTTGTATATATATATGCACCACATCTTCTTTATTTATACATTGCCAGATGCTTAGGTTGTTTCCATATCTTGGCTACAGTGAATACTGCTGCAATGAACATGGGAGTGCAGATAATTTTTTGAGACCCTGTTTTCATTTCCTTAGGATGGATACCCAGAAGTGAGATTCCTGGATCATATGGGAGTTCTATTTTTAATTTTTGAGGAACCTCCATACTGTTTTACATACTGGCGGTACCAATTTATATTCCCACCAACAGTACACCAGCGTTCCCTGTTCTCCACGTTTGCCAACATCTGTTGTCTCTCTTTTTTTTTAAGTTTATTTATTTTGAGAGCGGGGTAGGGGCAGAGAGAGAGGGAGAGATAGAATCCTAAGCAGACTCCACGCTGTCAGTGCTGAGCCTGATTCAAGGCTCCATCGCATGAACCATGATATTGTGACATGAGCCAATATCAAGAGTCAGACGCTTAACCAACTGAGCCACCCAGACGCCCTAACATCTGTTATATCTTATAGTGTTCGAACAGGTGTGGAGGTGATAGCTCATTGTGGTTTTGATTTGTATTTCCCTGATGATTAGTGATGTTGAGCATCTTTTCATGTGTCTGTTGGCCACTTGTATGTCTTCTTTGGAAAAATACTCAGTTCGTCTGCCCATTTTTATTTATTTATTTTTTAATGTTTATTTCTGAGGGGGGAGAGAGAGAGAGAGAGAGAGAGAGAGAGAGAGAGAGACAGCCAGAGAGAACATGAGCAGGGAGGGCCAGAGAAAGAGGGAGACACAGAATCTGAAGCAGGCTCCAGGCTCCGAGCTGTCAGCACAGAGCCCAACGTGGGGCTGGAACTCAAAAACCACGAGATCATGACCTGAGCTGAAGTTGGATGCTTAACCGACTTAACACACCACCCAGGTGCTCCTCGACTGCCCATTTTTAAATTGGATTATTTATTTTTGAGCTATTGAGTTCTTTATATTTTTTGGAATATTAACCCTTTATCAGATAAATAGTTTGAAATTATTTTCTCCCATTTCATAAGTTGCCTTTTCATTTGGTTATTTCTTTTGCCATGCAGAAACTTTTTAGTTTATTGTAATCCCACTTATTTCTTTTTGCTTTTGTTACTTGTGCTTTTGGTGTCACATCCAAAAAATTGTTGCCAAGAGCAATGTCAAGGAGTTTTCCCCCTATGTTTTCTTTTAGGAGTTATAAGGTCTCAGATTTTACATTTAAGTCTTTAAATTTAGACTTAGAGCTGATTTTTATGAGTAGTGTTCCTCTGCACGTGGTTATCCAGTTTCCCCAACACCATTTCTTGGAGAGATTAAGCTTCCCCCATTGAATATTTTTGTCAAATATTAGTTCACAAAATATTTTCTTAATTATGAAAATGTTAGATTGGCCATTCTTCCCCATCACCTCCTTCAGTAAAATTAAGCAGGTTTGGCAGTAAGAGCTTTTAAAAAGTCCGTATGTTTAACCCAATATTTCTATTTCTCTGAATTTGACTTAGGAAAACAATCCCAGATAGAGTTAAAGATTTATATCTGATGATGTTCATTACAGGACTATTTATATAATAGGATAAATTGTAACTATTCTGATGCTCCCAAATTAGGGTTTCGTTAAATAAATCATGATAAAGTGATAACATGAAAAATTAAATAGTCATTAAACATTCATTCTAACAAAGGGTGAAAAGGCTTAGTTTTTAGGAGGATATACAATCATATGTCCATGTAACATCTTCGTAGTATAAAAACACCTACTCACAGAAAAAAAAAATGCCTGGAAGAAAATAAACCAAAATGTAAATAGCTATGAGTGGCATTGTATATGATTTAAATAGCTTTCCCTATGCTTTTCCTTTTTTTCAAGATTTTTACATGGCATGTAGTACTGTAATCAGATGAAAACTAGAGAAGCAGAAAATCCAGCGTAGGGTGTGGTTCCTCCACTTCTTGAGTGAAACTCTTTCAGAGCAGGGACCAAAAAAATCTTCGATTTACTGAAAGCCATTTAGCTGAGAACTGATCTCTCCATTACAAATCCGGTGGCTGAATCTCAGTCTTCAATTTGCTCAACTGATTGGCAGCGTCTAACACAGCTGATCACTTGCTCCACCTTGAAATGCCATGAAATGAAAGCAGGACTTCCAGGACTCCCCATTTCCCTACTTCTCTGAGCGCTCCTTGATTGGTGTTGCCCCGGTTCTCTACCTTCCAGCCTCTTCACTGTGAAATGTTCCTAGAACTTTTCTTTACCTACATTCATTCCCTAGGCAGCCACAATCAGTTTTATAGCTTCAGTACCGTATGCTGGCAATTCCCCAACTTCTGTTTCTAGGTCCCTGAACTTCAGGCTTACATCCAACTGCCTTCAATTGTCTATTAGAACACTGCCATAGACTGAATTGTGTTCTCCTTAAAATCTGTATGTCGCAGCCCTAACTGCTAATGTGAACTGTATTCAGAGATAGAACCTGTAGGGAAGTGATAAAATTAAATGAAGTCATACACGTGGGGCTCTAATCTGGAAAGGCTGTTGTTCTTATGTGAAGAGGAAGAGGCATCAGAGTTTTTGCCCTTCCCTCAACCCCACGGTGAGGTCACAGTGAGAAAGGAGGAAGGTGGTAATCTGCAAGCCAGGAAGAGAGCAGAACTATGATCTTGGACTTCCAACCTCCAGAATTGTGAGAAAATAAGTTTCTGTTGTTTAAGTCATACAGCCTGGGGTATTTTATTATGGCTCTCAAACAGACACATTCAATATGTCCAATCCCCCCCCCCCCCTTCAAACCTGTGCCTTCTTTCTTCTGAGAGAGCAGGGGTGGGGGAGTGGGGTGGAGAGAGGAGCAAAGGGAAACAGAGAATCCTAAGCAGGCTTCATGCTCAGCACGGAGCCCCATGGGGCTTGATCCCATGACCCTGGGACCATGACCTGAGCCGAAATCAAAAGTCACTCAACTGACTGAGCCTTCCAGGCACTCCAAACCTGTACCTTCTTTAAGGTTCCTCAATTTTGAAGTTGCTGCAGCCAAAAATCTTGGAGTTATCCTTTACTCCTCTGTCACTTTCAATACCCAGTCTGTCAGCAAATCCTGCTCTATCTTCAAAATACATTCAGACTGGAACCACTGTTTCTCATCTTTATCCCCACCACCCTAGTAAAGCCAGCAATTTCTCAACTGGAGTACTGCAGTCATTGCCCTTGACCTCGTAAAGGCTATCTTCAACACAGCAGCTAGTGTAGACTGACTTTTTAATATTAAATCAGATTGTCATTTCTCTGCTCAACACTCTCCAGTAGTTTCCTATTTTGTAATAAAATCTGTAAGTTTTCGCAATGGCCTATAAGGCTCTATATCAGTGGTTCTCATCTTGTGGATGACAAGACTGCTGTGCCCCTAGAGTTTTACCATTCAATAGGTCTGGGGTGGGGCCGGATACTTTGCATCTGTGCCTCTCTCATCAGTTTGAACCAATTTCCGTCTGACGGCGATGCAGCCAGGAGACCCCACTTTGAGAACCACTACCTACATGTACAGTAGTGGGTCCTCCCTCTCTCCTTCTTCCAGCCACACTACTCCCCTCTCGTCTTCCTCTTAGACGCCAAACTTGTGTGGCCGAGTCCTAGGCTCGGACTGCTCCTCTCTTGGGGGACAGCGTCTGGCTGTTCCAGATCTTTTGCTCAAGTAATGACACTTCAGAGGGGCATTGGGGGGGGGGGGGTCCTCTCTGTTTGGAATGGCGCTGTTACTCTGAGCCCTGTTTTCTTCTTAGAGTACAGAACGCCGTATGCGTTTACTGCCCACATCCCTGTCAGAATTTAGGGCCTTTACTTTGTTCACTATCCTACCGCAAGACTAAGACAGTGGCTGGACGCTTTATGCGCCTGGACGCATAAACATGCTCAATAAATATTTCATTGACTGACTACAGGAAAGAACGGCTGGGGAAAAAGGGCCTGCAACACGGGAACACAACAGACGCCCCTTAGTCTCCCGGCTAGCTCGCCCACCCAACGACCCGGCGCCCAGAGGCGGGACTTCCTGTGCGTTTGCCGGAAGAGCGTCCGGTGTGAACCGGAAGCCCCGTTGGGAGCAGCCGCCGCGGAGACTCGGCGGCACCGGCTGTGTGGTGCTGTTGCTGCCATGGGCAAAAGAGACCGGGGAGACCGCGGTGAGAGGTGGCGCGGGCGCTCTGGGGCCTGCCTGCGCTCGCCTTCCCCGTCGTCCTGTGTCGTAGCCGCTCCGGGCTTCTCAGCGGCTGCCGGCCCCGCAGTGTCTCGCAGCCTGTTCATGCTGTCGCGACAAGCTGCTGGGCAGGGGGCGATCCCTGACCTTTGGGCCGCCTTGCGTCGTTGGCCGGGTGGGAAGCGTTGGAGGGAGAGGACGCCAGCGGCACGCAGGTGGCTCTTGGCTAGGGGTGCATGGCGTTGGTGAATGAAGTACGGCTGCTGCCAGGTTCCTTCGAAATGTCACTCAACAGTGCGGAGGGAACCTTAGGCTCCTGCTGCGCTCACTTCTGTGTCCATATCTGCAGATAAGAAGAAGTCTAAGAAGCGGCACTACGAGGATGAAGAAGAAGATGACGACGACGTCCCCGGGAACGACTCTCAGGAAGCGGTCCCCTCGGCGGCTGGGAAGCAGGTGGATGAGTCCGGCACCAAGGTTGATGAATATGGAGCCAAGGACTACAGGCTGCAGATGCCGCTGAAGGACGACCACACCTCGAGGCCCCTCTGGGTGGTAAGCATACCCTCCGCCAGGGCAGAGCCAAGTTGGTTCGGTTTTTGGACCCCAAATGGAAATGCAGGGTACTGCCCTCCAGAGCTGGCTGGGAGACGGCTTTCACACATGCTGTTTGAGCAGTCTGAGAAGGAGCAGGTACCCAGGGCACACTAGCCTTCGTTTCTAGCCCCTCCTTCTCCCCTTCCCTTCAGTTCTACCACATGCGTGGAAATACTTTTTTATTTACTGAGCAAATGCTGTTTATTGTGTAACATTTTAATTACCCATCTACAAAAAGTAATGGAAGCTATATATTTGCTAGGCCACTCTGTTGCTCAGCTTGAAGTAGGTAATAGTCTACGTTCGTTTGAAAACTAACCTAAAGGTACATTGAAGATAGCCAATAACGTGGGCTTTCCCTGTGAAGAAGAGTGGAAACCGACTTCGGAAACCTGCTCTTCTAATCTCTCCATTCCTTGGATCTGATTAAAGTAACAGGCCCACAGTTGGCTGAAGGAGGGCTTACAAAAATATCCTTGGTGTTAAAGATCCCTTTTTGGGCAGCTTATCTTTTCTGGGTAATGGTGTGGGAAAGAGTCTAATAGTCTCTACACTTCATTTGGTTTTCTTGTTTTTTGTTTTGTCTGTCATGTCCATTTGGTGTTTCTTAGGCTCCTGATGGCCACATCTTCTTAGAAGCCTTCTCTCCGGTTTACAAATATGCTCAAGACTTCCTGGTGGCTATTGCAGAGCCAGTGTGCCGACCAACCCACGTGCATGAGTACAAACTAACTGCCTACTCCCTGTATGCAGCTGTCAGTGTTGGGCTACAAACTAGTGACATCACTGAATACCTCAGGAAGCTCAGCAAGACGGGAGTCCCTGATGGAATTATTCAGTTTATTAAGGCAAGTGGGGAGCTAAGGCCAGCGCTTTTGCCTTCCTTGTGAATGTGTTAATAGTGGACAGGTACTACCCATTGTCAACCTGTGGCCATCATGAAGATGCCATTCAGATCTCGTGTGGAGAGACATAACTGATTCCCACAGCTGCTTCTCTTCTGGATCTCTTCTTGCTGAGGCCACACTTCTCATGAGCGCTCTGATACAATGAACACTAACACATTGGGGATACTAATTCAGGCCCATTCTGGCCAGGGTTATTTGGGAATGCAGCCAGAAGTGAATGGTGTTTTGGACTGAATTGTGTCCCCTCCAAAATTCATATGAAGCTGTAACCCCTAATGTGATTATATTTGTAATGAGGAAGTAATTAAGGTCAAATGGGATCATAAGAGTGAGGCCCAGATCCAATAGGATTAGCATCCTTTTAAGAATAGTCATCCAGAAAGCTCAGGTGCTCTCTTTGCATGTACACAAGGAAGAGGTCATATGGGCACATAGTGAAAATGTAGTCAGGAAGAGAGCCTTAACTAAAAACTAATCACTGGCACCTTGATGGAGGACTTCTAGAAATGTTTCTGTTGTTAAATCACCCAGTCTGTGGTGTTTTGAACAGCAGCTGAGCAGACTAATATAAGTGGTAAACTCTGTCTAAGGCTGAATTCCTGCACGGGACCAATAGTCAACACTTTCCATTAGGGAAAATCAAAAAGAACTTGCAAATGTTGAAGTGGATAGGGTTCCATATGAAGAGCATTGGACATGCTTGGGTTTGTCCTGAGAGACAGGTCAATGCCATTCAGAATAGATGACAGTGGCTTTTGTCACCTTCAGCTGATCTAAGGGAGTTGGATTCAGACCCCCAGATCTGGTGAGTGCCACAGACCGTCAGTACAGTGATGCATCCGATCTCAGGGAAGCTGACAGGAGCCCTGGTAGGAGTTCTGTCTTCTTGTGATATGGAAAGGTGCCCAGGGAGAAGGGCCTCACCTTGCTGGAATGAACCCTGCATTAGCACACTGGCTGTGCTCAGTCTTGGCCTGGAACCGCCTGCAGGAATGTAGGTGTTGGTATAATGCAGCAGGGGATCCAGAAGGGCAGCAGCAGGGGCTGGTCACAGCCTGAGAGCTGAGCGGCAGATCTCCACGGCCACCATACAACCTCTGCTGCTTTCCATCCTGAAGATTGCTGGGAACCTAGAAGATTTCAGCTGTAGTCTCTTCTGTCAAGAAGCTTCCATTCTGTTTTTTTAATTGTTATTTTTAAGTAGGCTTCATGTCCAGCACAGAGCCCAGTGTGAGACTTGAACTCCTGACCGTGAGATCAAGACCTGAGCTGAGATCGAGAGTCGGACGCTTAACTGAATGAGCCACCCAGGCACTCCAAAGCTTACATTCTAGTTGGGAGAAATAGGAACATTGGTGAGGAGGCCAGGGGGTTTTGCATTTAATTTACACAGCAATTACTAAATACATGCTCTGTGCGAGTTTTGTGCTGGGACCTGTAATAATGCTGGTGTGGCTGGATGAACCATTGGATTAGGTTGGGGCCTGTGGGAATGGAGAAGAAAAGGGAAGGGAAAATAAAAGAAAGATTTTACGTAGCATTTTATAAATTAAGATGTGCATCAGAAAGAGCCAGGCAAAAGCAAGGTTTTACTCTCAAGAGTAGAGTTTAATAAGAAAAAGGTCACCTTTGGCAGACCTGACTTCTTTAGGATTGCACATTGGGTAAACTGAAGTCTTCACTTGGTAGGTAGTAAGACATACCCACTAATGAATGTGTCCCTAGTGAGCCGAGTATTGCTAATTGTGCCTGTTGGATGTTGTCACTCTTTGCAGCTGTGTACTGTCAGCTACGGAAAAGTCAAGCTGGTCCTGAAGCACAACAGGTAAGGGATCCTGTGACAAGCCCCCCAAGGCACTTGTGCCCTGTGCAGAGCAGGTGGCAAGGAGCTGATGTCTGTGGGCTGTCTGTCTGCACCAGCACCTGCTCCCCTGAGTAAGGGGATAGAAGGGATGAGCGAAGGGAAGTGACCAAAACTGGGAATTCATTTACTGGCCACCGTGTTCCCCACTCCTGAGCAGTGACGCTGAGGCTCAGGCCACTCCTTATTTGACCTCAAAGCCAGATTTTGTCCACAACCTCACTTGTTATATCTTGGCCAGTAGCTCGCAGCTCAGATCTGGCCAAGGGTATGGGAGACTAAGAGATTGAGAGAAGCACAGAGCCACTATTTCCAGCCCATCTGATCAAATGAGCCACAGAACCTTCTGGAAATGGTGTACTGCTCAGTAGTCACCTCCTTCCCTCCCCTCTTTTAGGTACTTTGTTGAAAGCTCCCACCCTGATGTCATCCAGCATCTTCTCCAGGATCCGGTGATCCGGGAGTGCCGCCTGCGGAACTCTGACGGGGAGGCCACGGAGCTCATCACAGAGACGTTCACGAGCAAGTCGGCTGTAAGTGGGCTCCTGGGTCACCCTTGGTAGTGGGAGCATTGGGACATTCAGTTCAGCATTTGCATCTTGGGACCCTGCTGTCTTACTGTTTTTTTTTTTAATGTTTATTTATTTTTGACAGAAAGAGAGAGACAGAGCATGAGTGGGGGAGGGGCAGAGAGAGGGAGACACAGAATCTGAAGCAGGCTCCAGGCTCTGAGCTGTCAGCACAGGGCCTGATGCGGGGCTCAAACTCACAGACCACGAGATCATGACCTGAGCTGAAGTCGGATGCTCAACCAACTGAGCCACCCAGGCACCCCTCCCGTCTTCTTACAGCTGCAGTTGCTTGTTCAACTTTGGCTCTTGCTTGGTGGCATGAGGTTTCATTGTTGCACAGAGGTTCAGATCCTGCCTTTCTTACAGATCGCCAAGACTGCTGAGGGCAGTGGTGGGCCTTCCACTTCCCGGGTGACAGACCCACAGGGAAAATCTGATATCCCCACAGACCTGTTTGACTTCTACGAACAAATGGACAAGGATGAGGAAGAAGAAGAAGAGACCCAGACAGTATCTTTTGAAGTCAAGCAGGTTAGTGAACGTACCCCTCTCCAAGCATCCCAGCCCTGCATGGACTCTGCGGTCTGTGTGAGAGGAAGGGATCCCTGTGTCTTCCTGAAATTGCTTTCTCCTTTATGGTGTCTGTGAGCTGTGGCATCGTTCCTCCTGATGGGGTTAGATCTGAGTGTCCTGTGACTCTGGCTGCTGGGTCAGTCTTCACAAGTTCCTGGGAGATGTGGGAAGTGTCTGAGGGGCATTTTGGTGGTTTTGGTGGCATTTTGGTGATTGGATTTAATTTTGTCTGTGTCCTTAACTTGAGTTGCTTTTCTGTGCTTTAACCCAGCTGTTATCAAGAAGATATCTACTTGATATCAAGCAGATCAAGATCTGAAATTGTAAAAGCCTACATAAAATGCTGTCTTCTTGACCATTAACCCCCTTGGATTATGCATAGTTTATGAGCATGCTTAGGATTTAACAAGATTATAAATGTCTTCCATGCTCACTCCCCAGGAAATGATTGAAGAGCTCCAGAAACGTTGTATCCACCTGGAGTACCCCCTGTTGGCAGAGTATGACTTCCGGAATGATTCTGTTAACCCTGATATCAACATTGACCTGAAACCCACAGCCGTCCTTAGACCTTATCAGGAAAAGAGTTTACGGAAGATGTTTGGGAATGGACGTGCCCGCTCAGGGGTCATCGTTCTTCCTTGTGGTAAGTGACACCTGAATGAAGAAGGTGGCCAGACTCTTCTGTCATGGTCTGCCAGCTTTCTGTCGCTCTCCTTTGTGTGCCCTTCTCTAAATCATACCTGGCCAGGGAGCAGCTGAGGTCAGATGACGCCCTGATCCGTGACCTAACAGTTATTTGAGTGCCTGCTGTGTGCAGGGCTTTGACCTCAGCAGTGGGGATACAGTGGTGGATAGAACAACACTTCGACCTCGGGGAGCTCATTTTGGTTGTAGAGAGACAGATGGTAAACACATCAACTAAGCATTGTGTAAGATCTTGGGCAGTGACAGTGATGTGGGGCAGGTGCTGTCTTTTTTTTTTCATTTTATTTTTTATTTTTAAAAATTTACATCCAAATTAGTTAGCATATAGTGCAACAATGATTTCAGGAGTAGATTCCTTAGTGCCCTTTCCCCATTTAGCCCATCCCCCCTCCCACAACCCCTCCGGTAACCCTCAGTTTGTTCTCCATATTTATGAGTCTCTTCTGTTTTTATGTTATTTTTGTTTCCCTTTCCTTATGTTCATCTGTTTTGTCTCTTAATGTCCTCATATGAGTGAAGTCATATGATTTTTGTCTTTCTCTAACTATTTTCGCTTAGCATAATACCCTCCAGTTTCATCCACATAGTTGCAAATGGCAAGATTTCATTGTTTTTGATTGCCGAGTAATACTCCATTGTATATATACACCACATTTTCTTTATCCATTCATCCATCGATGGACATTTGGGCTCTTTCCATACTTTGGCTATTGTTGAAAGTGCTGCTATAAACGTGGGGGTGCATGTGTCCCTTTGAAACAGCACCCTTGTATCCCATGGATAAATGCCTAGTAGGGCAATTGCTGGGTCATAGGGTAGTTCTATTTTTAGTTTTTTGAGGAACCTCCATACTGTTTTCCAGAGTGGCTACACCAGCTTGCACTTGCAGGGGCAGGTGATATCTTATACACTGGAGTTAGGGTCTCATCCTTTGCAATCAGCTTGTGAGTGTGTGTATTTGGAGACTTCATAGCAGAGAAGCTTTGCTCGTTCCTGGATGGCTTATTACAGTGTGCACATCCAAGAAAGGAGAGTATAGCCTCCTTGGCACCTGTCTGATATCATTTGTCCTAAGTCATGTCAGGTCCTGGCTGAGGTTCTTGGCCAGAGGTCACAGCACATTCACCTGGGGGCCCTACCTCAGACTTGAGGAGGTTAGAATCTCCAGGGGAGAGGCCTGTGCCTCCACATTCTTTTTTTTTTTTTTTTTTTTAATCTCCCTGGGTGATTTTGATGCACATGTCTGGTGAAGGAGGAAATGCTGTTTAAAGGAATAGCTTGATTTTTATCTTGATCTTTAAATGGTGGAAGATAGTAACTTGGAAGCCCTGGAATTTCGCCTGTCTTTGCCAGTAGTGTACACATCTCCTGTATGCCTGAATTCTCAGCCCAGCACGTTGTGCAGTCTAAGAGCTGCCTTCTACTGGGCCCTCGGTGTGGTCTGTGTGCCGGGCACACTTTTCCTCCGAGGCACCACCTTCCCGTGGCGGGGGCCACATGTACCTCCGCTTTCGTTTCCTCGTGTTCACAATTTCACCAATAAGAGGGTCTCTTATCCAAAATTCATGGAAAATGCCACAGGAGGGCCTGGTGCCTGTCTCTCTTAATTGTCACATTTGTGCGTGAGCTGGACGTGTCTCCTTTTTATAGAGAAGAAAACAGACCTTGGAGCAAGAAGTGCCTCATGGTATCGGCTGTGAGGGTTATTGCAAGTAATTCACCCAGATTTGTGTGTGGATTCTGTCTGTGTCCTTCAAAAAATTTTTTTTAAATGTTTACTTTTGAGAGAGAGAGAGAGACCAGCATGAGCAGGGGAGGGGCAGAGAGAGAGGGAGGCACAGAATCCGAAGCAGGCTCCAGGCTCTGAGCTGTCAGCACAGAGCCCGATGCGGGGCTCGAACTCACGAATTGTGAGATCATGACCTGAGCCAAAGTTGGACGCTTAATCGACTGAGCCATTCAGGCACCCCTGTCTTTGTCTTTCATTGCAACCTGGCCTTGGGTGGCATTGCCCTTTGGTTTCATATAGGTGCCGGCAAGTCCCTGGTTGGTGTGACAGCTGCCTGCACTGTGAGAAAGCGCTGTCTGGTACTGGGCAACTCAGCTGTGTCTGTGGAGCAGTGGAAAGCCCAGTTCAAGATGTGGTCCACCATTGATGACAGCCAGATCTGCCGCTTCACCTCCGATGCCAAGGACAAGCCCATCGGCTGCTCCATTGCAATTAGCACCTACTCCATGCTGGGCCACACCACCAAAAGGTCCTGGGAGGCTGAGCGAGTCATGGAATGGCTCAAAACTCAGGAGTGGGGCCTCATGATCCTGGATGAAGTACATACCATACCAGGTAAGCAGGCTGAGAGCCGAGCTACCTGCTCATTGCAGAGACAAAAATTGATTTCTATTCGTTGGGTGGAGGGAAGACTGCTGTGTAGTTCATCTGTCTTGCTAGAAAGGTCTGCTGGGTAAAGTTTTAAAGTAAGTCCGAAGCATGTGGGGGGGTGGGCATGAGGGTGGGTGGCAGACAGCTTCGTGAATCACTGGCCCACAGTAGTCATTCAGAAAATGGCTTTTCCCTTCTTCCTCAATCTTACTGTTTTGGTTCAGTTTACCCCTTAACCGGTTGGCTTATGGTGCTGTGAAAACTGGACCAGCAGCACTGAAGTCCTTGCCGTAATGGTGTTTGTTTTATTTGAAGGCTGAATTGAAGTATTGATCCTTGATACGTTACAGAAGCCCAACTTCTCCAAGTGTTGCAGGCAGTCTTTTTTTAAAAAAAAAAATAGCTATATTGATACAATTTCCACCAGTAAAAACTACCTATTATAAATGTACAATTCAAGATTTTTCACAGGTTTATGGAGTTGTGCAGCCGTGACCATGATCCAGTTTTAGAACCTCTCCCTCATACTCATTTACAGTCAGTGTTTTCAGCTCCAGCCCCAGAGAACCATGGAAGTGCTTCCTGTCTCTATAGTTGACCTGCCTTTTCGAGAAATACCATAATGTGAATCATATGATATATAATTCATATATGTTTTAAGGAATGTATGTTATATATAATAGTAAATATTTCATTTATTTTCCAGACTCATATAATATATATTTTCTTAGATGTGGCTGTTTTTACTTTGCATGATGGTTGACCCATATAACATTGTATTGGTAGTATCTGCCCTTTTATTGCCACATAGTATTCCAGTATTCATTGATAAAACAAATGAAGGGGAAGCTCTGGTAAGTTAAATGTAAATTAGGGATTTCTCTGCATGAAATGAAATCAGAGGCATTTTCACGTAGTGTTCAAAATACTGCCTAGGTGGCCCTAGCATCATTCTTTTCAGTTAATGAGAACCCCTCCAGCCCTCCTGCATGTCTGAGGGTACCTATCGATGTTCACAGCAAGCCACGTAGGGATTGGGGGTCGTTCAGGTTGAAGGAACAGGGCAGCATTAGTCCCAAGGTGGGAGAGTACTTGACACGGTCCGACAGCAGCAAGATGACTATGTGGCAGGAGGGACATAGAGGAGAGCAGCCAAAGCCAAGGTTAGAGAGGGCCAGGCAGGATAGAGTGTGGGCCAAATCCTATACGTAGGTCACTGTAGGGTGTTGGGCTTGTACTATATGAGTGGGTGGGAAGCCATTTGAGGGATTTGAGCAAAGGGTGACATGATCTGATTGTCATGTACTATGAAAGTACCACCCTGGCTGCTGTGCTGAGAATAAACGGAAGGAGGCAAGGGTGGAAGCAGCTGGATGGGCCCAACCAAGAGGCTTGAACCAGTAAGAATAAAGGTAATCTACTTCTGGATGTGTTGTGAGGGCAGAGCTGACAGGCTGGCCATGAGACCTGAAAGAAAGAGAAATCAAGGATGACCATATGGGTTTTTGCTTGAGCAACTGGAAGGAAAGCTACAGAACTGGGGAAAGCTGTAGAAGGAACAGGTTTGCAGAGTGCAGGGGTTCGGCTTTAGGCACGTTCATTTGATTGCCAGTTAGACATTCTGGCGGTGGCAGAGATGTTAGAAAATGGGCAAAAGACAAGAGTAGACATTTCACCAAAGAGAATATACAGATGCCTAGGAGCCTTTGAAAAGATATTCTGCGTCATTAGCCCTGAGGGAAGTGCACATTAATACCATGTGACGAGATGCTGCCACACACCCATCAGAGTGGCCACGATGGAAAATACTGACAATAACTGACGAGAGTACAGAGCAGCTGGCATGCACTGCCAGAGGAATCACAAAATGTACAGTCACTGTGGAAAGTTGGGCAGTTTCTTAGAAAATTGCCATGTGACTCATCAGGCCCACCCCTGGGCATCTGTCCTAGAGAATGAAAACTCAGGTTCACACAAAAACCTGTACATGAATGTTCATAGGGGCTTTAGTCAGAGTCTCCAAAACCTGGAAACAACCAAAATGCCCAACAGCGGGTGACTGGATAGACAAATGGGAAGGTCCCTCCCCTGGAACTCTTTTCAGCCACAAAACAACACACTGTTGCTACATGCAACAACTTGGAGAAATCTCAGAGGTACTTGCTGAGCGAAATCAGCCCATCTTGGAAGGTTATATGGTGTATAGTGCCTTTGAAAAGACAAAACTAGTGATGGAGAACAGATCAGTGGGTGCCAGGGTGTGGCTGTAAAGGGAGAACAGGAGGGAGTGTTTTGGGGGTAATGGGTTTGTCTGTATCCTGATTGTGGTGGTGGTTACACAGATCTTCACATGTGTTAAAATTTAGAGAACCAATCCCATCCACCCACAGCAAAAGGTCACTTTTTACTGTGTGCTAATTTAAAAACTCCAAAAAAAAATTTAAGGAGCAGGAGGTTACTGGCTCTGATTGGATTGGAAATCGATGACCTAGAGAATCACATCCTACAAATGAGTTTGGAAGTGCTGTGCAGTGGTTCATTTGGAGTCTGTGTTTGAAACTTGGGAAACCTGAGTATGTACTTTGTTTATGTTGATGTTCGTTTTTAGCCTAGGTTCCAGGTTTCAGAGGGCGGCAGCCAGGCTTGAGATTGGTTGTCTGGTGATGAGGATACAGGGTGTACCCCACAAAATTTCATGCTTGCCATCTGTGTGTTTTCTCTTCCTGATTCACTGGGTCAGTTTGTCTCTGGCTGGGTAGGAGAGTAAAACCAAACAGCTCTAAATAGAATTCTGAGTTCAGTTGTGTTCTTGTGAGCTCCTTGGCCTGGCCATGCTCACTGGGCCAGAGAGCCAATGTTAAATTAGGGAATTCTAACAAATCACAGCAAGATTCTTGATTGTTAAACAAGTATACCACGTTGGATAAGGTAGAATGATAAATCTTTGAGATTTATCTCAAGAGGTAAAGATGGCTGTTTTCTTTTAGACATCGTCCAAAAAGAGTCCTATTGTGTCACTCACTGTATTGATAAAATATCGGTAACTGCAGACTTGCATGTATTAAGTGTTTACTGCACTGTGCCACTTTCATTATTTTAGGAAGTATTTATTAAGAACCCACTATGTATCAAGCACTGTGCTTGGACTAGGGACGAAGTGGGAGACAACTGACACCTGTGACATGTACAGCAAAACAAATCACATCCACAGAATATGTATTGTGATTCTATTAATACAAAGTTTGGATGACAAGTGAGATGGTGATTCCTTTGAGGGGGGAGTGTTGGTATTGACAGGCGGGGTCAGAGGAGAGGCTTCTAGGTGCTAGGAACACTTGTCTTGACCTGGGTGATTTCACAGGGACATAGCTGTGTAAAAACTTAACCATCTGTACACTGTGTCATATGTGGGTTCCTCCTCCTGACAGCCCTATGGCTGTTGGAGAATGTGGTAGTGGGACGTGGCTGGTCTGTAGGGCAGATGCCACAGCGGGGGCTTCTTTCTGGCTGCAGAGTATCCAGGCAGGGAGCGGACTCATGCTTCCCTTGGGTTGATAGCATCTCTGGGCTGTCCCCAGCGCTGCCTCCCTGGCACTCGCATGAGGTTGCTGTCTCCATTGCCTTGGCTGCCATGCCCTTCTGACACGAGGAGCCTGGTCTGCAGTCCTTGGCTCCCCTTTTTTTCGAGCAGCACAGTCCTTGGAGATAACTATGCTGCTGGTCTTTGTCTTCAAGTCTATGTGCAAACCACCTTAAGCTTGGAAGACCTGGACACTTACTAGGGGCCCAGACAGTCCTCTGCTATCTCACTGTTCTTACGTTTTTGGTTTGTGTTCTGGTGCAGTCTGACCCTTCCTTCCTCAGATTGTTAACCTCTGTTTCTGCAGTATCACTAACCTCACTTTTAATTGTATTATAAGCAAAACACAAACATTTTAACCTTTTTTTGGAATATTAGTATTTTTAAAAAATTTTTAATGTTTTATTACTTATTTTTGAGAGAGAGAGAGACAAATTGCAAGCAGAGGAGGGTCAGAGAGAGAGGGAGACACAGAATCTGAAGCAAGTTCTAGGCTCTGAGCTGTCAGCACAGAGCCTGACCTTGGGGCTCGAACTCAGGAACCGTGAGATCATGACCTTAGCCGAAGTCAGATGCTTAACTGACTGAGCCACCCAGGCGCCCCCGGAGTATTAGTATTTTTAAAGGATGAGCCCATGGAAACCCATTAATTGGTTCTTTTTGAAATTAGTATCTTAATCCCATTTATGTGTTTATTTAATTTGATAAACTAGAATTAGAACATTCCAAACAGAGACAGGAGGTTGCTCGTGGACCAGATGAATCTAATTGGAAAGCTCAGAGAAGGGAGTTTCCTAAGGAGGGTGCCTGGGGTTTCATGTCTCCCTGTTGTCTCCTGCTTTCTGGGAAGATGGTAGGAAGTCCAGCAGACCAGGCTCCTTTTGTTTCTCTGATCCCATGGTCACCCAGCCATCTTCCTGGTATCCTGGGTACAAGTTTTGGGATGAATACATTCCTTGCATCATTTGGAGCTCACTGGTGTTTTAAGTGTTACATCGTGTTTCAGATCGCCATTTGCACTCCTGTTGGTAGCTTAGCTGTTACAAGGAAGGATCCTGGGGCTCACTGATTTGGAGCTTCCCTAAAGCCATTTCTCCCTTTTGTTCTCTTTTTCTTCCTTCTTTTGGACAGGTCTGAAAGTGATGATTAAGTGTTCTTGCCTAGTCATTCTGGTCTAGAGCCAGGTTCCTATGATTCAGAAACCCGGGGTTAGCCCACTTAGTGTCACAGGCCCGTGTAAAGTCGCAAGGCTGTGTGTGGTACTTGAGCATTTAAAAAAGTGACAGTGTTGAGGCACCTGGGTGGCTCAGTCGGTTAAACCTCTGGCTGTTGATTTTGGCCCAAGTCATGATCTCATGATTTGTGAGATGGAGCCCCACATTGGACTTTGTGCTGACAGTGCAGAGCCTGCTTGGGTTTCTCTCTCTCCGTCTCTCTCTACTTCTCCTCTGCTTGTGCTCTTTTTCAAAGTAAATAAGTAAACATTTAAAAAAATGTTAAAAAAAGTGACAGTGTGAATGCATTGATTGTTTCCCTAGCCAGGATGTTCCGACGGGTGCTTACCATCGTGCAGGCCCACTGCAAGCTGGGTTTGACCGCCACCCTCGTCCGGGAAGATGACAAAATTGTCGACTTAAATTTTCTGATTGGCCCCAAGCTCTACGAAGCCAATTGGATGGAGCTGCAGAACAGTGGCTACATCGCCAAAGTCCAGTGTGCCGAGGTAGCTTTCCCCTTCCTGGTATGGCCTTGAGAGAGGGATTCCACCCATGGTTAAGGGGAAATGGTCAGGTCCCCTCCCCATGGGCAGATACACAGTCAGGACTTGAGCAGAAGTGTTGCCACTTTATACTGTTCCCTCAGTCCCCCTGTGAGGTGGGCAGTGTTCTACCCACTCCAAAGACTTGTGAAACAAAACCCCTTTCCAGGGGCACACAGTCAGTAAGTGCTCAAGTCGGGATGGTAATCCAGGCTAGTTTGACCTCCAAATCCACTCCTCCTTTTCCCTGGGAGTGAGCACCTCTGGATGGTCCTGCCCACCCTCATCTTTGAGGAGTTCCTGGGTGCTCCTGTGTGGGCCACCGTCCAGGCCACCCCAGGGTCAAAGCCTCTTGGTTTTGGTGTCCCCAGAAGGCACCTGTGGCCTACATCATTTCTAAACACATTGGGAAACACATTGTCCCAGTCTTGTTCCACAGTGAATACCTGCACAGGTAAATGTTGAAAATACGCATTCAAAGGTAAGTCTTCTCAGAAGGAACAATTGTAAACATCCTTCCTGGCAACTTGAAATGACTGTCACTCATTGGCTAGGGTCAGGTGGCCTCTGTCCCACAAGGGCAGAAGGGGACCTCTTGGGTAACGGTGAGTGTGAGGAACCTGTGCAGGTAGACTTGCTCTGCTGAAAACTTCCTTACCCTGTAGTTGCCTCTTCATAATCAACACGCATCCTACGAAACAGAGCATTGCCGGAATCTCTGAGGGCCCTAATCCTCTCCAGTTGTGTCTCCCCTCCCCCGCCAGGGGATTCACTGTCCCACGACAGAACTTGTCATCCTCTCCCTTTATTATTTTACCTCTTGTGTATATTTCCATCACCTACTTTGTTTAGCGTTGCCTTCAAAAAAGGTCTTCCTGTATATGAAAATAGAACCTAGTTTTGTGTGTTCTCGTATGACTTCTGTCCCTTGCTTGGTACTTTTATCCCTTGCGTAATGTATTACTTTTTTGATGATGCAGGTAGCTGTGCTCTGCAGTATTCCATTGTACAAATATACCACAACAGGATATATGATGAAATACTACACAACACTAAAAATAATGTTGACAGACACTTGGGTTGCTAAGTTTGTCTTTGTAACAGCTTTATTGAGGTGTTAAGTTGATGTTTCATAACATCCACCTGTTGTAAGTAAGTAAATTCTGTGATTTTAGTCAGTGTAAGGAATTATGTAGCTGTCCTCACCCTCCAGTTTCGAATTGCATTTCCCACCACCCCGTCACCACCCCAGAAATTTCCCTCATGCCCATTTGCCATGAATCCCTGCTTCTGCTCCCAGCCCTAGGAAGCCACTGATTTATTCTTCATAAATTTGGAGCTTAGTGTTTTGTTTTTGTTTCTGTTTTTTTTTGCTGTTGTGATAGTGTTGCTGCAAATATTTTTATATCTGTTTTCTGGGGCCTTGGGTCATTTTTTTCTAAAGCAGTGTTGTTTGTACTGTGGACTGTGGTCCCATAGTAGGCGGTGACATTACTTTATTGGGTCATTATCAGGAAAGAATAGAATCTGCCAAAATGCATAAGTACATTAACGGTAGACGTTGTTTTTTGTTTTTGTTCTTGAGTATATGTTGTTTAATACAACTGTGTTCACGCATATGAATGTTTAGTTTGTGGCCTAAAATGATTCAACTGTGAAGGCCACTGCTCTGGCAGATACACCCAGAGGTAGCATATCTGGGTCAAAGGCTGTGTGGCTGTTCTCTTCACTAGTTGTGTCCTAGAAAACACTGTTTTCCAAAGTATTGGACCGGCTGACACTCTCATCACGGGTGAGTGAGATTACTCCACATCTTCTCTAGTACATAATACTGAGTTTTATTTTCTTTTAATTGTTTGCTGACATACTAAGTATGAAAATGGTATTCCTTATGATCTTAATTTGTATTTTCCTGTTTACTAATGACCTTGAGTATTGCTTTCTATGTCTGTGGACCATTCATGTTCTGTGAAATGCACGATTTTAAAGATTTTACTGTGGAAAAAGAATTGCTTTGGCTATAAAGAACTAGAAATCCTAACAGAGTCATAACAGTACACAGCCCAGGGGGGAACCAGAAGACAGTGGCAGCAAAACCTATGAATTCGAGTTCAGGCCAGTGGTAGGCATGGAGCGACAGCAGCTGAGTCCACAGTGGTTGCAGCATGAAGAAATGGTCTGTGGTGATCACACAGAAGTGGCACTGGTCACACCCCAGAATTCAGAGCCTGTCAGGATAGGCTTTGTGGCCTGTTCAGTGCAAAGTTTCCAGAGGGTCATTTTTCCGTGTTCACAGCCTTGAGACCTTTAAAACCCATGGCACTTGAGTATATTTGTCTGAGTTTCCTTAAGCTTGCCAGTAGCCCATGCACAAGGGCCTAGCACAGAGGAGGCCCCAAAGAGTGTTCCTGTCATTCTTATTTGAAGGATCTAATTGTCTCAGATGTGACCAGTGGGACCCCTTCAGCCTGGCTCCTGTATCCATTTGACATGTCCCCATTCTTTGAGCACTTCCTTGCTTTCTGGCACAGCAAGTTATTTTAGGTTTATCTGGTACTTTCCCTACCTATTCTGGCCCTGGAAATCAGCCATTTCTCCAAGGTGCCCTTTTAGCAAAGAATGGAATTTACAAACCAAGATCTAGGTGCTAGGTGTGTTCATTACTCCTAGGATGTCATTGCTAGGCTAATTCAACAGACAGAGCTAGGAGGTATGTGTGCGCTTCTCCATAGCAGTGCTGTGTGTAGACTTGTGTGTGGAGGTGTGGTCTAAACGGGAGGGATTACTTGGACCACTGGTTGAGAATCTGGTTTCCTTTACTTACTTGGAGCTGGTGTGAAAGTAATTCCCCAGATATCGATGCATTTAAAAGTCCATTTGTTTGGGGTGCCTGGGTGGCTCAGTCGGTTGAACATCTGACCAGCTCAGGTCATGATCTCGAGGTTTGTGAGTTCAAGCCTCACATTGGGCTTGCTGCTGTCAGTGCACAGCCTGCTTCAGATCCTCTGTCCCTCTCTCTCTCTGCCCCTGCCCTGCTGTGCTCTCTCGAAAATAAAACATTAATAATAATAGTAATAATAATAATAATTATTATATCTATGTGTTAAGAGATAAATATGAGAGTGTCCTTGTTCAACATTAGGTACTTAATTTTGTTTTGATTTGTTTTAAAGCTAGTTCTGCTAAATTAATGGTCTTTAAAAATTTCCAGTTGTGTGATGTTTAAATTTGCAAACTGACCCTTGATTCTTACTGTGTCGCAGGTTTGGTGCCCGATGTCTCCTGAGTTTTACCGGGAGTATGTGGCAATCAAAACCAAGAAACGAATCTTGCTGTATACCATGAACCCCAACAAATTCAGAGCTTGCCAGTTTCTGATCAAGTTTCATGAAAGGAGGAATGACAAGATTATTGTCTTTGCTGACAATGTGTTTGCCCTGAAAGAATATGCCATTAGGCTGAACAAGTAAGAAGTGAAGAGTTGGAGTTGCCCCAAGGCAGCTTAATCTTCCCCCAAACCCAAGTGCAGAAGGTGCCTGGTTTTCCTTTTTTGCCTCTCAAAGTTCTCTTAGGGTCTGAAGGTCTGGTTCTGCAGCAGCCTGGTCACCCTCAGCCCAGGGGTCAGGGGCCAGAGTCATGCTGCTTTGGTGGGGCTCCATCTATGAGCTGGGCTCCGAAGGTGGGCACAAGTTGGTATCTGGAATGGCAGGCCGAGTGAGCACTCTGGTGGAGCTGAGGTCAGACTGTACAGGGGACAGGAAGGCAAGGCTGGCTGGGCCAGCATCCCAGCCAGCCCTGCATCTAGACAGAGCTTCTCAGGAAACACCAGCGGTGTCCTCAGTGGCCCCTAGTCCCACCTGGATGCTGTGTTAGCACTGCTTGTGTAGACACTAAGCTTAGATTGAGGGACATGGATTCAGGAAAAAGCACAGTCCAGAAACAAGGAAAAAAGTGAAGGAGGAAATCCTGAAGAGAGTGGTGACCAGAACCTTGGCTGAGGGTCTATAGCCCCTCATTTTTATGGGCCTCCCTCTGATATTCTTGCATGGTGGAGGGCTTCCCGGGAGGGAGCAACCTTGCAAGAATTCCTTTTCCCACTGATGTTAATTGGGGGGTGATTCTGTGGTCCTCCTAACACACCTCATTCTTCTTTAGACCCTATATCTATGGTCCTACATCCCAGGGAGAGAGGATGCAGATTCTCCAGAATTTCAAGCACAACCCCAAAATCAACACCATCTTCATATCCAAGGTCTGTGTGCCCTGCAGGGTGGTGGTGAGGCCTCAGCACCCTCAGGGCTAGAGGGGACACTGGGTGATTGCGAGGGCCATGAATTCATGTTTGTTGAAGGGACGTCATGTGTCACTTCTCATTCCCATGTTTCCAGTGTCTGGTGACAGGAATGCTTTCTGATGGGTAGCAGAAGGAGCACTTGTGGGGTTGAATGTGTTGTGGACAATTTATAAAGTCTCTTTACTTGACTGAGGTTTTCCCCACTTCTTTTGGGGATATAGGAATTTTAAATTGTATTTTCTCTATCCCAGGGGAAAATTTCCATTACCTATTCTGGCAGAAGTGGACATTTAGATGAGGTTCTCTTTGTGGAGTTTTTGCTTCCTGTGGAATGTGGGCAACCTTCATCCTGGCTGTTCGTGTGCCGTGGTGTGGTGGGCGGTGGATGTAGGCACGGTGCGAATGCACAAAGGCCCAGCTCGGTGATACTGTTGGAAGCTGTGGCCGAACAGTGTAGAGCAGGCATTCAGATTAGAACAGGCCCAAAGCTCAAAATAAATGCGGTTTGCCAATAAAGTTGATCACAGCTGGGTTAGTAAGTACCACACTTAGATATGTGCTGGGAACCTCCATGGTTGGAACCCTCAAGCCAAGGCCGCTACCCTGACCAGATCTAGCCTGGTGTGGGCAGTGGGCCCTGACAGGTCCTGTGTCCCACATGTGCTGATGGTTTCATTGGCCTCCAGTCACGAGTGTAGATGGTTTTGTGCAGACGTGTTTCTGTAGCAAAAAAGAAGAGTAATCCTTTACAAAGAATCTCTGTCGATAGGCCCTCTTGTCTCTGGTCCCTACCAGCCTGGCCTGGGAGCATAAATGAGATGGCCGGTGGGGACTGGGAGTCCTGACCCGCTTCTTTAGGACAGCTCTCAGGAGAGTTCACAGAAGGTCCTAGAGGCCTGCCTGCATCCGCAGGACCCTGGTGCAGAGGGAAGAGGATGGGTTTGTCTCTCTCAATTATCTTTAGAGCTTATTTAAATTCCAGGTCAACTGATTGTTTTCTTTTTGTCCCAGATAAAAAACAAAAAAAAAAAAATTTGTCAAACTCAACGCTGTTTCATTTCTGTAGGTGGGTGACACATCGTTTGATCTGCCAGAAGCAAATGTTCTCATTCAGATCTCATCTCATGGTGGCTCCCGGCGGCAGGAGGCCCAGAGGCTGGGGCGAGTGCTCCGAGCCAAAAAAGGTAAAGGCGGCCTTACGCCTTCTGCTCCAGCAAGTCTTTCCTTTTGAGCCACTTAGACTCGGAAGAGGGTAGGGCTGTGCTGCCTGCGTGCCCGTGGTGGTGAGGAGGCACCCCGGGACGCCGGGACCCCGGCTAAGTAGATACTGCAGGGAGGGGTCTCAAAGCAACGACCAAGATCAGCGTGGCTCGTGTTCTTTCTCTGGCCTCGGAGTTCCTATGTGGGCGTTCTCCGTGGCAGCTGCCTGCTCCGCGTTGGGTGTCCTCAAAGCCGAGCTGTCGCGTTGGTAGGCCATCAGGGGCCAGGGAAGCGGTGTGAGTGTGCAGTGCTGTGGACATAAAAGGCAGGAAGCAGAGCTGGGCCGCCAGTGCCATGTGGGAGCTGGAACTGAACCCTGGGCCTTGAGTCAGGAGTTGGGGAGGGCTTTGGAAAGAGCAGCTCGGGCAGCCACACGGGGATACTTTGCGCGCACCCTGTGAAGAGTCCTGCCTTGGGCGGCAGCTCGCAGCAGGGGTGTCGTGCTTAGTGAATGAGGGTGCGAGGCCGGAGTCTCTGCTTGTTACCTGTGGTGAGAGGGCCCTGACCCTAATGGTGGGTGTGGCAGGGACTGACGCTTAGAGTGGCCGCGTCTCTCCTCCTGGGACCAGGCAGGCCCTAAGACCAGGACACAGGCCCTGTCCTCAGGGAATTCGCTTTCCTTAGGGGCAGCTGGACTGCTAGGGTGACTGGAAACAAGGGTAGGGGCATATGTTGGAATCGTACTGTTGTAGAATGTGTTTAAGAGGCGGCTGATTGTATTTAAACTGGAGACAGGGCATGTTAGTAGAAATAGCATGAACTTGAGCACCAGACCACCCTGGTGACCTTGGGCAGGTAGTTTGCCGGTCTGAGCCTTGCTTTCCCGTCCAGAGTGGGAGTGACAGTCCTCTTGAAGGACTCTTGAAGGACTCTTGTGAGGAGGGAGCCATATATAATAGAACAGTGTAAAAGGCTGCTAGAGAAACGATAGCTTTTATAAATTGACAGGAATATCATCTGGCTAGTATATGTGAATGTATCTCATTAACTTATGCCTTACCCATTACCTCCCCCCAAAAGAAACAAATCTAATTTTAAAGCCCCTTTGAATTTGAGTAGAATTTGTTTTTTTAAAAATACTATTTGATGTAACGTATTTGGCTGCTATCTTTGCGTCTGTGAGCTCTTGTAAGACTAAGAAACAATTGAATTCAGAGGCGGTACACAGATATTGAACCTGCTGACATTTGGACTGTGAAGCAAAATGTGCAGATTTTCCAGAAGGATCAGGTTTTACAGGCTTCAGTATTTTCTGTCCTAGTTTCTGTGATCATTCTTCTGCTCTAGGTTTTTATTCTGACCTGGGTTTTTGTTTTTTTGGGTTTTTTTTTCTTTTTTTTTTTTCAAGCAACTTTATTGAGACAGAATTCACATACCATATAGTCGGTCCACTGGAAGTCTATAGTTCATTAATTTGTTGTTTCTTAATATTTATTCTTGAGAGAGAGATACAGAGAGCGAATGAGAGCAGGGAAGGGGTAGAGAGAGAAGGGGACAGAGGATCCGAAGTGGGCTCTGAGCTAACAGCAGAGAGTCCAACGTGGAACTCGAACTCACAAACTGTGAGATCATGACCTGAGCTGAAGTCAGACACTTTAACTGACTGAGCCACCCAGGTGCCCCAGTTCATTGGTTCTTTTTTTTTTTTAAACGTTTATTTTTGAGGAAGAGACAGAGTGTGAGTGGGCAAGGGGCAGAGAGAGATGGAGACACAGAATCTGAAGCAGGTTCCAGGTTCTGAGCTGTCAGCACAGAGCCTGACACAGGGCTTGAGCCCACGAACCTTGAGATCACGACCTGAGCTGAAGTTGTACGCTTAACCAACTGAGCCACCCAGGCGCCCCCATTGGTTCTTAATATAATTGCAAAGTGTATAACCATCACCACAGTCTGTGTTGAGAATATTCTCATCGCTGCAGGAAAGAAACCCTTTCCCATTGGCAGTAACTCTTCCTTTCTTCTTGCCTCCCAGCCCCACCTACAGGCAATCACGACTATTTTTACCTTGATAATTGTGCTCATTCTAGACATTTCATATGTATGGAATCATGCAGTCTGGGTCTTCTGTGACTGCCTTTTTCACTAGCATGATGTTTTCACAAGAATCATCTTTATTGTAGTATGTATCAGTATTTCCTTCCTTTTTAATGCTGAATAATATTCCATTGTATGTCTTATTTATTCGTTCTTCTATTGACAGACACTTGGGTTGTTTCCACTTTTGGCTCTTAGGAATACTGCTGCTGTGAAAGTCATGTGCAAATTTGTGTGGGCGTATGTTTTCAGGTCTGTTGGGTATAACTAGGAGTAGATTGTTGAGTCATGTGGTAACTCTGTTGAACATCTTAATAAACTACCAGACTATCCTCCAGAACGGCTGCACCATTTGACACTCAGCAGCAATGTGTGAGGAATCCAGTTTCTCTACATCCTTGACAATAGCTGTAATAACCTTTCTTTAAAACTTTTTTTTATTTAAATGTTTGTTTATTTTTGAGAGAGAGAGGGAGAGAGAGAGAGCATGTGCAAGTTGGGGAGGGGCAGAGAGAGGGAGACAGAATCGCAAGCAGGCCCCAGGCTCCAAGCTGTCAGCACAGAGCCCAACGTGGGGCTCGAACTCATGAACCATGAGATCATGACCTGAGCCAAGTCAGACGCTTAAACCTTCTGAGCCACACAGGCACCCTGATCTTTTTTGATTCTAGCCATCCTAGGGAGTGGCAGGTGGTACCTCATTGTGGTTGTGGTTTGCATTTTCCTGATGACTAATATGTTCAATGCTTTTCATGGGCTCATTGGTCATTTGTATATTTTCTTTGGAGAAAGTTCTGTTCAGGGGCATGTGGGTGGCTTAGTTAAGCCTCCAACTCTTAATTCACCTCAAGTAACGATCTTATGGTTCATGGGTTCAAGCCCCACATCAGGCTCTCTGCTATCAGTGCGGAGTCTGCTTAGGATTCTCTCTCCCTCTCTCTCTGCCCCTCCCCTGCTTGAACTCTTTCTCTCTCTCTCTCAAAATAAATAAATAAACAATTAAAATTTCTTTAAAAAGAAATGTCAGTTCAGATCCTTTGCTCTTCTTATAATTGGGTCATTTATCTTTTCATTATTGGCTTGTAATAGTTCTTTATATAGTCCAGATATAAATTCCTTATCAGATACATGCTCTGTAAATATTTTCTCCCATTCTGTGGGTTGTTTTTTCACTTTCTTAATGGTGTTCTTTAACCAAACATTTTTAATTTTGATGAAGTAAGTGCCCACACAGAGTCCAGGCCATTAGCCCCTTGACTGCAAAGCTCTCCCACTGCATTGTGGTTGACCCTTGAACTGTAGTTTGAGCTGTGGGGGTTTTTTTGGATAACTACAGTACTGGGAGTGTACTTTGGTTCACGATTTTCTTAATAATGTGTTCTGTTCTCTGGTTTACTTTATACTAAAAATAGTATGTAATATGTATAACATGCAAAATATGTATTCATCAAGTATTCCATATTACTGGTAAGCCTTCTGGTCATCAGTAGGCTATTAGTAGTTAAGTTTTGGGGGAATTAGACATTATGTGGGTTTTCAGCTCTGCAGGGTTAGGGGTTCAGCGCCCTAACTCTCACATTGTGCGGGGTCAGTGTACTTTTGAGCCCTGGAGCCTTGCTTCCAGGCATCGTAACAGCTAATGTTGTCCTTTTTCCTTCCCTCTCTCTTTTTATATATGTTACATATGTGCGTGTGTGTGTGTGTATGAAATAATAATATATATAAATAGTATTAATTATAAGAAATATATTTTATTTATGTTTATATATAACATATATATAATATTAATTATTATATATATATTTTATTAATTACATCCAAGTTAGCTAGCATATAGTGCAAAAATGATTTCAGGAGTAGATTCCAGTGATTCATCCCCTATGTATAACCCCAGTGCTCATCCCAACAAGTGTCCTCCTTAATGCCCCTTATCCATTTAGCCCATCGCCCCTCCCACAGCCCCTCCAGCAACCTTCTGTGTGTTCTGTATATTTAATAATCTTTTATGTTTTGTCCCCCTCCCTGTTTTTATTTTTGCTTCCCTTCCCTTATGTTCACCTGTTTTGTATCTTAAATTCCACATGAGTGAAGTCATATGATGTTTGTCTTTTCCTTGCCTCCCTTAAGGAATGGTGGCAGAGGAGTACAATGCCTTCTTCTACTCGTTGGTGTCCCAGGACACACAGGAAATGGCTTACTCAACCAAGCGGCAGAGGTTCTTGGTAGACCAGGGTTATAGCTTTAAGGTATGTATTCATTAAATGCGTGGTGAGAATAGAACCGAGGCTTGCTTTGTGCCCGCACCTCCAGGAGAAGGGGGAGCCGCCATCGGCACCACTGGGGGACAGCTTAGGCAGGCACAGAGCATGAGGGCATTGGAAACCCCGCCTCATGTTCCCTGTATCTCTGCACGAATTGCCGGGGACTTTGAGGGAAAATATTGTGCAGGATCCCTTCCTGCCCCGGGCTTCCCACAGTGAATGGGTAAAGAATGGGGCCTCCGAAGTGAGGGGTCTGGAGTGTCTACTTGTTCAGATTTTACAGTTGTCTTGGAAGAAGAATGTTAGCTGTCAGCAGGAAGATGTGCTTCCTGGCAGGACTCGAGACACCTCAGAGCTACGGCCGTCACTGTGCCACCCTGAGCCCCTTGGGATTACTTTCCTGCACCAGCAGTGGCTGTCCACTGGAGCTCAGGGTTTCCCAGGTTGTTCACACACCTGATTTGTGATACAAGGTCAGCTCCAGTGGGGCGCCCCACCGGGTGCTGGGCGAGCTGTGCCGTCAGTCAGCCTCAGGGGCCTCACGGCACAGGTGTCCATGCGCTATGAACCCACAGTTGTGCAGTTTGGGAGGTGCTAACGTTTTGGCTGACTTCTACCGGCTGCCATGTTTGTGTTCTCTTCTGTTGACACAAGTGGAAAGGTTATGTCACGATTTTGTGCCCCTAAAGGTTTTTGTTTGTGGGGGTGGATGGAGGGTGCTGGAAGCTGGGGACTAAAAGGACACCCCTAGAACATGTAGGTTCCCAGATTCTTGGTTCTCAGAAGACTGCAGGCTGCCTTTTCAGATCCTTTCGCTTGTGTCTTTTTCAGGTTGGCCAGTTTCTGTCATTAACCGTAGATAAGAGGTCAGGGCTGTCTGACCCCTCCTTTTTTAGCTGGAAGCAGTGACAATTTCAGATTTCTCATGCTGGGCTAGAGGACAGGATGCTTGACCGTATTTTGAAGGATTTGCATTATGACCTTTTTATGTGTCTGTGAAAAGTAGGTGGTGATAGTAACGTTCATATGTCCTGATCCCTGGAGAGTCCAGTGAGAGAACATGTGCCAAATCAGGTCACGTCCTGGGCTTTTTGGAAGGTGCCCTTGGCAGAAAGGCACCTGGACCTGCGATTGTCTGCTGGTTGGAGGGGCCTTTGCCCCGCTTGCCTTCAGAGCTGCCTGCTGAGAGCAGCCCGGTTAGAGCTCCTGTGATCATGACCCTGGACTTTCCAGAGGGGTGGTCAGGCCAGGGCAGAAACGCCCGATGTTTATGCTCTGGGCCTGTGGCCCCCTGAAGGGCTCAGCCAGATCCCTACTTCTAGGCCTTTTTTTCTCATTAAAATTATGAGAAGATTTAGAGGGGCGGGGGGGAAGATTTCTCTACGTCATCAGTCCTGGCTTTCTTCAGGAATTGGTAGGCCTCATAGTGAATCACCTCCAAAGAAGGGAAAACCACATCTCTACATGCTGTTCTCTTGCTGTCTTAGAAGAAAGTGCTGCAAACCCACCTTGACATGCTCTCATTTCTTTTTTTTTTTTTTTTTAATGTTTTTACTTATTTTTGAGACAGAGACAGAGCATGAGCAGGGGAGGGGCAGAGAGAGAGGGAGACACAGAATCTGAAGCAGGCTCCAGGCTCTGAGCTGTCAGCACAGAGCCTGACACGGAACTCGAACTCACAGACTGAGATCATGACCTGAGCCGAAGTCAGAGGCTCAATCAACTAAGCCACCCAGGCGCCCCGACATGCTCTCATTTCTAAGTGCTGTCCTGCTGGAAGTCCTATGGGCCAAGCCCAGGGGGCTGAAGACCCTTCCTGAGGGCGGCAGGCTGTGCCCTCCATCTTTGGTCCCTTCCTTTACCTGGTGCAAGGTGGAATACTGCCACAGGGGCGCATTAGAGTTGTCAAGGTCCCGTTGGTCATCTGTAAGTGATTATGGATTTGCTGTTCTGGGAGGAGGTGTCTCTGGAATTTCCTTCCCATCTCCTGCCCCGCAGTCATCAGTTAAGCTCCCTGTTACAGATGGCTCTGAAGCTGGTCTCTGCCAGAGAGGAGCTCTCCGTTTTTAGCCACCTGCTCAGCTGGGTCCGAGGGAGGCAAAACAGAAGGGGCCATGTGGCCTGCTGATTTCGGCTTTATAGGTGATCACAAAGCTGGCTGGTATGGAGGACGAAGAGCTGGCGTTTTCCACGAGGGAAGAGCAACAACAGCTCCTACAGAAGGTCCTGGCAGCCACTGACCTGGATGCAGAGGAAGAGGTGGTGGCAGGAGAATTTGGCTCCAGGTCCAGCCAGGTGAGTGAGCGGGTGAGGCCCCACCTGCCAGTTCTCCCAAAGGACAGAGTTCTTATGCGCCCGCATGCACTGCGTCCCCTGTGCATGTGCAGGTGCACGTGCACACCTGTGTGACCTCCATAAAGACTTGGAAAGACCAGGACGCTGTGGAGAAGAAAATAACAGAAATTGCCCCTGTTAACCTTTCGGTGCATCCTTCCTTCTGGACACGCTGTTTCATGTGGCCACGCCCATAGTCTGTGGCTGGCCCCCTGCTCTGTGCACAGAATGGGGGAGTCCAGGATGGCAAATGTGGCTCCAGGCCGGCTCCCAGGTGGCTGCAGGAGGGGGTGTTGCAGGCCTGGGCCCGCTGTCCAGGGCCTTGCACAGGCCAATTCAACTCTGGCTTCCTCCTCAGTAATAGAGCTAAGCTGTCAGCTTAGGTGGGTCTAGTCCAGTAAGCTGTCCAGTAAGGTGGGTCTAAGGATCCTCTCCCAGCTAGTTTCAGTATTTATCTTGAAAAATGTAGAGTTCTGTCTCTCTCTCTCTCTCTCTCTCTCTCACATTATAAAAAGAAAATTTAAATTAAAAAAAATTAAAAAGGAGCACCTGGGTGGCTGGGTTGGTTGAGCATCTGACTTTTAATTTTAGCTCAAGTCAAAGCCCCATAGAGGCTTCACGCTGAGCATGGAGCCTGCTTGAGATTCTCTGTCCCCCCCCCCCCCCGCCCCTCTCCTCAGCTAGTGCTCTGTCTCTGCCTCTAAAATAAAATTAATTAAAATATGTAGAGTTCTCTGAAAATAGTGAACTTTCCATTTATTCTACAAATAGTTACTGAATGCCTGCCTGTGCCCAGCCCTATATAATATGGTATAACTAATGAAAGTACCTTTATGGGGAGTTCTTATCCGGCTCTTCCAAGAGAAAAGTACGGTGTAGTCAGGTGCATTGGAAACTATATTGATATTAGAGCTAAGAGGTAAGCAGTGGTTGGGGTAAAGGAAGAAATACACTGTCCCCCGGGAGGTGCTGCCCTTCCTCTAGCCTGAGACTGGGGGACCAGACCAGCTCAGAGGTGTCTGAGCCTTCCCTCATGGATGCTTCAGGGAAACTTCTTGCCTCTCACTGTGTCCTTGGAATGCCTGGTCAATCCCACCAACCAGGGAGTCACCTAAGGTCAGGCTGGCATTGCTTGGTGCCTGTATGTCCCCAGGCTTGTAATCTGGTGCAAGTGGTGTGCAAGGCTGTGGGTCAAACCCTGCCTGTATGATTTCTGTTCACACCATGTATGTCAAGACAGATGTGGCTGTCCCCATTTTATAGATGAGTTCATTGAGGTGCAGACATTCAGTATTTGTCCACAGTGAGAGGTAGATCCAAGATTCAAGCCCAGGGCTTTCTGGCTTTCCACTTGATTCAAAACCTTATGGTGGAGTCTTGAGCTGTTGGGGGACCACTCTTCTCACTGTTGAAAAATTCTGTTCATAAATTGTTAGTAAGAGAGGCAGAATAGCATTATGGTTAAGAATAGGGAATCTGAAGCTGGCTGCGAGAGTTGAAATCCCGTCTCTTTAAGAGCTGTGTAGTCTTGGACAAGTTACTTAATCTCTCTGTGCCTCAGTTTCTTCATCTGTAAAATGAGGATTATAATGATTGGGAGGATTGGATGAGTTAATAACATGTAAATGCATGTGAACTGTTTAGTATAATGCCTGAGACATAGTAAGTAGTCAATAAATGTTCTAAAAAAAATATTAAAAACTTTGAAAAACTTACTACAATTATAAATGTTCTAAAAGGAGTGTCTTTCTCCTTGTAAACTAACCTTGGGCTGGGTCCTCCCGCAGGTGTCTCGGCGCTTTGGCACAATGAGCTCTATGTCTGGGGCCGACGACACCGTGTACATGGAGTACCACTCGTCACGGGGCAAGACTTCCACGAAGCACGTGCACCCACTCTTCAAGCGATTCAGGAAATGATGGCCACACGGTCACCCAGGTCAAGCCAGGGTGCTCAGCACCAACGCTGGAGAGGGATTTTCTGTATCATAATCTTTCTTCTGGCATTGGCCAACATGATCTAGATGCAGTGTTTGTTAACTGTATTGAGGAAAATGCATCGAGAGCTTGGCTCTTTGTGAATCATCCAGGGCTTTTTGAAAAAGTTGGTAGACTATATTTTTGGGGGTTCCTAGACCATTTTTCAATCTTGGGGAGTGGTCATTCCTGTATATAAATCTTTGTAATGTTTAAGGTGTATAAATGGAACATTTAACAACTCTTTTTTTTTTTTTTGACGTTTATTTATTTTGAGAGAGTGCATGAGCGAGAGCAGGGGAGGGGCAGAGAGAGAGAGAGAGAGAGAGAGAGAGAGAGAGAGAGAGAGAGAGAAAGGAGAGGAGAGAGAGAATCCCAAGCAGGCTCCATGCTGTCAGTGCAGAGCCCAGTGCAGGGCTCAGTCTCCCGGTTGGTGAGATCATGACCTGAGCCGAAATCAGGAGTCAGATGCTTGACCGACTCAGCCACCCAGGTGCCCCAAGCATTCTTTATTACAGGTGTTCTTATGCCTTGTCACAGGCAGGGGCTACGTCTAGGTGACAAACCTCCATCAAGGCCCCCTTTGTAGTGGGCACCAGGGAGTAAAATGGGGCGCATCCCTGAGGAGCTACTGGGAGACACATCCCAAGATACAGAAGACTTGTTACTTAGTGTTGAGGTGTTGACAGGGGAGAGGCCCAGAGAGAGGGAGGAGCTCACGTGGGCTGCAGTGCTGCCTGGTCACTCTTTGGCCTCTGTGCCTTCCACGCTTGGCACCCCTGTGTGCAGGTCCTCTAGGTCACCCGGGGGCCATCACATGTTTAGGGAGCCACCGTGCACACAGCTTCTCTGGTGGGTCTCTTATTTCTTTCCCAGATCCACTTTTGATATTGTTGGTAGGCTGGATTCCTCTTCTAATAGCAGTTTTAATTTTAATTTTAATTTAATTTAATTTTATTATTTTTATGTTATGTTATGTTGCTATTTTTAATTTACATCCAGGTTAGCATACAGTACAATAACAATTTCAGGAGTAGTTCCAGTGATTCATTCCCTATGTGTAACACCCAGTGCCCATCCCAACAAGTGCCCTCCTTAATGCCCCTTGTCCATTTAGCTCATCCCCCCACCCACACCCCCTCCAGTAGCCCTCAGTTTTGCATTTTAAGAGTGTCTTAAGGAGGGTTTGTCCCCCTCCTTATTTTTATACCTCTTCTTATAGCAGTTTAATGCCCTTGGGTCTTTAATTGCTAGTTCCTTTCTTCCGAGAAATGTCTTGTCTCTTGTTCCTGGTATGAAGGAAAAGCAGGAAGGACAAAAAAAGCAGGATTGTTCCATTAAAAAGACACACACACAAGGCATGCATAGGTCATGAAGAAAAACTTGTTAATTTGAGAAGGAGGCTCATCCTAATAGGTGACAGTGCTCACCTCTGGGAAGTGTTGAAACCCTGTGCTACAAAAGGCTCTAAATTAGGAGTCCCTGTCCCACCTCTGGCTCAGCAGCAGCACTCTTTGCTGTGGCTGCTCTGTGAAGCGGCTGCAGGCCGGGCCTGGGAAGACCGTACGTCTTTGGTCAGGAGGGCTTTGAAGCGAGAGCCACCTTTCCGGAGTTCCACTTTTCTGAGCTGACCTTTTGGGGACAAACACTCATAGTCTGGTCAGCAGCCAGCTGCTCTGCGCAAACCCCAGAAATGGCCCATAGCAGCCAGACATGAGGCCTGCGCTCAGGCCTGTGTGTGCTGAGGCCTGTACATCTGCTAATTACTCACCCTGATGGGCTGGCACCCAGATGTCTCAAACCTGATCATCAAACCTGACTGCCTATTTCCAAATTCTTCTCTCTGGTCACACCTTTATGCTTGAGATACTCAACTGATACCAAGCACTTCTTGTATTTGCACATTTCTGTCCTTGGTGCTCACTGTTTTCTTGTTCCGTAACATGTCTACTGGTAATGTGGACCTTGACCCCAAGCCCTGTGATCCTGGAAAACGGGGACTGTTAAAGAAATCCATCCTTTATGTTCTGGAAAACTGCTTACAGTAGAGAACCACCCTTACACACATGATGTAGACAAGACTTGTCTTGTTTACCCGTGACAAGGCCAGACACATCTTCCCCACTCCTATTTTTTGCCACCGCTGTGCTATGTCCTTTATGGTGGTGTTTTTCTTTGTTTTTTACATGTCTGAACTCTGTTCCTCCGTAACTGGTGTATGGCAGGTGCCCAGGGAGTACTGAATGGGATTCTGAAAAGTGTTTATGGACTTTAAAAAAGTTAAAAAAAAAAAAATCCTTGAGAACTTTAAAAAAGGGTTCATGTTCATGGACTTAAAAGTAACACTGTGACCCTGCCTGCTTGTGCCCTGAGGGGAGTTGTGAGTGAACTACCTACTGGCAACTACCTACGCTGCTGTGCCTTCCTCCTGCCTTTGCCCTGAGCCAGCTCTCACAGCCCCGGGAAATGGGATTTGCAGGACAAAACCGGAGAGGACAGCTACACAAAGAACTAGAGAGGTTTGCTTAGGGTTCCCTGACCTTCCACTGACCACTGGTCAGCATACGCATATAAGGAACCACATGAATGGGTTGGGGGAGCTTTACCCAGGACCTGGTTGTTTGTGTTCCCATCAGCCAGGGTGAGAAACCTCATAATCACAGGGCATCTAGTAGAACATTCAGCCGGGCTCTGCCTCAGTAGTGTGTGAAGTTAGACCCAAATTCACACTTCCTCCATCCTAACAAAGTTTAAAACCGAGACCCAAAATGATCAAAGTGCACATACCTAACGGCAGTCCCAGAACAAAGCTAATTGTTGCAATACAAAAATACCTTGCAACTGATAAAACTCATGATGTCTGACATCCAATCAGAATCTACCAGGCAAGCAAAGAGCAAATAAAATAGCATCCCTAATGAAAAGGAAAATAAAATGGATCCAGAAATGACCCAGATGATACAATTAGGACACAGGCCATTAAAAGTTGTAACTGTACTCCAGATGCTCACAAAGCCAGAAGAAAGATGGAATGTGTTAACACAGAAGATATAAAAATCCAATAGCAGGGCGCTAGGGTGGCTCAGTTGGTTAGGTGCCTGACTTTGGCTCAGGTCATGATCTCACAGTTTGTGAGTTCAAGCCCCACATCGGGCTCTGTGCTGACAGCTCAGCCTGGAGCCTGCTTTGGATTCTGTGTCTCCCTCTCTCTGCCCCTCCTCCACTCACGCCATCTCTCTCTCTCTCTCTCTCTCTCTCTCTCTCTCTCTCTCTCTCAAAAATAAAACAAAATCCCATGGAAAACTTCTGGAGCTTAAAACTACAGTGTCTAAAATGAAAAAAACAAAAACAAAAACAAAAACAAAACTATGGGTGTAGTCAATCCCCTCCCTTAAATGTGAGCTGGAAGTAGACTTGCTTCTAATGGAAAAATTCCATCAAAAGAGACGGCTATTGCTTCCAAGATCAGGTGACAAAAGACTTTGACTTTTTCTTGTTCCTGTACTGTCTCTGGCACCTCTTGGTTGTTTGCTCTGACCAAGCGAGCTGCTCCGTGGAGAGTTCCACATGGCATGGAACTGAGTGGGAAGGTCAGTGGAGGGACTCAGTCCAGGGAACCATGAGGGACTGAATCCTACCAACCACCGTATGAGTGAGCTTGGAAATGGATCCTCCACCAGTCGAGCCTTGAGATGACCACAGCCCTAACCTACCCCTCATGGCAGCCCGTGAGAGACCCTGAGCCAGAGGACCCAGCTAAGGCCCTGGATTCCTGAGGTACAGAAACTATGAGATAGTAAATGTCATTTGAAGCCGCTGAATTTTAAATTTAAAAAATTTCCTATTGGTTACATATCTGTTTTTAATGTTTATTTTTGAGAGAGAGAGACACAGAATGTGAGCAGAGGACAGGCAGAGAGAGAGGGAGACAGAATCCGAAGCAGGCTCCAGGCTCCGAGTTGTCAGCACAGAGCCCGACACGGGGCTTGAACCTACTGACCGCGAGATCATGACCTGAAACTAGGTATTGGGAGGTCTCTTACACGGTGGCAAAACTTAGTGGCACTATCAACTGAGGTTTTGTGGAGAGCAGGACGTTCTAACGAACTTTGTGATCTAGGCTTGCAAGATTTGCAAGCAGTGTTCAAGGTGCCGCCTGATTTCTTCTTGCTGCTGAAGTAGTAAAATGCAAATGGAGGGCAGAACTGTTTTTAAAAAGGAGCCATTTCTTGATGGTTTAAAAAATTCTCAGCCTCTCCCAACTGCAACTGACAACTAAAACAGTGCGATTATTGGAGATCAGATATTGTGGAAGGAAAGATTGGTGCACTTGAAAACACATTAATTTAAATGAAATGAAACCAAAAAAAAGACTGAAACAAAATGAGTAGAGCCATTAGTGAGCTGTGGGGCGACTTCAGGTGGCCGGATATGCGTGCGTTTGGAATCCTTGAAGCAGAAGAGGGAGAAGGGAAGATAGGAAAAAAAAAAAAGTGTTGGAGAAATAATGGCTGAAATTTTTCTAAGCTTGATGAAAACTGTAAGCCCCCAGTTCCAAGAAACAAAATGAACTCCAAGCACAGGAAATAACACCAAGGATACATCAAAAGCAAATTGCTTAAAACCAGCGATAAAGAGAAAATCGAAAAGGAACCAGAGGACATTTTGTGTACAGGGAACATGGATAAAGATATCAGCAGAAAGAATTCATCACTAGCTGACCTGCCTCTGAGTCAGGTTTAGGGAAGTTCTTTCTTTTTTTAAGTTTATTTATTTATTTTGAGAGAGACAGAGACAGCGTGAGTGGGGGAGGGAGAGAGAGAATCCCCAGCAGTCTCCGCACTGTCAGCACAGAGCCCAACGCGGGGCTTGAACTCATGAAATCTCAAGGTCATGACTGCAAACGACATTGGTAAATAGAAAAGATTTTCTTATTATTCACATCTCTTTGTAAAGAATTTATTGCCAAGTTCTGGAAAGATGGATCATGGTCATTCTTGCACAACAACATGACTGTGATTAATGCCATTGAACTGTATACTTAAATGTGGTTAAGGTGGTAAATTTTGTTATCTATCACCACAATAAAAAAATAACTGTTTAAAGCAAGGCTAATGTATCGTGGAGTTTACAAAGGAAAATGTGTAACAATAGCACAAAAGCCAGGAGAGTAGAGATGGAAATATGCTATTGTAAGGTTTCTGTATTATATATAATGTGGTACAATACGACTTGAAAGTAGTCTGTGATTAGTTAAAAAACCTCTTAAGCAACCATGAAAATAGCTCGGCAAAGGATTATGGCTTCTAATCCAACACAGGAGATAAAACGGAATCATGAAAAATACTACACCCTAAGAAAAGTGGATAAAGGGAATAAGAGGCAGATGGGAAAATCTAGAGTAAACAGAAAATGATCTGAACGCCCTCAATTAAAAGGTAGACATTGTCAGATTCTGAGAACAAGGACCCAACTATGCTGCCTACAAGTTGAAATATTAGGATGCAAATAGGTTAAAAGTAAAGGAAGGAGAAAAAAAAATATATTGTCTTAACACTAAGCAAAAGAAAGCTGGAGTAGCTATACTATTGGGTGAAGTAGATTTCAGAGCATAGACTATTATGACCCGGGATAAAGAGTGTCATTCTATAATGATAAAGTGGGAATAACTCCAAACATTTAGGTCCCCAGTAACAGTTTAAAAATATATGGGGTGGGATGCCTGGGTGGCTTAGTCAGTTGAGCGTCTGACTTTAGCTCAGGTCATGATCTCACCGTTCATGAGTTCGAGCCCCATGTTGGGCTCTGTGCTGACAGCTCAGAGCCTGGTGCCTGCTTCGGACTCCCTCTCTCTCTGACCCTCTTCTGCTCACACCCTGTGTCTCTCTCTCTCTCTTAAAAATAAACATTAAAAAAATTTTTTTTAAATACACAGAGCAAAAACTGATACACCCGCAAGCAGGAATAAGACACTCGTATTCAGAAATTTTAATACCTTTCTCTCAATAATTAATAGAGTAAGTAGACCAAAAATCAGTTAAGACAGAAGACAACGCCATCCACCTGGTTGACTTAATTGACGCTTCTGGAACGCCACCCACTAAGAGCAGAATACACATTCTTCTCCAGGTCAGACAGACCGTTTGCCAGGACAGACAGACCGTTTGCCAGGACAGAGTCAATTCTGGGCCATACAGCAGGTCCCCATTAATTTAAAACGATTCAAGTCATACCAACTATGTTCTGTGACCACAGTGGAATTAAATTAAAAATCTATAAAAGAATGATCTCTGGGAAACCTCCCCGCCTCTGTGCTATTTGAAAACCAGGTAAAACAATTCTAAATCTAAAACCTCAAAAGGGAATTTAGTATTTTTGAATTGAGTGAAAATGAAAACCATGTTGTTTATATATTTTTTATTTCTCTAAATTACAGTGTTTTGGTGTCTTAAAAACATTTCTGGCTGGGGAGAGACTGACCCTCCTAGGGCTAGCCAGTTCTGGAGGCAGAAGAGGTCCAGCCAGGAGCCTGTCTCTGATTTGCAAACTAACCAATCCAGAACCAGGCCTCCTCTATCTGGTTCATACTCCCCAAGAAGCAAGATTCTGCCACCTTAGTAGAGGTGTGGGCAACTAGGGACCATCCCTCTAGTTCAGAGCCCACTGAAATTATTCAAACTGGACACTCCTAAAGTGTTCATCCTGCCCTTCTTTGCCTGTCCCACAGAAACTCCAGTAAAGGTGCTAGCCCCAGCCTTCCCCCTCCACCCCGCTTTCTGCCTGCTGAGCACACCAAGACGTCCCCCCGTGGCCCTGTGTGGTGTGCTATGTTGTGCCTCAGGTGTCTAGGACCTGTGAGTATCATAAACTTGTCTTCCTGAACCTCTCCTGTGTCTTCTCTTGTAGCTACACCTGACTGACCATAACATAAAAGAACATAGAACAGAAGCCAGCCTATCAAAAATTGGGACATGCAGCCCGTCCTGTCCTTAGAGGGAAATGTATAGTATTAACCTATAAGAGAAAAGAAGAAAGATCTTAACTCAGTGACCTCAGCTTCCAGTTTAAGAAACTAGAAAAGGAAGAGCAAAAGACTAAGCAAAACAAAGATTTTTTTTAAAAGCAGAAAATCCATGTGATGGGAAACAAAGCAATGCAGAAAGACAACAAAACTGAAAATATGTTCCTTGAAAAAATCAGTAAAATTGATAAACCGTTAGCCAGACTGATTAAAAAAAATGCAGAAGACACAAATTACCAGTATCAGGAATGAGAGAGGGGACATTGCTACAAATTCTGCAGATATAAAAATGCAGCCATCCTATGTCCAACAGGCATCTGATCTAAGCTTTCTTTTTAGCTTGGCTGTGTTTCCTTCTGCTCAAATGAATAAATACATGTATATTTTCTTATTTTTTCCTTCTTTATTATTATTTGTTCTTTCTTATACAATAGGTAGTATACTGTAGATCATCTTCTGCCCTTTGCTTTTTACAGTTTTTATTTTAGTAATTTCTATACCCAACATGGGGCTTGAACTCATGATCCTGAGATTAACAGTCACATTCTCTATCGACTGAGCCAACCAGGTGCCCCTGCTTTTTTGTTTTTTTTAACTTAATAAATTCTGGAAAACCATATCAATTCATAGAGATCCCCCCCCCTCTCTTTTTTTTAAACAACTGACAGTAATCTATTTTGTGAAGGTACCATGTTCTTTTAACCACTGATACTATGGACTGAATGTTTGTATCCTCTCAAAATGCTCATTTTGAAGTCCTAACCCCCATTGTGATGGTATTAGAAGGTGGGGCCTTTAGGAGATGATTAGATTTAGATGGGGATGGAGTCCCCTAATGGGATCAGTGCCCTATTAGAAGAGCAAGACACAGGCGCTTTCTCCCTCTCTCCACAAGCTTGCACAGAGGAAAGGCGGTGTGAGTATACAGACAGGAAGCTGCCATCTGCAAGCCAGCAAGTGGGTCCTCACTAGACATCAAATCCACTGGTGCCATCATCTTGGCCCTCCCAACTTCCAGAACTGTGAGCCACCAGTCTACGGTATTTCCTTATAACAGCCAGAGCAGACTAAGACAACAGTCTTATGTGTGGCATTTAGATTATTAAAAATATTCTACAGCTGCAAATATTGCTTCTAATAAACATCGTGCAATGTATTTTCTTGTCGTTGGAAGTATATCAACATGGTAAATTCTTAGAAATGGGATTGCTAATTCAAAAGGTAAATGCAAGTGTAGTTTTGCTAGAGACTGCCAAATTACTTTCTATGATGGTTGTTCTAATTCACATTCCCTCCAGCAGTCTATGAGATGCTTCTTTATCCACGGCCTCACTATCAGAATGTATTGTAATTTTAAAATTTTGTCAATGTGATAGGTGAGAAGCAGTATTTTAGTGTAGCTTTAAATTACTTTTCTCTTAGGAATGAGGTTGAAAATCTTTTCATTTTCACATACAAAATTTTTAATGGTCTGTTCTCGTCTTCTGCCAGTTTTTCCTTGTCCCCCCCCCTTTCTGTCTCCTCAATTTTTAAGTTACTTATATATATTGGCATATTGGTCCTTACTCTGTAATATATATTGCAAATATTTTCCCCCAGGGTATTGATGGTCTTATGACTTTGTTTATGGTGACATTGCCATACAAAACCACAGTTTTTTGTTTTAATCAAGTTTATCAATCTTTTAGTGGATTTAGTGTATTTGGATTTCAAGTCATAGTTAGAAGCCTTTCCCCATATGCAGGCTAAAGAGAAATTCACTTATTTTTCTTATAATACTTGTATGGATTTAGTTTACGTTTAGATCCTGACCATCTGGAGTTTATTCTTGAATATGATGTGGGGTAAAACTCAATCTTCTCTTTTTCTCCAAATGGCTATTTGTGCCAACATCATTTATTAAAAAGCCTGGTTTTGCCATAGAGATTTGAGTTGCTACCTTTATCATATACTAAAGCTCCATATGTACTTGACATTATTTCTGGTTTTTCCATGATAGACTTGATAAACTTTGATAGACTTGCTTGTCTATTCATGTGTTAGCACTACACTTGTCTAATTATAAAAATTTTACAGCACGTTTTAATGACTTATAGGGCTAGTCACCTTATATCTTTTCCTTTTAGTGTTTTCCTTGCTATTCTTAAATTACGTATATATTTTTCCATATGAAATTTAGCATCAACTTGTACAGTTCCATTAAAAAAAAACTTATTGGGGCGCCTGGGTGGCTCAGTTGCTTAAGCATCCAACTTCAGATCAGGTCATGATCTCACAGTCTGTGAGTTTGAGCCCCGCGTTAGGCTCTGTGCTGACAGCTCAGAGCCTGGAGCCTGCTTCACATTCTGTGTCTCCCTCTCTCTGTGCCCCTCCCCTGCTCATGCTGTGTCTCTCTCTGTCTCAACAATAAATAAAAACATTAAAAAAATTAAAAAAAAACTTATTAGTATCTTTCTTGGGATTGCATTAAATTTATAAATTAATTTAGGGAGACCTGATATTTTTATAAATTTTTTTAATGTTTATTTATTTTTGAGAGAGATAGAGACAGAGTGTGAGCATGGGAGGGGCAGAGAGAGAGAAGGAGACCACAGAATCCAAAGCAGACTCCAGGCTCCAAGCTGTCAGCACAAAGCCCAACGTGGGGCTCGAACTCACAAACTATGAGATCATGACCTCAGCCGATGTCAGAGGCTTAACCGACTGAGCCACCCAGGTGCCCTTTTTTTATTTTAATTTTTTTCAATGTTTATTTATTTGGGAGACCTGACATTTTTATAATACCGAGTCTTTGTTCAAAAACCAGAAATGTCCTTCCATTTGTTCAAGTCTACTTGTTTTAAAATTTTTCCTCATGTAGTTTTTAACTATTTCTTATTATATTTATTCCTGAATTGTTAATTTTCTTGACATATACATTAGATTTTTCTGTATTATATATCGATACCACTTATTATTTGTATAGTTGAAGTCTATTGATTTCTATATGATAATTTGATGGCCTGCTAAATTATCGAAATGGTAGTTTTATCACTGATTCCCCAGGGTTTTCTGTGTACATTTATATCATCTGCAAAATAGAGATAGTTTTATTCTTCTTTTCCAAATCTCATGTCTGTACTTGAGTGTCTTGTCTTACTGGCTAACATCACTAGTAAAATGTTGAGTGGCAGTGGAGACCATGGGCAAAGTTGCCTTGTTCCTGATCTTCATGGAAAGTTCCTAGCATTTGCCCGCTAAATGAGATCCTGGTTGTAGCACAAAAGTTGTGTGTGTGTCCATGCACATGTGTCAACTTACATCTTAAGAAAGTACCCATAAGTTTCTATTTTCTTAAGTCTTTCTAATGAATTTTGGGTGATGAATTTTGTAAAAGACTTTTTCAGCAGCTGTGGAAATAAATGCAATTTGTCTCCTTAGATCGATCTATAAATATGGTGTGTTCATTTATTAATATTTAATCAACCTTGTATTCCTGAAATAAATCCCACTTGGTTATGTTGTGTTATTATTTTCATAATGCGGTGTTGAATTCTATTCACTAGCATTTTATTTAGAATGTTTTCATGAATATTCATGAATGATATTTATAATCTTTTTATACTATCTTAATTGGGTTTTTACAGTATTCCTCTTTTATAAAAAGAGCTAAGAAATTTCCCTTCATTTTCAATGCTCTGGAAAAGTTGGTAAAGCACTGGGACTAGCTGAAGATTTGGTAGAATAACCCTGTGAAACGTTGTTCTTTGTTCTTTTTTTTAACGTTTATTTATTATTGAGAGATAGAAAGAGACAGAGCATGAGCATGGGAGGGCAGAGAGAGGCAGAGACACAGAATCTGAAGCAAGCTCCAGGCTCCGAGCTGTCAGCACAGAGCTTGAACTCACGAGCTGTGAGATCATGACCTGAGTTGAAGTCAGATGTTTAACCGACTGAGCCACCCAGGCACCCCCTTGGTTCTTTCTTAATGTGGAAGTTCCTTGATAATTTTTTGTACTTCTAGGGAAATTAGTCTGTTTAAACTGTCTGCCTGTAATGGGGTCAATTTTGATTAATTGTATTTTCATAGGAAGTTATCCATTTCATATAGGTTTTCAATATTTTCATAGAGATTCTGAGAAATGGTCTTTTAGTATTTTAAAAATATCTTTTGTCTCAATGGCTAATTCCCCACTTAATATTTCTTATTTTTGTGTATTTGCTCTTTCTTCTTTTTTTCTTATGTAAATATAAATAACAGTTGGTCTGTTTTGTGAATTTTTTCCCAAGAAACTAGGCTTTGGATTTTCTAACTGGATCTATTGTTTCTTGGATCTTTGCCTCATTAATTTCTGCCTTCACTTTTATTATTTCCCTTCTTCTTTCTCAGCTTTCTGAGCTGCAAACTCAAATTCTTTCATTTTTATTGACAAAAATGTTCAGGGCTACAAATTTTCCTCTGCTCACTGCTTTAAATGAATTTGATGGAGTATGCTGTTAGTTTTCATTATCAATTTTTTTTTTTTAGAAATTTCAGAATTTTGGGGGCGCCTGGGTGGCTCAGTCGGTTAAGCATCCGACTTCAGATCAGGTCATGATCTCACAATTCATGAGTTTGAGCCCTGCATCAGGCTCTGTGCTGACAGTTCAGAGACTGGAGCCTGCTTTGGATTCTGTGTCTCCCTCTCTCTCTGCCCCTCCCCTGCTCATGCTCTGTCTCTCTCTGTCTCAAAAATATTAAACATTAAAAAAAAAGAAATTTCAGAATTTTGGTTTGTATTTTCCCCTTTGCTCAAGGAGTTTGATAGGTTATTTAATTTCCAGGTGGAAGGGCCTTTTAAAAAGTTGCTGGTAGTAATTTCTTGTTCTTATGTTCCAGCACCATTTGTGGAAAGACTTTCTCCAGTATTGCTTTTGCTCTTCTGTCAAAGGTCAATGGATTTTGTAAGGATCCGTTTCTGGGCATTCCATTCTGTTTCATCAAAATACTTGTCTACTCTTTCACCAATATCCTACTGTTTTGATTATTGTAGCTTTACGTAGGTATTAAAGTTGGGTAGTGCCATTCCTCTAATTTTGTTCTTCTTCACTATTTCATTGGCTATTCCAGGTCTTTTGCATCACCATGAAACTTTAGAATCAGTTCGTCAATAGCCACAAAATAACTTGCTATGATTTTTATTGGAACTGAATCTATAGATCAAGTTGGGAGGAACTGACGTATTGACAATATTGGGTCTTCCTATCCATGTAATGGAATATCTCTCCATTTATTTAGATCTTTGATTGCTTTCATCAGAGTTTTGTAAGTTTTCTTCATATAGATCTTGTACATATTTTATTAGATGTATAATTAATATTTAATTTGCTAATGTAAATGGTATTGAGTTTTAATTTCAAGTTCCAACTCTTCATTGCTAGTATATAAGAAATACTATAGTATATATAAGAAAACCGTATATAAGAAAACAGACTTATATATTAACCTTGTATCTTGCAACCCCACTATAATTTCTTATTCATTCCAGGAGTTTGTTTCTGTTGATCCTTTGGTATTTTCTATATGGACACTCATGACCTCTACAAACAAAGACAGGTTTATTTCTTCTTTCCCAATCCCTATGCCTTTTATTTCCTTTTCTTACCATATTGCATTAGCTTGGATTTCTAGTATGATGTTGAATAGGAGTGGCGAGAGCAGGCATCCTTCCCTTATTCCTGATCTTAGCAGCAAAACATTTAGTTTCTCACTATTAAGTATGATGTTGGCTGTGGATGTCCTTTATCAAACTGAGGAGTTCCCTCTCTATTCCAGTGTTGAAAGTTTTTATCATGAATGGGTGTTGGATATTGTCTACTGCTTTTTATGTTCCTATTGATATGATAATGAGTTTTCTTCTTTAGCCTGTTGATGTGATGGATTACATTAATTGATTTTCAAATCTTGAACCAGCCTTATATACCTGGAATCATTCTCCCTTGATTACGGTGTATAATTCTTTGATTGGTTAGAATCAATTTATTAATATTTTATTAAGAATTTTTGCTTCTATGTTCATGAAAGATACTGGTCTCTAGTTTTCTTTTTTTTTTTTTTAAAGATAAGGTATTTTTTTTCAACTTTTTTCTTTTTGTTTGTTTTGTTTTGTTTTTTTATTTATTTTTGGGACAGAGAGAGACAGAGCATGAACGGGGGAGGGGCAGAGAGAGAGGGAGACACAGAATCGGAAACAGGCTCCAAGCTCTGAGCCATCAGCCCAGAGCCCGACGCGGGGCTCGAACTCACGGACCGCGAGATCATGACCTGGCCGAAGTCGGACGCTCAACCGACTGCGCCACCCAGGCGCCCCTGGTCTCTAGTTTTCTTTTCTTGTAATGAGTTTTTCTGGTTTTTATATTAGGGTAATGCTATTTCAGAGAATGAGTTAGAATGTATTCTCTTTGCTTCTATTTTCTGGCAGAGTTTACAAAATATTGGTATAATTTCTTCCTTAATGTTTGGTACAATTCACCAGTGGACCCATCTGGGCCTGGTGCTTTCTGTTTTTGAAGGTTATTAATTATTGATTCAATTTATTTAATAGATATAGTCCTCTTTAGATGATCCATTTCTCCTCATGTGAATTTGGTAGGTTGTGTCTTTCAAGGAATTGGTCCATTTCATCCAGATTATCAAGTTTATGGGCATAGAATTGTTCGTAAGAGTCCTTTATTGTCCTGTTCATGTCCATGGCTCCTCTTTTGTTTCTTCTTTTTTTTTAAGTGTAGATGGAGAGAGAGTGTGAGCAGGGGAGGGGCTGAAAGAGAGAGAGAGAGAGGGAGGGAGGGAGGGAGAGAGAATCTATGCTGTTAGCACAGAGCCTGACACGGGCTTGATCTCACGAACCATGACATCATGACCTGAGCTGTTGAAATCAAGAGTCAGTGGCTTAACTGATTGAACCACTCAGGCCCCCCTTATTCCTGATATTAGTAATTTGTGTCTTCTTTCTGATTATCAGTCAACATGACTAGAGGTTTATTAATTTTATTGATATTTCCAAAGCTCTTGGTTTTGTTTCTTTTCTCTATTGATTTCCTGGTTTCAATTGCATTAATTTCTGCTCTAATCTCTACACTCAACATGGGGCTCAAACTCATGACCCTGAGATAACAATTGGATGTTCTACTGACTAAGCCAGCCAGGCACCCCTCTGCTCTAATTTTTATTATTTCTTTTCTTCTGCTTGCTTTGTATTTAATGTGCTTTTCTAGTTTCCTAAGGTGGAAACTTAGAGTATTGATTTTAAATCTTTCTTTTCTGATATGTGAATCCAATGCTATACATTTCCTTCTATGCCATACTTTCACAGTGTCCCACAACTTTTGATGAGTTGTATGCTTATTTTCATTTAGCTTTAAATTTATCTTGAGACTATTTTGGTCCATGAATTATTTAGAAGTATGTTGTTTAATCTCCGAGTATTTGGGGGGTTTTCTAGTACTGGTTTCTAATTTAATCCTGCTGTGGTCTGATGGTGTACTTTGTATTATTTCCATTCTTTTGCATTTATTAAGGTGTGTTTTATAGCCCAGAATATATCTATCTTTGTAAATATTCCATGTAAGTTTGAGAAAAACGTGTATTCTTCTCTTGTTGGATGAAGTCACCCAAAGATGTCAATTAGATTGCAATTTGATTGATGGTGCTGTTTAACTTCAACTCTGTCCCTACTGACTTTCTGTCTGCTGGATCTGTCAATTACTGATAGAGGGGTGTTGAAATCTCCAACTATAATAGTTCATTTGTCTCTGCTTGCAGTTCTATCAGTTTTCACCTTGTGTATTTTGATGCTCTGTTGTTAGGCACATACACAGTAAGGATCATTGTCTTCTTAGAGAATTGATCCCTTTATTATTATGTAATGCTCCTCTTTATTCCTGATAGTTTTTTCTTGCTCTGAACTGTTTTGTCTGAAATTAATATGATAACTCCAGCTCTTTTTTTTTCTTTTTTGAGTGTTAGCATGGTATATCTTTCTCCATCCCCTTTAGTTCAATCTATCTATATTGTGATAGATAACTCACTAAATATGAGTTTTCTGTGTACAACATGCAGTGGCTTTTTATCCACTCTCATGTATCTGTCTTTTACCTGATGTGTTAGATCATAGATGTTTAAGTGATCATCATTTAGCAACTACGGTTGGGGTATTGTCTTACTGAGTGTGCTGCCATCTTCTATTCCTTGCCCTGTTCTTCCTTCTTTCCTTCCTTCCTTCCTTCCTTCCTTCCTTCCTTCCTTTTCCTTCTTTTCTTTCTTTCTTTCTTTCTTTCTTTCTTTCTTTCTTTCTCTTTCTTTTCTTTCTTTCTCTTTTTCTTCCTTCCTAGTTTGTTTCTTTCTTTCTTCCTAGTTTCTTTCTTCCTTTCTTCTTTCTTTCTTTCTTTCTTTCTTTCTTTCTTTCTTCCTTTTCTACTTTTTTTCTAATGTCTCTGGTTTTAACTGAGCATTTTATAGAATTCCATTTTCTCCCTTTTCTTAGCATATCATCATAGTTCTTTATTTACTTTTTGTAGTGGTTGCCCTTTAATCTGCAATATACATTTACAAGTAATTCAAGTCTTTTTCAAATAACACTACCAATTCACAGGCAGTGAGAGTACTTTATAATTGCAGATTCCTAAATCATCCCTCCTGCCCCTTATAGCATTGCGGTCATTTATTTCACTTCTCTATAAATTGTGATCACTGGATATTTTGTTGCTATTTTTTTGAATAAATTTATCTGTTAGATCAATTCAGAATAATACAAATAAAATATTTTATTCTATCTTCATTTATCCCTTTTCTAATGTTCTTCCTTTATGTAGATCCAAGTTCCTGACCTACATCATTTTCTTTCTGAAGAAGAATTTTGTTTACTGATTTTTGCAAAGTAGATCAACTGATGACAAATTCTCTATTTTTTTTTCTGAGAAAGTCTTTATTTCTCTTTCACTTTTTTTTAAAGGTTTTATTTATGTAAGTAATCTCTACACCCCATGTGGGGCTCACACTCACAACCCGTGAGAACTCATGACCCACACTTCTCTGACTGTGCCAGCCAGGCTGGTGGGTTGTCTTGTTTTTTGTTTCTTTTTTTTTTCTTCAATGCCATAAATGTTTCACACCACTCCTCTTGCTCGCATGGTTTCTCAAGAGAGGTCTGATATAATTCTTATCTTTGCTTCTCTATAGGTAAAGTGTTTTTCCCCCTCTGTCTCATTCAAGATTTTCTTTTTGTCTTTGATTTTTTGCAGTTTGAATAAGATATGTCTAGGTATAGATTTTTTTTTTTTGGTATTTATCCTGCTTGATGTTTTCTGAGCCTCCGGATCAGTAGTTTTGTGTCTGTCATTAATTTTGGAAAGTTCTCTGTCATTATCGCTTCAAATATTTCTTCTTTTCTTTTCCCCTGCATTTTCATTATGCATATGTTACACCTTTTAAAATCGTCCCATAGTTCTTATTCTGTTCTTTGTCATTCTTATTTCTGTTTATATTTCAGTTTTAGAAGTATCTATTGACATTTCTTCAAGCTCACTGATTCTTTCCTGGGCTGTGACCAGTCTATTGGTAAACCTGGCATTCTTCATTTCTTTACAGTGATTTTGATTCCTAGCATTAACTTCCAATTCTTTCTTAGAGTTTCCATCTCTCTGTTTACATTGTGTATCTCTTCTTTCATGTTGTCTACTTTTTTCCATTACAGCCCTTAGCATATTAATCATAGTTATTTTATATTCATAGTCTGATAATTTCTACATCTCTGCCATACCTGAGTCTGGTTCTGATGTTGGCTCTGTCTCTTCAAAGTATTTTTTGTCTTTTAGGATTTCCTCATAATTTTCTGCTGATAGCCTGACATGATGCACTGGGTAAAAGGAACTGAGGTAAATAGAACCATTAGTGTGAAGCTTTATGTTTTCCTGTCTGAGAGTTAGGCTATATTTACTGTTTGCTGAAGCTGTAAATGTCAGAGGCTAAACTTCCTCTGGTTTTCTTGGTTTTGTCTCCCCTTGTTGCATAGGAGCTCCACTGATGTCCCAGTAAGATGTGTGGGAAGGGGAACATTCTCTGATCTCATGATTAGGTCTCAGTCTTTTAGTGAGCCTGTGCTGTGACCATCTCAAGTGCTTCTCAGATCCCCCACCCCCTTAGGTGGGTATTTCCCTTTCCCCAGGTTGGCTAGGCTCCAGTAAAATCTGTCAGTTAGGTAAAATAGCTTTTTGAAAGCTGGGCTAATTAAGAACAGAGTACTCTGATGTATTTCCCCTTGTTAGTTTGCAAATTCTTTGGGCGCTTCCTGGGTGAAATCTGAAACCAGCTCCCAGTTCACAGAGGGCAGGGAGAGACCAAAGTGAGAGGCAGAGCCCTCTGGATTGGTAGGTGGCAGGTTTCATAAGCAAGGGACCTTATGAGAGGTTTGTCTGGGGCAGCTGCGAAATGAGTAGATTTCCACACTTAAAGTTCATACAGGTGCCATAACTGGATCCAGTCATGCATACCATCCAGATAGTCTCAACACCACATTTCTATCTCAAGGCCATATCCTTGAGGCAGCTTCTGGGAATAGGGAAGGCAAGTGGAACACACATTTCAAAGGATAGAGGAGGGGCGGGGAGCCTCCAATTGCCCAGGTCCAGCTTGTGGGTCAACCGGTGGTCACATCTCAACAACTTCCCCCAACACCCCTCCCCATTCTGGACGTATGGTGGGATTTATCTCTGATCTGCATTGTCAGAACCTGGCGGGCTCCTGGAAGTAAAACTCACAAAAGTGTGAGAGCTTCCCTAAGAACGGACACCTGGCGTTTTAGTCTCAAACTCGTCCACCCTGAGTTTCCAGCAATTCACCAACTATGGTTTCAGTTTCCCTACTTTGGTGCTGCTTCCTGCAGAACTTCTGCCCTTGGGCTTCATCTCTGGTCGGCTGTGATTCTCTGTACCCACCTGTTGATCTCACCAATACATGGGGTAGCAGCTTGCCCTGTGACCTCAGTTCTCTGCTGGATCTAAGAAAGTTGTTAGTTTTCAGTTTCGTGGGGTTAGTACAAGAGTGATGAGTACAAGCTCCTTACACATCAGAACAAAACCTGGAGGTCTGGGTCGCCATTTCACTTTTCTTCCCTTTCTTTGAGGCATAAAGTTTAAAATTTTGAGGAACTGCAACTTACTTTTTTTTAAAGTAGGCTCTACACCCAATGTGGGGCTTGAACTCAAAACCCCGAGATCAAGAGTCACATACTTTGGCAACTGAGCCAGCCAGGCGCCCCTTATTTTTATTTTGTTGTTTGTGCTTGTGTTTTAGGCATCTTATCTAAGAAACCATTGCCTAATCAAAGGTCATAAACATTTTCACCTATTTTTCCTTCTAAGCGTTTTATAGTTTTGGCTCTTACGTTTAGACCTTTGGCCAATTTTGGGTTACTTTTTGCAGATGGCATGAGGTAGGAGTCCAACTTTATTCTTTTGCAAGTGAATGTCCAGTCGTCCCAGCACCATGAATTGAAAAGACTGTTCTTTTCCCCATTTAATCATGTTGCCATATTTGTTGAAAATAATTGACCACAGATGTATGGGTTTATTTCTTGACTTCCAATTCTATCTCACTGATGTAGTATTTATCATTATGCCAATACCGTATCATCTTGATTATGCAGTAATCTTGATTATATAGTAAGCTTTGAAATGAGGAAGTATGAGTCCTCCAACTTTGTTTTTCTTTCTCTGGGTTATTCTGGGGCCCTTGCATTTCCATGCAGATTTTAGGATCAGGTTGTCAATTCTGTGTAAAAGGCAGCTGCGATTTTGATACGGATTTTACTGAATCAGTAGATCATTTGGGGGAGTATTACCATCTTAATGTTATTAAGTCAGGTTTCCCAATTCATGTATATGGATGACTTTCTATTATTTAAGTCTTTTAAATTTATTTAAGTCTATTTATTTAAGTCTTTTAAAATTTCTTTCAGTAATATTTTGTAGTTTTTAACTGTCCAAATCTTGTACTTCTTTTGTTAAGTTTATTTTTAAGTATTTTAATCTTTTTGATGCCATTTTAAGTGGAATTGTTTTCTTAATGTTATTTTTGGATTGTTCATTGCTAGTGTGTAGAAGTACAACCAATATTGTATATTGACCTTGTGTCCTGGAAACTTTGATGAATTCATTTGTTAGCTTAAATATTTGAGGGGTGTGTGTGTGTGTGTGTGTGTGTGTGTGTGTGTATTCACAATTTGCTATATATAAGATCATGTTAGGCACCTGAGTGACTCAGTCAGTTGAGCGTCCAACTCTTGATTTTGGCTCAGGTCATGATCCCAGGGTTGTGGGATCAAGCGCTACATTGGGTTCTGCACTGAATGTGCAGCCTGCTTGGGATTCTCTCTTTGTCTCTCTGCCCTCTCCCTGCTCTTTCTCTCTCAAATAAATAAATAAATAAATAAACATTAAAAAAAAAGATAATGTCATTTGCAAACAGACATGTTTTTACCTCTTCCTTTCCAATATGGATTCCTCTTTTTAATTTTTCTTATCTAATTGCCCTGGCTAGAACCTCTAGTACAATGTTGAATAGAATTGGCAAGAACAGATATTTTTGTCTTGTTTTTGATACTAAGGAGAAAGCTTTAGTCTTTCTTTAGTAAATATGAGATTATGAATTTTCTTATGGATGCTCTTACCAAGTGCCCAGTTATTATCATCTCCGTTTTTCAGATGAAAACACTGGGGCTCAGAGAGGTTGACTGAGTTGCTGGACCACAGGGTAGGCAACTGGAAAACTTCAGGATTGGAACCTCGTCAGTGGTCTCCAAAGGCTGTCAGTACTTTCCTCCTTTGCCTGGGAGTGGCCAGCAAAGGGAGAGCCCAAGAAGAGAGGGGAGGCAAGGAAGGTTCAGTGGCTAAGAGTAGATTTTCTCTCTCTGGAAATCCTTCATTCACATAACTTGCTTACATCCCACGGGGCTCTCCTAGCTTGAGACAGAAGCCAGTTTTCTCCGTGGCCTGTCTCTCTGCTGTGAACACTGGCAACATCAGCTCCATGTGAAGTGGGCCCTGTCCACTGTCTCTGTCTCCTCTCCTGAGGCTGGGGAGTCCCAGGGTAAAAACGCTGGCTAGGAAAGTAAGTAATGTGTTGGTTGCAAACAAACGATCTTTTGCTTTTTGCTTTTTCTTCTTCCAGTTTCTTTTCTGGAATTTTTGTCTTTTCTTAAAAGATTTCCATAGTAGATCTTCACTAGAAATACGTACTATTGCTCCCTGACAAATTTCTCATCTTAAAGAAGGTCTTCAGAAGTATATTAAGATTTCAGTTTAGAATTTAACTGTTTCTTCAAACCATCCTTTGCCCTCACCTAAAAAATGAGATAGACATATCTGATACAGGGGTAAGAGGTTTGGGTGAGTTCCCCATGGTCAAGTAGTAAGGTATAGGCTTGGCCCCAACTCAGATCAGGGTCTAGGATCTGGGACATTAGAAGTTGTCTACAATACTGTTTTTCCACACAATGTTGCTTCACACACACTAGGCCATTTTTCAGAGGTCATTTACTGCTCATGCTTTGCCCTCTGATGGTGTGGTGAAGCTTAGGAGAGCACACGGTGCTTGGCTACATTTGTGGGCTTGGAGCCCCAGGCCTGGCTTGAACCTTGATTGAACTGCTTACTTCTGGGTGGCCATGGGCTTATTGAAGTGAGTGTCTGCTCTGTGTAATGCCTGACATATAGTGAATGTTCGATACTTTCTAGTTATTATTAACGCTTTTCCTTCCACTGTTGAAGGGAGGACAGTTTGATTTTGAGTAGGTCTGTCTCACACAGAAAGCCTTGCTGGTGGCCTGCTTTTGTCAGGGTATATTTTGGTGCCTGGACTCCTCATATTTCAAGGCCTCTTTTACATGCTGAGAAGGCTTTCATGGACATTGGAAACCTGGGCACTCTTCTCACTAGACTGACAAGGGCCTCAGGAGTTGGGGTAATTTTGTGGGAAAATACTGGGATCTTCCAGGCGTACCTCCCTTTGCTAGAAAACCATCTCATCTATTGTGGGCCCCATGCTGACTGATTGCTTGACCAAGAAGAGACAAAACATGATACAGTCAGTCCTAAAGAGGGCAGAAGACCTTTGAGGGCAGAAAAAGGCATTGTGAATCCCACATTCTCATTCCTATGTATTTGTTCACACAAAAACCTGTTCATAAATGTTTAGGGTGAGTTGGTTCATAATCCCCGAATCTAGAAACAACCTAAGTGTCTTTAGTTGAGCAGAGTGGTTACCAGGCTATGGTTCAGTCCTATAAAGGAATACTGCTTAGCAATAAGAAGGAACAAATGCCTGGTGATGGACCAACATGGGTGAAGTGATAGAAGCCTGACTCAGCAGGCTATTGTCTGTAGGATTCCATTTTTAAGGTATTTTGGAAAAGACAGAACTGTAGGGGCCCAACCCTAACCTAGTGGGTTGACTGTAGAGGAACCTGAAGATTTTTTTTTTTTGAGGTGATGAGATGGGTACCTCCACTGTGGTGGTAGTTACACAACTGTATGTGTTTATCAAGCTGTACTCCAAAAAGAATCCACTTGGAATTGTACCTCAGTGGACGAAGGACATGGGAATTGGCATCCAGGCAGAGAGGCTCACATTTTGGTCAACTTGTCTTGGTGCCCCTCTCCCCCCCGCCCCAGCTCCTAGCCTACTGGTTTCCACAGAGAGGAACTCAACAATCGTGGGTCACCACAAATGAACTGCAGCCTCATCAAATTCTGGAGTTTATGAAATACATGAGTATGATATTTCCAAACCTACACTATGGCTGCTATCAGAGCGTGTGTGGGAAAAGGACAGGCAGGTAGGCAGAGAGAGAGAGTTGGCCTGCAAGTCAGAAAAAAACAGAATTCTCCAGGCCACTGGCTGGCCACAGGGCTCTGGAAGTGTTACTCAACTTTTCTCTGATGACCAGCCACTGAGCTGTCTAGACAAAGGTGTAGAGAGGGTTGAATGAAAATGCGTGTGTTCAGATATTAGTATTGTTATTGTATTTTCAAATAAGGAACATAAGTAAAAGGATTTAAGGGACATATACAAGATAAGACTCCTCAAGTAAGGGGCGCCTGGCTGGCTCAGTCAGTAGAGCATGTGACTCATGATCTCAGGGTCCTGAGTTCAAACCCCACGTTGGGCATAGTGCTTACTTAAAAAAAAATTCTAAAGTGAAATTCCATCTTAAACCCTTCTCAAGTTATATGAGAAGTTGGTGCTCACAAAACAAAATGAAAAGCAAGCTTTGAATGAGCTATTTTAGGCAACTTAGAAGCCATAATTTAATATGATATTACAAGCTACCTAACCCGTGTTCACCTCTGTTTCTTATTTGTTATAAGGGAATTCATTCACTCAACAAAAATATGTTAATATATGAAGCCCCTGTGTCCTGGGTGCCACGGCTGCTGTGGGGTGTCGGCACCCATGCAGGACGGAAGCAATTGTTCCACAGAGCTCCTGGGTTAGGGCAACAGCACAACATTCCAGAGGACCGTAGAGGGAAATGCATGGGCTTTCTGGTCTACACCAGCCTCCTTCAATGGACAGCTGGGTCAGAAATTTGTTTAGCTACTGGGGGGTCATGTGGCTAATGTCAAAGTCATGTCTTGCCATTGTAGGGAAAGTTTCCATTTAGCAAGTAGGTGCTTTGTGGCTTATATCTCTTAGTGGTAGGGACTGTTTTTTTTTATTTTGCTAACTGAAACTGAAATTTGTTTTGACATTTGTAAGTGTCACTGTGTGCCAGCTCCGTGTTAGGCTTGGAGAAATCCAGCCATGAGTCAGACACAATCCCAGCCCTTAGGACATTTACAGTTCTAGACTCAGGCTGGGTAACTTACATAAACAAGTTCAGCCGGGGCTCAAGGGTTACAGATCTGTGACAGCCAAGAAGACTGGGCCATCCTCACCAGGCAACCTTCTGATAGTTTAGTTTCCAGTGTCCTGGTAAGATCAGTGGAAATGTTTGGTACACTGTGAGTTCTCTCTCTTATTGTGAATTAATCATATAATTGAAAGTTCCCATTCCTCTGGGCAGGTATGCTCATTAATGAGACACTCGCAACCTCTGTGTCTGCAAGAGTTAAGACCTCACCCTGGGCCATGATTAACTCACCCCCTCATGAAAACAAAATAATCTGCTGACTCACCTAACCAAGAAATCAGGGAAAGGGTGGAAGGCCTCTTCTGGGCACAGATGGGTCCAGTGTCTCAAATGAGGGTGTCAGGGTTCTCTCTCCTTTGTTTGCAAAGCTCTTAATCAGGTGCTCTTTATGTGTGAGGGGACAGACGCTCCCAGGGACTTCCGGATTGCAGTCCCCAGACAAGAGAGCACCTGTACTGATGCTCTAGCAAAGTCCCTTGAAGACTCCGAGCACCCTGGAGTGAGGGGCCGAGGGCAGCCGGCCCCCTCCCAACCACTTGGACTGAGCAGGGCATCTTTGAAAGGAGGAGGGGGTGGCTCTCCAAGAAAGGGAGAGTGAGCAAACAATTCTCATCTCCTACCGAAGTCTTCTGGAGACAATGGAGGGGCCTTCTGCCTCATGCAGCCTTTCTTTCCGAATTCACCAGAGCCATTCTTTGTTAATCTATCACATCACCAGTATCTAAGAAATGGGGAGTTCTGTGAAGCCTGTCTCCCTTGCTAATGCATGGAGAACTGGCCTAGTCTGAATTCTCTTCACTTACATTAGAGCAGGTGTAGGGAAAGCAAACGCAGAAGCAGATTCAGATTCAGGGTTAACTGGACTCCTCCTGACTCAGCTCTTTGGAGCTGAAGCCTGCGTCCTCATAGAAATGGGAACCGTGTGCCCAGGTCATAGGGTAGCTGTGGCAATTAGCTGGATGAAAGGGTTGCTCAATATGTGCTTATTAAAATGCAAACCAATACTTCACAAGGCCAGTTCGTGGAAGCAACAGTTTTTCATTATGGGAAGTTAAAGCTATTTTGGCAGCCAGACAACTCCTTCTAAAGCTTTGCCAGTTAATGAACCCCACTGGAGAATTCCCACATACCTTTCAGGAAGAGGGAAGTTTTTCTCTTTGCCTCTTGTTGGGGCTACGTGGCAACAAGGCTCACAGAAAGACCATCTGAGACCTCCCAGTTCTGTCTTCCGGAATACTTTTGTTTCATTTTCTTTTGGTTTTGTCTTTTTCTTGACTAGTGTGGGCAAGTAGCAAGATCACACCATTCATTTTTTTTTTTGAAACATCATTAATTCTCCAGATGGAAAAAGAAACCAATCAGTGGCCTGGAATCAGAGCACAGGAAGCCAGCGTGGGTGAGAGACCAGGAGAAGCTTGGCAAATTGTTCCTGCCCCACCTTGACCGGCAAATTCGGGTTTTGGAAAGGAAAGCCTTGCTTCCTAGAACGTCTTGTACAAGAGTCCTCTTTTCTGAGATTATTTGATCATCCCTGTTCTATCCCAAGAATATACTTCGTGAAGCTTTGCTTACCAACAAGCCCCAGATTCCAGTTTCACATCCCAGGGATTCATCCGAGGTCACCTTGATTTGAGTTCTGGGAGATTTTTAAAGACTGTATCTTGGTTTTACTTCCACAGATGGCTGGTTACTGTGTGTAGAATTTATTCGTCCAACTTGTAGAAGGCAACTTTATTTCCTTTATTTCCTCTTGGGTAAGGGCACCTCATTGTTTCCCTCTGTGCTGCCAACAAACTGGTTTTCTTGAGGGAAAACAGCTGTGCAAAATCTCCTGGTTTCAGGTCGGATGGGGACAAATAATGCTGTCCTGTCTACTTGAAATCAGAGTCTCATGTTTGTTTCTCTTGCTCACTCAGGGAGAAAGGAACAGACACATGGACAGTATTTTCCTATTCAGAAACCATTTTTTGTCATCATTTTTTTCGTTATGTTTCAGATTCTTACAACATTCTACCCTTTATTTTCTCCCATTAAACTTCCCCACAACTATGAGAATCCTTTATTTTACATCAACTACTTTTTTAATTATAAAAGTGATATTCATCAGGAAAAATATCCACACAAAAATTATATAAAAACAGGCAGGCAAACCATAAGAGACTCTTAAATACAGATAACAAACTGATGATTGCTGGTGGGGTGTTGGGTGGGGGGATGGGCTAACGGGGTGAGGGGCATTCTAAGGAAAACAACCGTTGGGATGAGTCCTGGGTAAGTGATGAATCACTAAATTCTATTCCTGAAATCATTATTACACTATATGTTAACTAACTAGGATTTAAACTAAAAAAAAAGAAAAGAAAAGAAAAAAAGAAAAAACTAGCACAAAGACCAAAGTAAGTTACTTTATAATTTGTTGTTGTTCGATTCAAAGAAATTTTCCCAATCAGAATGATTTATTCTATTTCTGGGTTCATTTGTGCTTTCCATTAAAAATAATTAGCTACAGAACAGTAATAAGAAAACAGTAAACTGTTCTATCGCAGAATTACAGATTGATAATTTATACCACTGTACTGAGACTCTGAAGTAGTCTTTGGCTTAGTTTCATTAGAGTGTCAGGCAAATATGAAGAACTAATTTTATTTGGATCCACGATTATGGAGTTAGCTTTACAAGTTACCAGAGATGATACCCTGAGACAGAGAGAGCAAGGGTACTCCCTGAAAACCTATTTCTGTGGATGATTAAATCTTTCTTCCTCCTGGTCTTTCTCTATCTGCTTTTACTCTCTTCTACCTTCCTATCTTTACTGCAGGCTTTTTCTTAGTTAGCCCTAATAAAGAACTAGCTGTGTTTTTAATCACTTTACATATAAATCTGTATTTAACAGCTTGTCTAGAATGGACTGAATTGCTTAGGGGTGTCTTTGTTCCGTAGGACCAGTTACCCTCAGAAATATTTTTAAAAGTCTCTAGGAACAAAGTCATTGTGCCATTCTTCATACTCTCCACCTTTTTTTTTTTTTTTTTTTTTTTTAAGTCTGTTTAGTTTGAGAGAGAGAGAAAGAGTGTGGTAAGGGCAGAGAGAGAAGGAGAAACAGAATCCCCAGCAGACTTTTTGGTGTCAGCGCAGAGCCTGATGTGGGGCTGGCGCTAGCCATGAGATCATGGCCTGAGCCTAAATCAAGAGTCAGTCACTCAACAGACTGAACCACCTAGGCGCCCCATTGATACTTTCCTAGCACAATTGCTGCCCCATTTCTGCCTGCTGAAATTGAGCCCTGTCTTCAAACCCTGTGGAAAATGCTACCTAGTGTTGTATGGAAACCAGTTTGACAATAAAGTATATTTTAAAAAAAATGCTACTTAAATCCAGAGGTCTTTCCTCTGCACCAGCGCCCTTCAACTGGGTGTGATGGCTCTTTCCCACACATCCCCATCATATTGTACCGGTCTTATGACACTGGTGGTAATCCGGCTTGGATTTGTGTACCTGTTGTATTCCTCTCATGGGTTATGAGCCCTCAAAGGCAGATTCAGTGTCTCACTCTTTGAATCTCTTGCACCTATCTTTAGAAATAAGAGTTGCTGAAAAAAAAAAAATTAAAAAAAAAAAAAAAGGGGCGCCTGGGTGGCGCAGTCGGTTAAGCGTCCGACTTCAGCCAGGTGACGATCTCGCGGTCCGTGAGTTCGAGCCCCACGTCGGGCTCTGGGCTGATGGCTCAGAGCCTGGAGCCTGTTTCCGATTCTGTGTCTCCCTCTCTCTCTGCCCCTCCCCCGTTCATGCTCTGTCTCTCTCTGTCCCCAAAATAAATAAACGTTGAAAAAAAAATTTTTAAAGAAATAAGAGTTGCTGAGTACTTACTAGTAAATTCTAGAAATTGAATAACTGACCTTTGCTTCACTTTCTTTTTTTATTTTTTTTTTTTACATTTATTTATTTTTGAGAGAGAGCACAATTGGGGAAAGGGCAGAGAGAGAGAGAGAGAGAGACAGAGACAGAGACAGAGAGAGGGAGACACAGAATCGGAAGCGGGCTCCAGGCTCCGAGCTGCCAGCACAGAGCCCAACGCCGGGCTCGAACCCACAAACCGTGAAATCGTGACCTGAGCCGAAGTCTGACGCTTAACCCACTGAGCCACCCAGGCGCCCCTTTGCTTCACTTTCATACTTACTATAATTATAAAACTAGTGGAGATTTAACAGAGCATTAAAGGTGTAAACTACTAGTCAAAGAGTGGGTTATGTTTTGCGTGGTAACAACACTTGGCGTTTGCAGTTTTGGGTTTCGGTTATCGCTGCTGTTTCACCTCCGGCTGCACTAGGACGCCCTGCATGAGGTCTTAAGTAACGCTCTCCGTTTTCGGAGTAAGTGGTTGAGCGGCTCATTCAGAATCTGGGCTCCCTTCCTGAAACCTGAGGACACACTCCCAGGCCGTCCCACGCCAAGTCCCTCCTTCGGCGGCCGCTTCCTTTCTGCAGCCAGGCCCTGGGGTCTGAGCCCCTGCTGGCGAACCGCGCTCTCTTCTCACCTTCCCTAGGAGCTGCGTTCCTTTCTCCCAGCCTGTGCAACAGGACCGGTCTTGCTGAGAGACCGGAAACAGGCCAAACGTTCAAGCCAATGTCCAGGCACCCCAGTTCCTCACTTCTTGAAGGGGTGCGCTGGGGTAAAAGCCGGGAGGCCCTTGGAGGCCAAACGGAGACCGCGCAATTATCCAAAGGAACTTGTGGTAAAATGATCATGTGGCCATTTTACAGTATCACGAGCTATGTGCAAAAACGAACATTGCTGCATGTTGAATTATAACTGCAAGGCTTGAAATCATAAAGCGCGGTTTCCAAAATATGAAAAAAAAAGGTGAATTCGTTTTTTTGCGTATACTCTCCATAGTAATTTTTAAAGAAGAAATGTTTTTTTCAAATCCCAGTAGACTTTTCTTTCCTTTTTTTTTTTTTTTTTTTTTTTTTTTTTTTGGCCATGGCCAGAAATAGGGTTGAATTTAAAATTTTTTGGTTTTAAAGAAGGCTTAAGGGGTGAATTAGTGCGAAGTGAAGAGAAGCTAACCGCCTGGTTCTCCGGCAGTCTAACCACAGACCACCCCCTTTCCCCCAGCCTTAGGGGAGGGAGTCTTTAATACTGGTCTGTGTAAACTGATGCCCAGGCTGAATGAGCTCGAAGAAGCGCCGCGCGCACCAGTTAAAGCGAAGCCAGGAGCCGCCCCAAAGGGCAGCTCCCTACACAAAAAAGTTGCTTCAGTCGACCCACCGACCTGGGCGGCCTCGATGGCCCTGCTGGCGCGAGTCCTGAAAGCCCGTGGGAGCCCGGCGCCCGGGCGCTGGGGGCTCCTGGACGCCGGGGCCCCGCGGCGGCGGCGGCCCGAGGGCGCTCGGCTGTCGGCGGGGGCGCGGGCCGAGGACAAAGGAGCGGGCCGGCGGGGGGCGCCGCGGGCCGGGGGCCGGACCGAGGGGCCCAGGAGCCTCGCCGTTATGCCGGGCCCCCACCCCCTCGCCAACCTGGTGGAGTTCTTCTGGAAGGACGGCTTCGGCCGCATCCACGAGATCCAGGTAGCGGCGCGGGGGGGGGGGGGGTGGGGGGGGCGCCCAGGAGGACGCCCGGGAGGAGGCGCCCAGGAGGGACTTCGGGGAGGGGGCGCAGGGCCAGGCCCGGAAAGGGACGCCGAGGAGGGGCGCACGGGAGGGACTCCAGAGAGGGATCACCGGGCAGGGGCGCCAGGCGGGAGGGGAGCTCAGGGAGGGGGCGCCGGGCAAGGGAGCCAGGGAAGAGGCGCCCAAGAGGGGGGCTCAGGGAGGGGGCGCCGGGCAGGGGAGCCAGGGAGGAGGAGCCCAAGAGGGGTCTCAGGGAGGGGACGCCGGGCAGGGGCGCCAGGAAGGAGGCGCCCCGGAGGGGTCTCACCGGGGGGGGGGGCACAGGGCAGGGGCCCCGGGGAGGAGGCGCCCAGGAGGGGAGCTCAGGGAGGAGGCATCGGGCAGGGGCACCGGGTAGGGGCGCCGGGCAGGAGGCACCCAGGAGGGGAGCTCAGGGAAGGGTCACCAGGCAGGGGCACCGGGCAGGGGACTCAGGGCAGGAGGCACCCAGGAGGGGGGCTCAAACAAGGACGCCGGGGAGGGCGCTCTGGGGAGGAGGCACAAGGCCCAGCGGGGAAAGGGATGCCAAGGAGTGGCGCCCAGGGGGGACCCCAAGGAGGGTGTACCGGGCAGCGGATGCTGGGGAGGGACGCCGAGCAAGTGGCGCCAAGAAAGAGGCCTCAAGGAGGGCGAGGGCGAGGTCCCCGGACCGGGCGCGCGGGGGAGAGGGCTTTGGGGAGGGAGCCCGGGGAGGGGTGCCGGGGAGCGTTCTCCAGGTAGGAGGCACCGGCGGGCGGAGGCGCGAGCGGGAGCGGGACTTGGTGCGCCCTGCCGAGGGGGTCGCGGTCCAGCCCCGGGAGCGGGAGCGCAGAGAGCGGCTCGGAGCTCTCCAGGGCACCGTGTCTAACAGACCGAGGTCATGTGGCGTCCGTTTCTAGGCCTTTTGGGTTGTGTTTTATAAATGGAAAACAAGCACCTCCCACCCTCCAAAACCTGAGGTTCAGAGGCCACAGGTAGCTTAGCCTCTTAAATGATGGGGTCACCACACGAATGTCAATGAACCTGGGCAGGCTGCCAGGACTGGGGCAGAGACCTAGTCGTTCCAACTACGGGGGGAGTGTTGGGACCGGCCCAGAGTGCAGTTTCCCATCTTGACCCGAGTTTTGCCTTTCCTCTCCCCACCGCAATTTGCAATCTGTCTTCCATTGCAAGGTGATCCTCCCCATCAAGGGTCGTCGGATCCCCTTTCCTCTCACTGACTGTGGCAGCTGCTTCTTCCACTTGACTTCATTTTTTCAGGGCTCGCACCCCAGGGCACACTTACTTCTGGGCTCTGGGCCTTCTGACTTCTCCCAAGACCCCTTCCCCATTCCCATCCCCCCCCCCCCCCCAATTTGCTTTTGTTCAAAGCTTATTCTCCTCCTTCTGTAACCACCCACCCCCGGTGTGGTCCAGGTCATTCCCTCAACCAATAAACATACCTGATGGTGCAGAGGCCCTGATTGGGTTGGAGAAGCAGAAACTTAATTAGGAGAAAAAACAGTAGAACTCCAGAGCAAGTTAAAAAAATTTTTTTTAATGTTTATTTATTTTTGAGAGACAGAGAAAGAGAGAGAGAGAGCAGGGGAGGGGCAGAGAGAGAGAGGGAGAGAGAATTCCAAGCAGGCTCCATGCTGTCAGCACAGAACTAGATTCAGGGCTTGATTGCACAAACCATGATATCATGACCTGAGCTGAAATCAAGAGTCAGAGGCTTAACCAGCTAAGCCACCCAGGTGCCCCAGGAACAAGTTTAATTTGGCTGAAATTCCTGTCCCTTCTCTCCATCCCCAACACAGTTTTTCCTGGACATGCTTCTTAGAGGTGAAAAATGATTTTCTTTTCCATGTGGAATCTGTACATAAGATATCAGGATGATACTTTTAAAATGGGATTTACAATGTTTTGTTATTTACTGTGGACAAGTCAATACGGCTTGATTTTTTTTTGTTTTTGTTTATCTACTTCTATCTACCTCTGCTTCTATCTGATTTTATCCTCACAGTCTAAGCACCCCCCTCCCCTGTTGGTTCCCCCCCACCACTCCCCCTTCCCCCCACAGGGTTCTTTGAGAAGCAGACCACTGTTAAAACCTACATCTCTGGGAGGAGCCACCTAGAAGGCCACCTCTCCACAACCAGAAAGTGTCTCAGTTCAGATGGGTATTTTCCCTGCATCTGCCATGCTTCTGGCCATCACCCTAAACCCTGCCCTTCTGCCTGAGGCTCAGATGATGCCTTTCACCATGGTCCGTCATGAGTGGTGGTGCACACCTGTCAGAGGACAGTTGTAGAACTGACTCATCTGTGCTTTCTTGCAACATGGTAGATGGGCCCCAAGGGTTTCCAGCTTGGTTGTCCTACTGGGCTCCCCTTTTCTTTTATTTCCAAATAGTGCTCATCTGCAAGAGCACGAATCCCCTTGTGACTCCTCTGAGGACCCCACAGGAGTGCTTTATGGCCTTGGGTTTCCCCACTTGAGGTGTGCTCAGGTTGTTCCAGACTGAATAAGGTTCTAGGAAAGCCCTCTGCCCTGCTCTCCAGGCTCCTGAGGCACTTGTAGGAGGAAGAGGGTTATTCTGCTACCATACCTCCAGCTTACTGTACTCAACTCGTGATCACAGAGAGTTCTTTCAAGGCTTATACATTTTTTTTTAAGGTTTATTTTTGAGACAGAGAGAGACAGAGCATGAATGGGGGAGGGTCAGAGAGAAGGAGACACAGAATCCGAAACAGGCTCCAGGCTCCGAGCTGTCAGCACAGAGCCCGACGTGGGGCTCGAACTCACAAACCATGAGATCATGACCTGAGCCGAAGTCGGCCACTTAACCAACTGAGCCACCCAGGCGCCCCAATCAAGTCTTTCATGTACAGGTGGAAAAGGCCCAAAGTGTTGGCGGAGTCACTTGCCTGAGGTCACATAGCTAGTTAGTGGCAGAGCATACACCCTGACCCATGTCACCAGCAGCCATTTCAGATGGGACAGAAGAGGAGGGCCCTGTGTTCTCATGCTAGCCCTCCACAAGCACCTGTGGAGTCTTGGCTAATAACTTATTCTCCCTGAACTCCAGTTGCTTCATCTGCGCAGAAGTCTGACCATCCTCATCCATCTCACAACCTATTGTGAGGTCAGGTGAAATTTGTAAACTGTAATAATAACAAGTAAATACTAATAATGAACATTTCTAGAGCTCTTTTCATGTTCCAGGCCCAGTTCCAAGTCCTCTGTGTGAGGCAAGTTCTATTATTTGCCTGTTTTGCAGGTGAGGAAACTGAAGTACGGTGGACCTTAACTTCCCAAGGGTGCTCAGCTCGTAAACTGTGAGCTAAGATTCAAATTCCAGAGTCTGTGCTCTTAATGTCTATGCAAATTCTAAGTGCTAGGACTGACTATACTGTTCTGCAGTCCACTAGCAAAAAGTGCCATATATTATCCAGGTCATGCATCTTGTTCTTTCTCCCGCCTGGTCAGTTGCTCCCTTGTGCTGATGGTGCCCATTCAGTAGCTGGATTCGCCTGAGAAGTGACCCATTTCCCAGTAGTTGCTATTAACACTCATCTCATCAGTGGCTCCTTTTCAGAGACACAGAGGAACATTCCAGTTGATTCTTAGTGTCTTTATCTATCGGGGGGAGAATGTCATCCAGGTTGATAAGGAAGTGAACATCTTCTACCTAAGGAGTAGAAGGAAGAATGGAAAGACAACAGACCCTCTGGCCTGCCATTTCTGAGGCAAAGAGTTGGGGTGATAAGAAATGTTGGCAGATGCCAAAGAGAGACTTAGTCATTTTCCCCATGCTCAGCCTTGGCTATGCCACACTGACCCAGGCTAGAGGGTACTTTCTCTCTCTCTATTTCTCTCTTATTTATTTGTTTAACCCATTTACGTTTATTGTAATTTCTCATTGTTTTTTGGTAACAGCACTATTGAGATGTATAATTTACATACCATGCAATAGTCACCCCAGTCAATCCTAGAACAGGTTCATAACCTTACAAAGAAACCCCATATTGTTTCTTTTAGCTATCACTCTCCAACTCTCTATTCCCCCAGCCTTCAGCAACCACTAATTTACTTTATGTCTCTATAGACTGGCCTATTCTGGACATTTCATATAACTGGAATCATAATATGTGGTCTTTTGCATCTGGGTTCTTTCACTGAGCATCATGTTTTCAAGGTTCATCTATGTTGTGGCGTGTACCAGTACCTCATTTCTTTTTATGGACAAATAATATCCCAGTGTAAGCATATACTACATTTTGCTTATCCATCAGTTGAGAAACATTTGGATTGTTTCCACCTTTTTGCTAATTATGAATAATGCTGCTGTGAATATTTGGTATAAGTTTATTTTTGACATATGCTTTCATTTCTTTGGATTTATGTCTAGGAGTGGAATTGTTGGGCCAAGTAGTAACTGTCTATTTAATCATTTGAGGAACTGCCGGAATGTTTCTGAAAGTGGCTGCACTATGTACATTCCTACCAGCAGTGTAAGAGCATTGTGATTTCTCCACATCCTTGCCAGGGCTTGTTGTTACCTGTTTGAGTATAACCATCCTAGTGGGTGGGAAGTGGTGTCTTATTGTGATTTTGATTTGCATTCCCTGATGACTAATGATGTTGAGCTTCTTTACATCTGCTCATTCTCCATTTGTATTTCTTCTTTGGAGAAATGTCCATTCAAATAATTGCCCAGTTTTTAATAAGTTCATTGTTTTATTGAGTTGTTTTTTATATATTTTACATACAAATCCCTTATCATATATGTGCTTTGCAAATATTTTTTCAATTCTGTGGGTTGTCTTTACTTTCTTTGAAACACAAAAGTTTTTAAATTTTGATGAAATCCAATCATCTGTTTTTTCTTTTGTTGTTTGTGGTTTTGGTGTTGTATCTTAAGACACCATTGCCAAATTCAAGATCCTGAAGATTTACCCGTATCATTTCCTCTAAGAATTTTATGGTTTTGGTTCTTACATTTAGGGCTTGAACAATTTTGAGGTAATTTTTATGTTTGGCATGAGAGAAGGATATAAATTCATTCTTTGCCTATAGATATCCAGTTGTCCCAGTACCATTTGTTGAAGAAACTATTCTTTTCCTATTTACCTGTTTAATTGTCTTGGCACTGGCATCCTTGTTGAAAATCATTTGACCACAAATGTATGGGTTTCTTTCTTTCTTTTTTCAAGTTCATTTGTTTATTTTGAGAGAGAAAGAGAGCAGAGGAGGGGCAGAGAGAGAAGGAGAGAGAGAATCCCACACAGGCTCTGTGCTGTCAGTGCAAAGCCCAATGTGGGGCTCAATCCCATGAACCATGAGATCATGACCCTGAGCTGAAATCAAGAGTCGGATGCTTAACCAACTGACTTACCCAAGTGAGCCTGTATGGTTTATTTCTGAACTCTCAATTCTACTCCAGTGGTTTAGATGTTTATTCTTATGTCAGTACTACACTGTTTTGATTATTGTTGTTTTTGTAGCAAGTTTTGTAATAGGGATCAGGAAACCCTTAAACTTCACTCTTTTTTTTTTCAAGGTCATTTTTGCTATTCTGGGTCCCTTGCTTGTCCGTATGAATTTTAAGCTTGTCAATTTCTACAAAGAAGCCAACTGAAATTCTGATAGAGATTATGTTGAATCTATGGGTCAGTTTGGGGAGTATTGCCATCTTAATAATATTAAATCTTCCAATCCATGAACATGGGATATCTTTCCATTTTTTAGCTCTTCTTTAATTTCTTTCAATGATCTTTTATAGTTTTCAGAGTGTTAGTTTTGCACTCTTTTCTCAAATTTATTTCTAAGCATTTTATTCTTTTTGATGCTATTATTAATGGAATTGTTTTCATAATCTTACTTTTGGATTGTTCATTGCTAGTGTATGGAAATACAACTGACTTTTGTATTTTGATCTTATGTCATGCAAGCTTGCTGAACTTGTTTATTAATTCTGACAGTTTTTTAGTGAATTCTTTAGAATTTTCTGTATGTGAGATCATGTCATCTGTGATTAGAGATAGCTTTACTTCTCTCTTTCTAATCTGGATGACTTTTCTTTCATTTTCGCACTGGGGGCTATTTTTACAGGTTCATTACAGGTTGTCTGCAGAGGGTTCTCCCTCTGCAGAGTAGGGAGGCAGAGCAGCTGAGGGCCTGGAACAGGGGGTTGGCACAGTCTTTTTGGCTCAGGCCATTGAAGGCTCTGCAACTCATCTCCACCCATAATGACATTTCTCTCTTGTTGTTCCACACAGCTAAGTATTGTTAAAAACATAGCTCTAAAGAATAAGAAAACTTAGTGAATATGATTAATGATGTGAAAGTACGTTTATCTCAGGAATATTTAAAGTCACAACTCTGATTCAGCTCTGTATAATGTAGAGCTTTCCTCTGCCCCAGTTTTTTGCTCCCCTAAAACACAGAAATGTTCATGTCAAAGGTATATCATATCTGTGCATTTTTTCCTTTTTTGGTTTCTCCATGGTATTGCAGCAGAAGCACACACGGGAATATGGAAAAATCTTCAAGTCTCACTTTGGTCCTCAGTTTGTAGTATCTATTGCAGACCGAGACATGGTGGCTCAGGTGCTCCGGGCAGAGGGGGCTGCGCCCCAGAGAGCCAACATGGGGTCCTGGCAGGAGTACCGACACTTACGAGGGAGATCCACCGGGCTCATCTCGGCGTGAGTATGTGGCCTGGTCAGGCCATGGGTGGGAGTGGGGAACCCAGGGAGACCCCTGCTTGGATGCTGGGCTCTGAAAAACAGCCTTAATAAATTGTAGAACTCCCAGTGGAATAGTGTCAAAACAGCCTCCTTGTGTGATTTCCTAAATACTGGTGTGGAGGGCCCTGTCCCTTCTCCTCTGGGAAGAGGTTAGATGGCAGGGACAAGGCTGGGTCACACTAGCCTGGTAAAGGGGGAGAGCTGTTTCTCAAGCAGTGCTCTGAGGCTGTAGGTGTCCATTCAGTGACAACCAAGGGGGGCGGGTGCTCACAGAGCCTCTCTGTGGGCAGGAGAGGAGGCAGGCAGCTACTCTAGGAGACCCTGGGGAAGGGCCGAGAGCCTTCCTCCGTGGATCACCATGTGATGATGTTCCCAACTCACAACAGGCTTTGATTATTACTTGTAAACAAGCCTCACGGAGACCTCTGTGCCCTCTAAGAAAGAGCTAATCAGCACAGTCTCAGGCAGGGAGGAGAACACAAGCCTCTGTGGATCCCCTGGTCCAAATCCCTTTGGTTTAGAAATTCTATCTGTGGTTCTTTGGTATATATGCCCTTATACATGAACTAGGGAGAAATACAACTATCGGTTTCTCAAATGAGGTAAATAAAAGCTGTGACTGGATGTCACCAGGATCCCTCAACTTCTGCTCTGAGGGAAATAATCAAACACCTCCTCCCTGTGAGTCTGGCCCCAGATGGGGAGTGACCAAATGCTAGAAAAGCTCTCTGCTCTCTGCCCTATCACCTGCGGCTTGCATTGCTGTGGGCCCCGGAGCTCAGTTCAGGGCTCAGCAGTTCATACACATAAACTTTTCTCTCTTTTGCTAATCACAACAGCTTCATGTCTCTTTATTATAATATTATTGCAAGGTTTTTCAAAGGAAATCATATTCCTTTTATAAAGATGATTCCCAGTGGCAATCTTTCCCCTTAAAGTTTGCTTCCCGTTAAAGCCCTGACCAACTGCGAGACTGAAGTTACTCCCCTCCCCCTGCACAGTGTCTTAATTCCATTGGGATCGGCAGATCTGGCTGGCTTTTTTATGGCTGGGGGAGCTCTCAGAGGTTCTCTGAGTTCTTTTCCAGAATGTCAATGGAAGTAAGATTATTTGAAACTCACTTTACTCTTCTAGGGAGGGTGAACAATGGCTCAAGATGAGACGTGTATTGAGACAAAGAATTCTGAAACCGAGAGACGTGGCCATTTTTTCAGGAGAAATCAACCAAGTTATTGCAGATTTAATTAAAAGAATCTACATCCTCAGGAGCCAGGCCGAAGATGGAGAGACTGTGACCAGTATCAATGACCTTTTCTTCAAATATTCAATGGAAGGTGAGGTGAAGTCAGGAGGGAGATGGAAGAACGGACATGTGCCAAACATAGGAGTTCTCATTCACTGGGCATGTCCTGTGTCCCCACAGGCATTGTGCTGAGCCCTGTACCCACACATGTGACCCTCACCTGCTAACTGAGCCCGGTGTACCGCCACTGGTTTGCACATGGGCAAACTGACAAACCATCTCCATTTTTACTGGCAGAAACTTAGTCTCAAATCAGGTCTTTTTTTTTTTTTTTATTTAAAAAAAATTTTTTTTTTTCAACGTTTATTTATTTTGGAGACAGAGAGAGACAGAGCATGAACGGGGGAGGGGCAGAGAGAGAGGGAGACACAGAATCGGAAACAGGCTCCAGGCTCTGAGCCATCAGCCCAGAGCCCGACGCGGGGCTCGAACTCATGGACTGCGAGATCGTGACCTGGTTGAAGTCAGACGCTTAACCGACTGCGCCACCCAGGCGCCCTCAAATCGGGTCTTTTTAACTCAAGAATCATGCTCCTAAATTACTGTACATCTTGCTTTAGCACAATTTGTAAAAACCATTAGAAGTTCAGAGGGCCTCTACTACAGTCATTGTAGCTTTTAAAATTTATGTGGGATGGGTAGGACATTGCCATGTCCTAAAATCAAAAATCAAATCTCAAAGGTATTCACTGAAAAGTCCCCTCATTCTCCCTCTCTCCTGACCTGGTGAGGTCACCAGTGTCTTTAAGGGATATTTTATGCACATACAAGGGGATACATGTGAATAGTCTTTTTACCTAAAACGAAACAAAACAGTAGCATACCACTTTATTCTGTACTTTGCTTTTTCCTAAGGAACTTCTGTCAGTTTTCTCCTTTATTTATTTATTTATTTATTTATTTATTTACTCACTTACTTAAAATTGTTTATTCATTTAGTTTTGAGAGAGAGAGAGAGAGCAAGACAGTGCACAAGCAGGGGAGGGGCAGAGAGAGGGAGACACAGAATAGGAAGCAGGCTCCAGGCTCTGAGCTGTCAGCACAGAGCGTGATGTGGGGCTCGAACACATGAACTGTGAGATCATGACCTGAGCTGAAGTTAGATGCTTAACCAACTGAGCCACCCAGGCGCCCCTCTCCTTTTTTAAAAGATTTTTAAAAAAATTTATTTGAGAGAGAGAGAGAGAGTGCACATGTGTGCACTAGAAAGGGTGGGGGAGAGACGGAGAGGCAGAAGGAGAGTCCTAAGCAGGCTCCGCCGTGCTGTCAATGCAGAGCCTGAAGTGGGGCTTGGTCTCACAAACTGAGATCATGGCCTGAGGTGAAATCAAACGTCGATACTTAACTGACTGAGCCACCCAGGTGCCCTGCCTCTCTCTCTCTCTCTCTCTCTCTCTCTCTTTTTTTTAAAGCATGCTTACCTTACTTCAAATTTAATTTTTAAGTGAACTTTTTAAAGTTCTAGTAATGCTTGCCAAATCTAGTAATGCAATCAACAGGGTGGAGTTGTAAACACTGGAAAACCCTGATGCATTGAGGCTGTTCCCTCTCTTCCTATGGCTCTCTTGGCCAGGGGCTCCCCCCTCTGTGGCCCAGAGGAGCCACCTTTCAATTCCCCAAGGTTGGGCAAGGGGCCGATAGGTTGGGTGCTTTGGGTCCTGGGTGTAGAACAAACCGTGGGGAGGGGGGTGTGATGAGGTGAAGCCCCGCCAGGTGGAAGGAAGGACCTGCCGGCTGTCAGCACTGAGTGTGCAGCGCCCTGTAACCCGGGAGGTGGTGGAGAAGACGACCGGTGGTGGAACAGAGCCTCCCTTCCGAAGGGCAGCTCCATCACTTTTGAAAGTGACTTTTGTGGCTAGATATGGCCTGTTGATACTGCAAGTAACCTAGAAGCAGGTTTAAACGCTCTTTCCCGGGCAGGAGTGGCCACCATCCTGTATGAGAGCCGCCTGGGCTGCCTGGAAAACAGCGTCCCGCAGCTGACCGTGGACTACATCGAGGCGCTCGGGCTCATGTTCAGCATGTTCAAGACCTCCATGTACGCGGGCGCCATCCCCCGGTGGCTCCGCCCCTTCGTCCCGAAACCCTGGCGGGAATTCTGCAGGTCCTGGGACGGACTCTTCAAATTCAGTAAGTGATGAATTCAGGGGCACCTGTTGTCCAGCCAGCCGACCTGACTGCCTTTACTTGTGGTGTATCTAACGCTTGTGCAGACAGAGGGGAGCTCCGCGGGGGATGAGCTGACACATGTTGTTATTTGGACCGCTTATTTGGACAGATTTCTTGGATGAAAAAAAGCGTGTGGGTGGCTACTCCAAGCAACCTGACCGATTTCTCATTTTTAGATTCTTCTCATTTTGGCAAACTTGCTAGCAGTGATGCAGGCAAGTAAATGTTGCCTAAGGGAGACGATGTCTTTAGTCCAGTAATTCTGTCATTGCTGAAAATGAGTGGGTCTGGGCACACTCATTTGAACATTCTTCTTTGCAGCTGTTTGGAAGAGACAAATTCCTGTTTTCTTACTGGGTGAAACAAACTAAGAAATAATACTTTGTTCCAACTCAACAAAGCAAGATCTGTTTTCCTACATGGCCAAAAATTTCACTAAAAAAGTTTCCTATACTATATGTTGACTAACTTGAATTTAAATACATAAAAAAAAAAAAAGAATTTCCCAAAACAAAAGATTTCCAAAATGTTTATTAGAACAGTGTTTCTAGAACAATACTAACTTTGAAAGAAGTATCCTACGGTGCCTTTTGAAGAGGCCAACGTTCATTTGAATATATGTGTCCTGATGGACTTACTATGCCACTATCTTTTTTATGGTAACATGGCCTTTATAGTCAATCCATTGCCCCTTCTGGAAACATGGTGGGATAAAAAAAAGTGGGGGGGAAGGATCTGTATTCTTGTTACTCCAATCCTTTTTTGGCTATTTGATGAATAAAGCGAACATTTGCAAATATCTTCTAGATTATTTTCAGAGGAAAAAAAAAGATGCTTAGCTTGTCTTTAACTTTTCATTCATTTATACAGACAGGCCCACTGATGAGGTTCCCAGATTGATGGTAAATTAGCTTTGGAACCTGCCACAGATTAAGTTATCGGGAGGACGAAGAGATTGTTCTCAACCAGAATGTCTTTCAAGAGGAATACTCTTTTCAAACAGGCCAGATCCACGTGGACAATAAGCTGAGGGACATACAGTGCCACATGGACCGAGGGGAGACAGTGAGGGGCGGGCTGCTCTCTTGCCTCTTCCTCAGTCAGGAGCTGACGCTGGAGGAGATCTACGCCAACATGACCGAGATGCTGCTGGCGGGCGTCGACACGGTGAGCGGCTTGGCTTTTCTGTCTTCTCCATTAGCAGAGCGTGGTAAAAGCCGGTGGCCTTTCCCAGTAATCTCATACGCGTTTGTACCAGCTGGACGCCTGCCTCACTGCTGAAAGGCTCCAGGAGAAAACTCTAACGTTTAAATAATATATATGTATTTCAAACGTAAAACCGTAATTCTGCAAAAAAGGTAATCCCCATTCACTTATCACACACGCAAAGTAACAATTATGTTTTAATGCCTGAAAAATCATTCCTGATTTGCAAACATTGAACCATTCCTTCATGATATCAGAAATGAAGAAGGCACAGACGTTAAAAACCTTATTGTTTATCATTTAAAGTATTGAAGGTCATGGAGAGCTCCACGGTTCATCTCATAAAGCCATGTAACTTTTAAACCAAAACTTACTAAAGAGGGCAGAAAGAAGGAAAAGTGTAGGAGCGCCTGGGTGGCTCAGTCGATTGAGCATCTGACTCTTGATTTAGGCTCAGGTCACGACCCCAGGCTTATGGGATCGATCCCCATGTCCAGCTCCGTGCTGAGTGTGGAGAGCCTGCTTGAGATTCTCTCTCTCTCTCTCTCTCTCTCTCTCCCCCTCTCCCCCCCCCCCCGCCTGCCCCTCTCCCCTATTTGCACACATGTGCTTTCTCTCTCTAAAATTTAAAAAAAGAAAGAGAAGAGTAATGAACAGTTTGAGTTATGAACATGTGTGCGTATCAGTCTTAAAATCCTAATGAATAGATTTATTGTGGCAGATGCATAATGTACTGTGACCAAGGAAGGGTGGCCGTCAGAGTGAAACAGCACTGCCAAGTGACTGGGTGGGAATTCTGTACCCTCCTGTTAAGTGACAAATGAAGGTGCAGAAAAGTGTGTGTGCTGTGCTCATGTTGGTAAAGCAAATGGTGGCCTGGCACTGGCCCGTCTGTGTGCATGTGGAGGAGGTACGGAGGGTGCACACTGGATTGTTAACATGGGTTACTGGCTGGGAGTGGGAACCATGTTTTCTCCAAAATCATTATAATAATGTATAATAGGATACCATTATTCATGTGTGGAAAATGATACACATGTGGGTATAGTTACAGAGACATTTTTAAATTTGCTAAAAGGAAGTAGTGAAACAGGAATAAGGCACAGACCTCCTGTTTAAAGGGAGCACCCCTCCCCTCCAAGTTGACTTATTTTTATTATAATGGGACATAAACATGTAAAAGCAAAAACATTAGCATACACTCCTTATTCTTATGGATCTTCCACAACATAAAACAAAAACAATTTCAATCAAATACAAACTAACCAATGAAATCAAGGCGATCAATGAAAACTCTAATCAGCTGTGGGAATGTGATGGGTGGTGTGGGTTTCCTTGAATGCGGAAACGATGAGTGAGTGGATGGCCTTGCCTCTAAGCAGATTTGGGTGCACTGTGCCTCCTGCCGCCTGGTGGTAGCTAAGAGCATCACATGAGGTGGAGCACAGAAGGGAAGGGACGGTCTCACAACTTCATATTCGTTTCCTAACTTATTACTTTACAAAACCTTTAGGGGCACCTGGGTGGCTCAGTCGGTTGAACATCCGACTTCGACTCAGGTCATGATCTCACGGTTTGTGAATTCGAGCCCCGTTCAGGCTCTGTGCTGACAGCTTGGAGCCTGGAGCCTACTTCAAATTCTGTTTTTCCCTCTCTCCCTGCCCCTCTCCAACTTGTGCTCTCTCTCTCAAAAATAAATAAACATTTAAAAACAAACAAACAAACAAACCCTTTATTACACTGTAATATATGCACCAGAAACTGCATCCACCGAAACGGTACAATTTGATACAAATTGCTGGCAGATACAGGATAAAGCACAATGCAGTCATTCATGAAACCACCACCACAATCAAGATCCTGAACATTCCTACCACCCCTGTAGTTTCCTCACCCTTATTTCAGTCCATCTCTTCCCATACCCCTGCCCCAGGCAACCGCCAATCTGCTCTCTGACACTGAGCATCAGTTCGCACTTTTCTAGAAATTTATAGAAATAGAATCATACATACAGTGTGTATTTTGCACCCAGCTTCCTTCACTCAGCAAAATGACTTCAAAGCAGTTTATTCTTTTTTATTACCAAGGACAGACATCCTTTGCTTTATTGTGCTTCGCAGATAATGTTTTTGTTTGTTTGTGTGTTTACTAATAGAAGTTTGTGGCCACCCTGCGTTGAGCAAGTCTGGTGGGGCCATTTTTCCAACAGCACCTGCTCACTTTGTGTCTCTGTGTCATATTTTGACAAATCTTGCAACATTTCTAACTTTTTCATTATTGCTATATTTGTTGTAACATAATACATATTATATTTGTTGTAACATACAATATATAAATATATATAATAAAGAATCACTGGTCTGTGATCAGTGATTACGACTTGCTGAAAGCTCAGGTGATGGTTAGCATTTTTTAGCAATAAAGTATTTTTTTCTTTTTTTAATTTTCTTTTTTTTAATTATTATTATTTTTTTAACTTATTTTTTTAAGTTTATATCCAAGTTAGTTAGCTTATAGTGCAACAATGATTTCAGGAGTATATTCCTTACTGCCCCTTACCCATTAGCAATAAAGTATTTTTTAATGTTTTTTTTAAATGTTTTTTTAAAAAAACATTGGGTTTTTTAAAAGACATAATGCTATTTCATGCTTAATTGATTACAGTATAGTGTAAATATAACTTTTATATGCACCAGGAAACCAAAAAATTCATTTGACTTGCTTTGTTGTGATATTCATTTTATTATGGCGGTCTAGAGCCCAACACTCAATGTCTCCAAGGTATGCCTGTCATTTTCCATTGTCTGGATATACCGCATTTGGTTTTTCCACATAAATGTAATTTTAATAGACATTTCTAAGTGATTCCCTTACCATTTATAAAGAAGAATTTGTACATTATATATATTACAGAAGAGCTTGCCCTCTAAACACATATAATATTTATTACAGGGAAATGATATCAGTATGGCCGACTTACTTTAAATTTTTTTTAGACAAAAGAAAGGGCATTTATACTGTGGAATTTCCTTGCTTATAAGAGAGTGAAACACAGTCACATAGATAATAGTGAAAATGTGGTGAAAGTCTTGGAGGATAAAATAGAATTATTCTCAATAACTAGAAATGTAATTCTTCAGTCTGAGTGGTATAAAAAATGACACTGCTTGGGGTGCCTGGGTGGCTCAGTTGGTTAAGTGTCTGACTCTTGATTTCAGCTCAGGTCTTGATCTCAAGGTCAAGAGTTCAAGCTGAGTTGGGCTCCATGCTGGGTGTGAACGCCTACTTAAAAAAAAAAAAAGACACTGTTTTGCATAAATGAGTTATTAAATCCTTATAGGTTGCTTTACTTGATAAGTGCATGGAAACTAGAGCTAATGAGTAATCCTGCCACAGATGAGGCAGCCAGAGTGGGCCTCGCCCAGCTATTGTGGGCTATGGAATGCCAGAAGGTTGAATAGTTCCCCAGGCTGATGGGCAGTCTCAGGCCCTTTCTAGCAAAAGCCAGATGACCCTTGCAAAGAAGCTCACAGGAAGTTCCAGGCACAACTTCCAGACTTGACCAGCATCCCCAAGTCCTCTCAGACTCCACTGAAGAGGAGGCAGATTGCTTTTAAGTGATCCAAAAAAGTTCTAACATAATTTTTCCTCTGGCTTTTTATCAAAAGAGCAATTGAATCACACAATTGATGTGACTTTCCAAAGTATTTTTTTTTTTCTGGAGTGAATTAGGAAACTCACCTTTGTTTTGGTAAGACCTAACATACTCCGATGGAGTTTTACGAACGTGACTTTTCACATATGCTTATGTTCACATGACTTCATGCCTGATGTTGCCTGCTGCTTAAATCTTTGGTGTTGCTCACTCCTGTGCCTATGTCTGCCGGTTTCTTTATTAGACATCGTTCACATTATCCTGGGCAGTGTATCTCCTTGCGAGGCACCCAGAAGTGCAGCAGACCGTGTATCGGGAGATAGTTAAGAATTTGGGGGAAAGACATGTCCCAACGGCAGCCGATGTCCCCAAAGTCCCATTGGTCAGAGCTCTGCTGAAGGAAACCTTGAGGTAAAAGCCTTGCCAAAACTGTGCCTTTTAAGTCTCTGATTTTTTATCGTGACGACTCATGCTTTTGACTAAAAACCGGGTCCAAAACAAATGTGCCAGCATCCTTCAGTGGCCGAAATGTTAAGGAAGGAGCTATTTCTGGCTATCTTTGTTCCCTCTCTGACCTTGTCAGAATAGTAGAAAGGCTATTCTGTTTTACAGTTTGAAATATTAATTTTTCTTCATAAAGCCCTTTGGAGCCCTCTGCTTTAGTGATTTGGTTCACCACGCTCCCCAGTGTGCTCCTGGACCAGTACTCCTAGGTGTCTGTTCCTCTGAAGGTAAACCAGAACAAGACTGATTTATTAGGAAAATACTTTGGGGCTGTTTGGCTAATTATCAGGCCTGCTTACAAAAGACTGTGGTTCTCGTGTGGATATGCTAGTTCGACTGGAGACACCAAACAGCGAGGCTCATTCAGTCCCTGACAGGGCTTCACTGACACTCGGAAAAGCCGGGATGTGAGGGCTCTGGGTGGCCATGGGTGGACTTGGGTGGGAGGTGGTGGGATTAGGTGGCCAGTGAACCTTCTTCCTCCTTTGAGGTTCAAGGATCCTGAACACAGTGTTCCTCTGTGGAGGAAATGCCTTGACAAAGAGCAGAAGTTATTTACATAGTACCCATTATAATAATTGGATTCTCAGTCTACAGCATGTTGTTTAACCTTGGCGGGGAGAAAAATAACTAGCTGTGTGTTTACTGGTATTTGTCAATTAAAGTTTTACTCAGAGTTTTCTCCGGATTGCCTAAGACAATCCAAACACGGACATGCATTTCTCAAAATGTGTTTCCTGGACCCCCAAGTCCTGTGGACTGTTACTTGATAAAGGGGTCCCGGGTGCATGTAAGTTTCAGAATTTCTTCCACACTCTCCCTCCTGGGAACACAATAGTATGTTCAAGGCTCTGCTTTGTGTTTTGTGCACATTTTTGACTGTGGGACTTTCCTTCGCATCCCTCAGAATACTCGCTGGCCACAGCTAAGGAGCCACAAAGGTCCTTGCGAGATTTCTTAGTTGAAACCGGACCATGTGTTATGTTGTAGAAAACGAAAATGGCAAAATAGCCAGACTTTTCGAAAATTTAGCACAATATTTTAAAAGTGGCTGTTCCATTCCTGCTTCCACTGGTTCTTTTCCAGGCTGTTTCCAGTGCTTCCAGGGAACGGCCGAGTCACCCAGGAAGACCTGGTTGTTGGCGGGTACCTGATTCCCAAAGGCGTGAGTTTGGCTGCCAGGGTGTGGGCACTTGGGCTCTGCCGTGTGGCTGAATGGGAAATGTGCTGGTATGTTGACGAAGCCCTTGCGCCCGAGCAAATATCAGTAGGTTCCTTTCCTTCTGCACGTATTGCACAATGAAGACGGGGCTTCGGAAGCGAGGAGCAGAAGCAAAGCCAGAGATTTTTGTAGCTCGCAGGCTTCTCCCTCCCTCCCTGAGAGGCCTGTGGACACAGCAGTTGTGGGGGTTGGAGGGTTGGGGGGGTTTGAAGGACCTGAATCTCCTGCTCAGCTCCTGAGGGAGGATTGCCATCCTGGGGGCCCTCCTCCTGGCCAGAAGTGCCTCTGGAGGGACTGTCCACCCGGGGCTCTTGCTTCTGCTCTGCCTTCATGATATCCTGTTCTTTATTCCTTTTCGGTTGCAAATGGTGTCCTCAGACCCAGCTGGCCCTCTGCCACTATGCCACTTCCTACGAGGATGAGAACTTCCCTCGGGCCAAGGAGTTCCGGCCGGAGCGCTGGCTGCGGAAAGGAAGCCTGGACAGAGTGGACAACTTTGGGTCCATCCCCTTCGGGTTTGGGGTTCGGAGCTGCATCGGGCGGAGAATTGCAGAACTGGAGATCCACCTCGTCGTGATCCAGGTAGGTGCGTGGGTCCGGACGTTGACCTTCCACCTTGACCTGGTTTATGGGGCTCTGTTGGACCAAGGCTTGGGTGGGAGAGGAGATGTGATTTGGAAAACTCAAAAGCAAGAGCTTCATGTTAAGTCCCTTTTATATTTTAAAATGCCACCCCCCACAGTAGCCACCTTCCTTAGTCCCCTGACCACCTGCTGAGCCTCTTGCCTCCTTGGACTTGTAGGGCAGCAGTTCAGGCCCTTGGAGGCCTGAAGGACCGGGGTGTGTACATGTGGGTGTTGTAGGATGTATAGGGGCCCGAGAGCTCAACTCTTGTCACACTAGGAGCTCTGGGCACATGTGAACGGGAAGGTGTCAAATCAGTGGTCCTCAAACGTTATGGAGAGAAAAGGCACTAGGGGGCTCCTTAAAATGTAGGTTCTAGGACCCCACCGCAGAGAGAGTAATTTGGTGGGTCTGGGATGGGCCTGCTGGGTGATTCGGACTCCAGTGACCACTGGGCTGCACTCTAAGAGATGTGTGAACCAGCCACTCACACAGCGCAGTGGTTCTCACACTTGTTTAGGCTGCCAAACATCAGGAAGGCTTTGTTCTTGTTGGAGAATACCTTACATTTAATCTCTTAATACTAAAATAGATGCTTTTTGGCCTATACTATACTAAGTAATGTCTGAAGGAAATTTCATAAAAGAAAAGACTTTGATAGAGAAAATTAAACCTAGGTTTAATTAGGTTGTCTTGCAAATTTAGGAAGACTGTGATGAGCCTAGCTTAGCCATGGAAGGCCTTGGCCCAAGTTTTGGGAGCTATTGTCATTGACGTTGCATTGGAAGAACACAGAAATTACCTCATGACCCAAGCTCCCCATTTTACTGATGACGAAACTGAGGCTCAGAGAGTTGGAGCCACTTGCCACAGTCACAGAATGACAGGTGCATGGCACGACCCAGGCGTCTTGACTTCTTCCTGCATCCCCTGCCCCCCCATATCATAGAGGGGCTTTCCTGAAGCCTCACAGAGTTTAGAGCAGAGCGCTGAGGGGTTGGGACCTTGATGACAGTGAGAGAGAGGGCGTAAGGCACCATGGAAGCCTGGTCAGCCTGGGAGGGGTGGAGAGGGATTCTGGATGGTGGGTGCTTGGGGCTGTCTGAGAGCTGGAGAAGTTGAGGGGCTACTGCCCAGTGGGAGAGGACGTACAGGGAAGTGTGGGGGGAAGGCACCTCTCTGGAGTTGGGTGGCTCAGGTCAGGGAAGCTTGGTGGCCAGTGTGTGTAAAGGGCCATTCCCACCTCTGTCGGGATGTGTTGGCTGCTGGCAAGGTTCAGGGGTGTCACCAGAGCAGCCGTCCTGGGGACCGTGGGACGCTGGCCCATCCAGTTGTGTCGGAGGTGAAAGGCAGCTCAGTGAGGTGTTGATTCCAGGGCGAGTAGGGCCCAGTTCAGCTGTTTTCTGTTTCTGACACTCTGGGCAGCCTTCTCAGCCACGCCGAGCCCATTTCCTTATTCACAAAATGGGCCAAATGCCTACTTCTTGGTTGTGTGGGGACTAAGCAGTGTCCATACGCGGTCTGTGCCGACGGGCCGGGAGCTGCTGTTGTCTCTGCTCTGCTCTGAGTGTCTGCCCTCGGCTTTTCAGGAAGGTCTTAGGCTCCATAAAACTCTGCTGTACATTGTGTGGCCACGTCCCGGACAGGCTGAGGCCATTTCCTACCAAGGGTCATTCAGGCAGGCGTGGAGCTCACTGCTTCCCCTGCTCTGGCTGCCTGAAGGACCAGACGCCACTGCGAGAGCAAGAGAGGCCAGCCTTGCCCGATGCTCCTGTTGGCAGAGGGTCAGAAACAGGGTGTTTGGTGGCAGTGATGGGGTTTTGTTTGGTGCTATTAACACACAAATGGATCTGCTTCATTTTTTTTTTTTTTTTTTTTTTTTGCAAGAGAGAGACCTAGTGCAAGCAGGGTAGTGGCAGAGAGAGAGGGAGGCACAGAATCCGAAACAGGCTCCAGGCTCTGAGCTGTTAGCACGGAGCCTGCCTGACACGGGGCTTGAACTCACGGACTGTGAGATCATGACCTGAGCCGAAGTTGGACGCCTAACCAACTGAGCCCCCCAGGTGCCCCATCAGAGTTCTCATTTCTACTTGTGCGAATACAGAAAGGGAACATCGCTATTTGTAATTGTCAGGGGAAAAAAAGAGAGAGAAGGCACACGTAAACTGTGTTAGCAATGCGGAGGAGACAGCAAAAAATGCAGTTGTCGATATTTTTAAAATTTATTTATTTATTGATTTTGAGAAAGAAAGGGAGGGAGAGAGTGAGCACAGGAGGGGCAGAGAGGGAGAGACAGGGAATCCCAAGCAGGCTCCACACTGTCAGCACAGAGCCCAATGCAGGGCTTGAATTCACGAACCATGAGATTGTGACCTGAGCCGAAGTCAGATGCTTAACCTTCTGAGCCACACAGGTGCCCATGTGTGTTCTGACACAGGTCTTTAGAGCAAGTTGCTGTGTTCCTGAGCCCACTGGTGGCCTGGAACGTCAGGCCATAGCCACTTGGTCGGGGAGGTTATTGCTTTAGGCTGACGCATACTTTGGTGCTTTTTAAAACTCGTTCCGGAGGTTGTCTCTAGTTTTATCCTGAGTGGTAAGGCTGGTTCTCCTTCTGGACCGTAGAAATGAGAAATGGGATCAAAGGTACAGATCAAGAATATTTAATATTTTTTTTAGCGTTGATTTACTCTTGAGAGAGAGAGACAGACTGTGCAGGCTCCAGGCTCTGAGCTGTCAGCACAGAGCCTGACATGGGGCTCGAACTCACGAACCATGAGATCATGATCTGAGCTGAAGTCAGAGGCTTAACTGACTGAGCCACCCAGGCGCCCCCAGATCAAGAATATTTAAATTAAGGAGAAATTAAGGACATTTATCACTGAAGCCTGTTGGAATGATTCACCTGCCCCCCACTCCCCGGCGGTGTGCTCCCCTGGGTCTGTATCACCTCAGATCCCCAGCCGGAGGGAAACCTGGGATTTCACTTTATCTCTCTGTCCTCCTTGCTCCTTTGATTTGTTCTGTATTTGTTGTGTATTTTATTTATTAATTTTTCCATTTAAGGGCCACTTTATTTTTTTTTCATTTCAAAACCATTTTTTTTATTTGAGTCTAGTCGACACACAATGTTACCTTGGAAGCAGAGGAGTTGGAGCTTTGAGATGGCTGAGAAAGCCTAAATCATTTGAACATCGTGTCTGCATACCTTTGTTATGTGAGCTTCATGGTTGCTCAGTGGACAGACCAGGCTCCTGTGCAGGACCTGGTGCTGCTTTCAGAAGCATGGCATCTCCCTTGCACCGTCCTGATGGGGATTGGCATCCTGCCTACTTCCTGGGCTCCCTGCAGCCCGCGGCCATCACGGGCAGGTGAGGGGCCCTCATTTGGAGCACTGTGAGTCCTGTACTATCCCAATTTTGAATCCCCCTTCTCTCTTTCTCTTCTTAGTTGCTTCAGCATTTTGAGATCAAGACATCTTCTTGGACTAAAGCAGTTCCTGCCAAAACCCATGGGCTTCTGACGCCAGGGGGGCCCATCCACGTGCGTTTTGTTAACAGAAAGTGATCCTGGATTTTTAAACCCAGCCAGCCACCTGCCACAAACCAGTGTCAACTGATGATGGTGGAGGAAGGAAATCGTCACTTTCACAGGCTGTTTTGCTGATAAGCTGGCCGCCCTCCATGTTTTGCAAGACTCCTAAATCTTTAGGCAATGTGAAAAGATTATTTGGCTTTTGTAAACCAGAGCTGCCTTTTCTTTGGGGAAATGGCTGTTTAAAAACCAGTGGCACTGAATTCTCACGTCTCCTATGTGGTCTTACTTGATATTCAGTTAGGCATAGTCTCCTATGCATTTCTGCAAGGAAATGTTGGCTTGCTTATAAATTCAGTGCTTGAATATATGTTCTGTAATGCTGCACCAGGACCCTGTCAGGAGGCAAGCTCAACTTACTGTTTCTAATCTGACGAGGAAACGTGTCTCTATAAGACTGCAATTATGGGAAGAAAGCGCCAGGGTCAACATTTTATCCTGAGCAGGGCTCAAAGTTAAAAGAACCATATTCTTACTTTTCTCTCCAAACTAGTGCTTCCTTTTCCAGTGACGGCTCCTAAAGAAGTTGAATGTTAGTTTTTGTTTAAAAGAAATAATCAATAAAATAGAGAACTCCTGGTGAAACCAAGAATAATTGGGTTTTCTAACCGAGTGTAAACACTGAGCAGATGTATAAGAAAGAAAACCTGACAGGGTGGAATGTCATAGTCTCGGCTGAGAAAAATGAATTACAGAAGCATCGTGGAAAACAGCGTAACTTTAGTACATTTTTATTGCGAGGAAAAATAAACATGTAAATGGACATGCTGTAGATAAAATAATATTTTTATCTTCATGGTGTTAGTTTAAAGATCTGGACTGGAAACGTGATCCAGCGGCTGGTGCTTATGTAAGGCTCCAAGTGGATGCCTTGGGCCTCGGCACTGTTCACTCGTGCCAAGTTCTGCTGCCTCTCCTGCTACTTGCTGGTCGCTAATAAGAAAAAAACACCATTTGATAACATTCTCTCTGCATGGTCGTGCTTGAAACTGCTTGTTCTCAATCCCATAAATCTTTGCCCATAACGCTTCCCCCAAATCACTTCCCTACGAATACATACCGTACGTCTCCCCTGCCTTTAGTTAGTCGGGCTGCAAAATAACCCTCCAGTAAAGTAGAAATCATATTCATTTCACATACTGTTTTTGTTAAAGTATGTAACAATATTAAATCTGTGTGAGAAAACAGAATAACTGTAGTATGAGAGCTGTAAAAATATGTACAGTTAAATATGAAATGATGTCCTAATAACTGACAAAATGTTGGATTACTTTGAGGTATGTAAGCTTTTATAAACCAGCTATGATTCTATTCTGTTTGTGACTGAAATTAAAAAGAATTGAGACTAAGCAACCTGAAGGGACCTCTTATTCTACAAGGCACCCCCCTCCCCTCTTCCCCCGCCCCCCGCCCCATGAACTCTGGCCCTGCCTGGCAATCGGCACGCGCTGAAGAGCTGGAGTGCAGGTCAGGTGGATAACTGCTGCTCAGCTCTCCGTCTCATGAACAGAGGGACAGACAGACCTTAGGAGCCTCCTGAGGTGACGCAACAGGAAGCAGATGGCAGGGACTATCAAGCGTTCTTACCAAAGAAATGGAAATTGTATTGGGGAAGCCTGTAGGTTTACTACCAGCTCATAGGAAACACAGAGGATCAGGTTCAAACTCCAAGACAGTTACCATATGGTTTCACTCATAAGTGGAATCTAAAAACAGAACCCAAATGAGTAAACAGACCAAAAGCAGAATTGGACCTAGAAATACAGAGAACAAACCGGTGGTTGCCACAGGGAAGGGGTGGGGGAGGGGCAAACAATGGGTGAGGGGGTGCGGGAGGTCCAGGCTTCCCATCATGGCATGAATAAGTCACGGGGACAGAGGGCACAGCCTAGGGGATATAGTCTGGTCCTGTGATAGTGTATGCTGGCAGACGGTAGCTATGCTTGTGGGGAGCACAGTATAATGTATCAACTTGTCCAGTCACTGCGTGGTGCACCGGAAACTAAGGTAACATTGTGTGTCGACTAGACTTAAATAAAAAAAATGGTTTTGAAATGAAAAAAAAATAAAGTGGCCCTTAAATGGAAAAATTAATAAATAAAATACACAACAACTTAAAAAAACAAAAACAACCCCCTGAAAACAACTCCAAGCAGATGCAGTCAGTAGAATGCACAATATAGTGAGGTCTACGACCAATAAGTCCATTTTTTTCAGCAAATAAGTGACAAGGAAAAAAAAAGAGGAAGGGGCCTGTTGTAGATTCCGAGAGATTTAAGCAACCTATTGACCACACGTGATGCCGGGTTTGGTTTGGATCCAGATTTGAGTAAACCGCTTGTACAGAAACATTTAAGAGACAATTAGGGAAATTTGAACACTGTATTTGATGATATTAAGGAATTACTGGGGTGTTGTGGTGTGATAGTGGTAGTTCTTACATTAAAACGAGGGAGAGAGATACCAATGGTATCTCATTTATGGATGAGCTGCTGTGATGTCTTGGGTTTGCGGTAAAACAGCACCGTTGTGGAGGGCCGGTGATGTGGGGGCAGAGGTGGAGGGTGCGGGGAGGGTGAGGTGAACCAAGGATGGCCCAGTGTCGATAACTGTTGGAGCTGGTGAAGGTGGGTGGAGGATTGGTGACACTATTCCCTCCACTTTGTGTATGTGTGTGAGCATTTCCATAATAAAAACCTGTCTTCAGAGGCCAACGACTGGATTAATAACCTTATAGTTCACTTCTTTTCCATGACTATTCACTCACCAGCCAAACTGACTATAAGCTAGCTTCTTCAGGGAGCCACACCTCTTCTTTCAATGAGTGTCAGAGATGATTGATTTAACTCACTATGGGACAGCCGCTGTGCTGGGATTCAGGGGACCTGGTGGCCTGGGGTCAGCCAGCTTTGAGAGCTGGGGACAGATCTGGAGCTGAGCAGAGGACACAAGTGGGTGAGAGCTCTGGGTGTGAGACCACAGAGCGGGAGCGCCTGCAGAGTGCGTCCCCTGCCTCAACATTCTCCAGCTCCAAACTCCATTTCTTTTCTTTTAAAAAAAAAATTTTTTTTAAACGTTATTTATTTTTGAGAGACAGAAGGAGACAGAGTGAGAGCAGGGGAGGGGCAGAGAGAGAAGGAGACACAGAATCCGAAGCAGGCTCCAGGCTCTGAGCTGTCAGCACAGAGCCCCACGCAGGGCTCGAACTCCCCAACTGTCAGATCATGACCTGAGCTGAAGTTGTATGCTTAACTGACTGAGCCACCCAGGCGCCCCCTAAACTCCATTTCTAAACATGTGCCGGTCAAGTAGAAGGGGTCTGTACCTCTGTACCTGGCAGGGCTGCGAGACGACTGAGGTGCCTGGTACCCAGGGAGAATCAGCTCGAAGCTGCCCCATTTCCCTTCTCCAGCGAGCAAGCAGGGCCCCCAGCACGGACAGTTGACGGGAGGAGGCTGGACGTCCTCCAAACTGAAGGGAAGCTGAGCAGCCAAACACCAGGAAGGACCAAGGGCCCCAGGCTGCAGGACCTGTGGGCAGCCCTCTCCCAGCCTGGGGTTCCTGTTCCATGAGGTGTGTGATGGGCTTGGCCGGTGACAGGTGCCCTGACCCAAGGTCACTGCTGGAAAAGAAAAAAGTCTCCAGTTACTTTTAGCTACCATATGGCTCTCGTTTAGTACTGAAAATATCCAGTCCCGTGTGAAGAAAACGTCCCTGAACTTCACTCACAGCCAAGCCCTCTGCACCCTCAGCTCTGGGCAGCTCAGGGAAGCCCATGGAGGGACGGACAGGTCGGTGTTTGTCTCTCCTGCCATGTCCTGAGTCTGGAGGTGGCAGAGGAACAGGAGGTGGTGGGAAGGGGAAGGGTGGCTTCTGCCTTTAGGCCCTTTGGGCCTGAGCAGACATGCAAAGCTGACTCTCACTCCTCGGGCTTTCCTGATGAGGAACCTCCAACTGTCGCTCCAAGAAGCAGGCAGTGCCCCTCCTCCAGGTGGCTTCTTACAAGTGCCCCCCGGCCCTGGGGCACACGGGGTCCACTTCTGCCTGGGTCCCCTGGCCCCTCCAAAGTCTCCCCTTGGGCAGAATCTAAGCCCCCTGCCAGACTCTGTTGTCCCTGTTCTTGATGGACACAGTTGCTTCCCTGTGTGTCCGGGCTTGTGTGGGGAGTCTTTTGGGGGTGAGCCGGGCACCAGTGCCGGTACCCCACAGCCTGCAGGCAACGAGCGTCAGCTCCCTCTGAGTGGCTCACTCAGGCTGGGGTGAGGAGGTAACCCCAGGCAGGGGTTGGGTGAGCCGGAGTGCGGGCTGCTTGTCACCTGCTGCCTCAGCTCAGAGAGACACAGTCCTGTTGCCTTGGTCACAGCTGCTCTCACAGAGACCTTGTTATGCGCCTTCCACAGGACTCCAGGAAGCCACTCGGACTGGTCCTAGCTGACACCGGGGACAGGATAGGCCCATACTGGACAAAGTGGCAGGCATGGCTGTCTGCTCCAGCGCTTTCTTACTTTTGTGGATAAGGGTCAGAGCTGTTACCTGGAACAGGCCCTCTGAGCCCTGTCTGGAGTGGAAAGGGGGCCACTTACAGCCTGCCTGTTGTCATGTCTTCTAATTCTATGACCTTTTTTTTTTTTAAGATTTTATTTTTAAGAAATCCCTACACCCAAAGTGGGCCTTGGACTTGTAACCCTGAGATTGAGTGTCTCATGCTGTACTGAGCCAGCCAGGAGCCCCTCTATGACCCTCTCTTGAGTTAAATTGCTAATTTAATTATATCATGATCTGTATGATGTTGTTGAAACTTCCTCTGTGGTCTCAGACAGGGTTAATGTTTTTAAATGCTGCATGTGTGCTTGTTGGGTGCAGGGCTCAACATATGTCTTATTAGGCCCGGCTTGGTGTTGTGTTGTTGAGAACAGCTGTCTGCCTATTAATGTCTGAATGCCAATTATTGGAAATGCTGTGTTCAAAATTCCCAGCACAATTGTGGGTTTATCAGTTTTTGCCTAATATATTTTGAGGTCATGTTATTAAGTGCATTCAAGTAAAGTGTTTTATTTTCCTGGTGAACCATCCATATGTCATTACCATTATTATCACTGATCGCCTCCAGGCACTTTTGCCTCAAAGTGCATTTTCATCTGCCATTTACGTAGCTACTGCAGCTTTATTTTATTGCCTGGCATTTCTGTTCCTTGTCATTTCCCTTCTACCGCCCCGGCCCCCGCAGTTCTTTTATTTTCAGTCTCGCCATGGTCTTATGTCCTGGATGTATCTCTTGTAAGTGCAACATAGCTGGATTGAAAAACAGTCCCATTTGGTTACCTCTGTCATTTGACTCTTTTTAAGTAGGTTTCATGCCCATCACGGAGCCCAATGCAGAGCTTTAACTCACAACCCTGAGATCAAGACCTCAGCTGAAATCAAGACTCGGATGCTTCACTGACTGAGCCACCCAGGCATCCCCCATCATTTAACTCTTAACATTTCTTGTGATCACGGATACATTTGGATTTACCTTACGTTTTATTTTGTGCTTTGTGCTTAACTTCTTCTCTCCCTCCTTCTTCTTTGATTTTCCTTTCCTGACGTCTTTTATGATTTGAGTTTTCGTTCCCTTTCCCCTCTCCCCTGGCTTGCCAATGATGCATTCTCTTCCTACTCTTTTAATGATTATCCCTAAACTTTTTTTTTTTAAGATTTTATTTTTAAGTAATCTCTACACCCCACATGGGGCTCAAACTCACAACCCCGAGATCAAGAGTCACATGCTCTACCGATGGAGCCACCCAGACTCCCTTTCCCCTAAACTTTTAACGTTCATACTTTACAAAGTCTGCAATTAATCTGCATCTCCACCTTCTCCTCGAAATGCAGGGACATCGGCAGGGTTTAATTCTGACCCCATGTTTCTGTCTTACCTGTTTCCCTTGCCCCATGTTTTAGTTTCACCTTTTTACATCCACATTATTTACTATCATAATTATGATTTTATAGTGTTAAGTACTCATTTAGATTTATATATTCACCTGGTTCTTTGTCATCCATTTATTTCCTGCATCTCAGATCCTTTTTCTGGTTTTAATTTCTTCGTTCTGAAGTACATCATTTAGAAGTTGTAGCTGTCAAGATCTGTTAGTGGTATACTAGGGATGTTAGTCGACATGATTGCAGTTAACCCTGCCGTCTGGCATATTTGAAAGTTGTCAAGAGAGTAGGTGCTAAGAGTCCTCATCACAAGGAGAAAACTCTTTTTTTCTTTCTTTCTTTTATTTTTTTGTATCTATAGGAGATGAGGATGTTAACTAAACTTATCGTGGTAATCATGTCACAGTATATATAAGTCAAATTACATCATACACTTTTTTAATTTTTAATTTTAAAGTTTATTTGGAGAGATTGTTTTATTTGAGAGACATTTTATTTTGAAGTTAATTTTGAAAGACAGAGAGAGAGAGAGTGAGCATGAGCAGGTGAGGGGCAGAGAGAGTGGGAAAGAGAGAACCCCAAGCAGACTCTGCGCTGTCAACACAGAGCCCAATGCAGGGCTCAAACTCACGACCCTGAGATCAAGATCTGAGCTGAGATCAAGGTCGATGTTTAACCAACTGAGCCACTCAGGCACCCCTATGCTGTACACTTTAAACTTATACAATGCTGTCTGTCAGTTTTATCACAATAAAACTGGAAAAAAATTCTAAGAAAAACCCTATATGAAACAAAACAAAACAAATCTATTGGTAGGAGACTCAGTTTTGCCTGGAAATGTCTGTTTCATGCTCTTTTTTTTTATGGTTTTAAATTTTATATAAATAGTACCATACTCCACAACCTGCTTTATTCTGCAAACATTAAGTTATGTATTCATGTTGTTACATGTAGCTCTATTTCTTTCATTTGAACTCTCCATAGTATTAATTATAGTAATATAGCACAGTGTATTTACCCATAGACTTGCAAGATGCTTTCTCTCTTTTTTTTTTTTAATTTATATCCAAGTTAGTTAGCATATGGGACAATAATGTTTTTAGGAGTAGATTCCAGTGATTCATCCCCTAGGTATAACACCTCATCCCAACAAGTGTCCTCCTTAATGCCCCTTTCCCATTTAGCCCATCCCCCCCACCTACAACCTCTCCAGCAACCTGTTTGTTCTCCATATTTAAGAGTCTTTCATGTTTGTCCCCCTCCATGTTTTTATATTATTTGTGCTTCCCTTCCCCTATGCTCATCTGTTTTGTATCTTAAATTCCACATATGAGTGAAGTCATATGATATTTGTTTTTCTCTGACTAATTTCGCTTAGCATAATACCCTCTAGTTCCATCCACGTTGTTGCAAATGGCAAGATTTCATTCTTTTTGATGACTGGGTAATACTCCATTGTGTATATATATACCATGAAAGATGCTTTTTCAACTAATGGTTTATTTTAAAATGAGAGTTACTACTATGCTCTTTTTGTGAAAAAAATTCAAACACCACACATATAGAATAATGAGCCTCATGTATCCAGCCTCAACAATCAACTCATAGTTGATAGCTTTACATTTATCTCTACTTACTAGATTTTTCTGAGGTAAACGCTATACATTATATAGTTAAATGTCTTAATAGTTCAATGTACATCTCTCAAACATAAGGAATATTTAAAACAGATAACTGTAATATCACAATAACACCTAAAAAGTTAACAATGATTCATTATTATTATGAACTATCCAGTCAGTGCTCGAACATCCAATTGTCTCTTGACTATAATTTTAAACATGGTTTGAATCAGTTCAAATAAGGTCTATTCGCTAAGATTGGCTGATTTGTCTCAAGTTTTTTTTTAGGGTTCTCCTTCGCTTCTTTTTTTTCTCTTCTTAAAATTTCCTTGTGATTTGTTTGTTGAGGAAACCAAGTCATTTGTCCTGTGAAATCCTCCACAGTCTGAATGCTGCTGATGTCATCCTTCTTGTATCATTTAGAATGTTCTTCTATTCTCTATTTTCCCCGCATATCTGTGGCTGGATCTAGAGGCCACCCTCATCATTGAGTAATTGAGTTGAGTAAGAAACTCCACATTGGTAATTATTCTCTCTCAACACTTTGAAGATATTATTGCATTGTCATGATGCTTTGGTTATTGTTGTTGAGAAGTCTGAGGTCAGTGTAGGCAATTTATCTTTTCTGTCCAACTGTCCTTGGCCTTGGAGTCCTACGATTAAATTATTTTTATTTATCTTACTCATTATATTCCCTGAATTGGAAGATTCATGTCCTTCATCAAATCTGGAAAATTCTCAGCCATTACTTTTTGAAAAAATTTCTTTTTCCTTTTCTCTCTGTACTCTCCTACAGGAACTTCTATTAAATGTAAGTTGGCTCTTCTCATTTTGCCTTCCATGTCTCTTATCTTTTCTTTCAGGACTCCCATCTCTGTCTCTCCTGAGTGGTATTCTTAGGAATGTATTCAGACTTATTTTCCAGTTTATTATTGTTCTTTCAGCTGTGTTTTGTATGCTACTGAACACATCCATTGAGTGTTCCATTTCAATAACCATTGTTTTCCATTTCATAAATGCTATTTAGTTCATTTTCCTGCATGCCTGGTAACATATTTTAATAATATCTTGCTCCTTTGCTACACTTTGATTCCTTCCTTTATTCTTGTTTAAAAAAATGTTTATTCATTTTGAGAGAGAGAGAGAAGCGTGTGCACAGAGGAGGGACAGAGAGAGGGAGAGAGAGAATCCCAAGCAGGTTCCCACTGTCAGTGCAGAGGCTGATATGGGGCTCAAACACAGGAACCCTGAGATCATGACCTGAGCCTAAATCAAGGGTCAGACACTTAACTGACTGAGCCACCCAGGCACCCCCGATTCCTTCTTTTATTCTTTACTAAATTTAAAGATACTTATTTTATAATCTGATCAACTTGTTCTGTTATTGAGAGTTCTTAAGAGTCCAGTTCAATGGCTCACTGTTTCCTTTGACTCTTGCTCACAAAGGCTAGTTTCTTCACTTGCTTTGTGGTTTTGGATTATGCATCCCTATCGGCGGTGCCTCATCTGTAGAGCACATGCAGCCCAGATTGAGGGTGTGTTCATCCAAAGCAACTTTATATTTGCATTTTCCAGATGCATCCAGGGTATTAATGCTTGAGACAGTTATTTTCTTATTTCTTGGCAGTTGGTTTCTTGGACGATGAATGAGGGCACCTCTGTGGCTGTGTTATTCTCATGGGAACATTATGAGACAGTCTGGACAAACTCCTTTGTCATTTTGCCTCCGGAAAGATTTTTATTTATCTCTGAAGTCAGCCCTTTAGAGTCTCTGGCTTTGTGGGGGGCTCAGTTCTAACTCAGTGCTCAGGGCATGTCTCCTGCCCTCAAGGCAGGTGGGCTCTCTTCCTTGTATTCTTCCCTCTCAATCCAGCATGTCTTGTATATGTTCCTGGAGCATAAGAGCAAAGAGAAGGATGGCTCCGGTGCCCCATGTGGGGCACGTTTTGGAACAAACACAAGTGCAGGAAGTGAGGTCTTGAATATGAATGATCTTGATGGGTTCCAGGGTCGGTGGCATCACACACGATGGCAGTGGCCAAACACCCCATCCTGTGCATTTCTTGGGAGGCCATCTAGAAGAGGCAGAAGATTTTAGTCACTGCCAAATGCTTTGTTTTCTCTAAAGGCTCTAATTTAGCTCTTGGATAAGAAAAACCCTCTCTAGAACTCTCCTGGCTCATTTCATGCTGAGGAGCCAACCTTGTGTCAGCCACTGGGCGGGCAGGAGAGCAGTGGGAGCAGAAGGCCCCATAGAGAGTGAACCCGCTGTCATGAGTAAGTGCTGGCCTCCAGGGCAGGTCTTGCCTTTGTCGGAGTGGTAAAACCACGAGGACTCCCCGGGTACCCAGAGTTGGTTTTTAAATGTCAGGCATGTGGTAGGTGGTTGTGTTAATATTACCACCCATATGGATTTTAAATTATAGCCTCAGTGAAAAGCGAGGATTACAGCGTGGCTTGCAGAGGCCTTCCTGGATCCCCCAGAGCCTGAGCGGGATCCGAGAGGCAACCATGAGTGGGCTGTTCCTGCAACGTGATGTCAAGACAACCCCAAGGGACCCCCAAGGATGTTTGAAAGTGCCTTCTGTGTGACAGAACATATGGCCAGAACATATTTCACTCAAAACTAAATTTTTTTTTAATGTTTATTTATTTTTGACAGAGAGAGAGAGAGAGAGAGAGAGAGAGAGAGAGAGGGTTGGGGAGGGGCAGAGAGAGAGGGAGACACAGAACTCAAAGCAGGGCTCCAGGCTCCACGCTGCCAGCACAGAGCCTGACATGGGGCTCGAACTCACAAGCTGTAAGATCATGACCTGAGTGTTGGACCCTTAGCTGACTGATCTACCCAGGCACCCCTAAAACTAAATTTTTAAAAAGAAAACATACAAACTGTTTTGGCTTTTGGTGGAGCCAGAGAGAGACAAGTTACACCCTCCTCCAGGGTGTGGAAGCAATTTCCATAAATAGATTATTCCGGAAGAGCAGCATGGGGCTCTGTGAGCAAATGACCTCCTGCTCCCTGCTAGCCCTGCCTCAAGGGAGACCAGGGGACAGGAGCCATAACTGTGATCCATCCGGGCAGCAGGTGGGCACCAAAGTTGTGTCTCACTATAATCCCGAGCACCACTGCCAGGTGAGGCTTCCCCAAACACTTGCTATCCTCACCCTGCCTTGAAGCTCTTGAGATGAGTTGCAGGACGCTAGACACACCTCTGGGCTTTGATGCAGACACATGGAGGTTTGGGTCTGTCTAGACCTCAGTTCGGTTCAGCACTTGACTCTGGCAAGCAGTCCAGGACCTTGAGGTCTTCATGTAAACACGACAGATGGAATAGCTATCTTGCTGGGTCAGGGTTAGGTAGGAAGGATGCTGTGGGCCTTTCCCTGCAGTAATTAATGAAGCAGGTGGCATGGGTAACCAGTCAGCACTAACTGCAGTCCAGTAAATCCGAGGGGGGCCACACTGATTTCTGAGTCACGGGTTAGTGTGGTTCTGAGGACAGGAACCACTTGTGGGCTGGTCCTGGGGGATTGAGCCATTCCAAAGTCATGGCTCAGATGGGAAAAGGGCAAAAGGGACTGGGGTGAAGTCCAGGTGGCCTCAGAGGCCACTGGCAGAGAGGAAGCGCACAGCGTGGTGTGTGGGCTGCAGCTGGGCCCGAGTCCTGGCCTCCCTGCTGACACACTGCAGGACTTGGGAAGTGACCAGGCCTCCCTGTGCCCGGATCCTCACTGGCCCGGATCCTCACTGGCCCGCCTCTGGTGGCAGTGGTGACCTCTCAGAACTTCCTGGGAGGCTGTCTGACCCTGGGAAGAAGGTCTATTATCATGATTCTCTCTGAGTCTGTTTCTTCCCTCCCTTCCGGCACATTCTGTCTTACCAGAGCCCGTGCTGACCTGCGGCTCCTGAGGACACAGCTTCTTCACTTTCCCTTGTGGCCCTGATGCTCCCCATGGCTTCTGTTCCCCATCTCAGCTCATGCTGGAGCCGGCTCGGCCCTGGCTGCCATCTGGTCCCGTGCTGGCTCATGGGAGCTGACTGTTGTGTTTTAAGCTATGCTCAGAATCGGTCATGGCAAACACGACTCCAGTGGCCTCTGATGCCAGCTTCCCGGAGTTGGGCCAAGTTTTACGGGTTAAGGACGCCGTCCTTTGCAAGACTGCCCTCACTTCAGACACCTGGCACCAGTTCAAGGGTCCCCAGGCCACCCTCACATCTGATCACCTGGCTACAGATTTAGGGGTTCTCACCACCCCCTCAGATTCAATAATTACTAGAAGACTCACAGAACTCAAGAGATTGCTGCACTTATGACTGCAGTTTTATTATGATGCAGGGATGCTAATCAGAACCAGTCAAGGTGAGAGATGCATCAAGGGGAGATGCCCCCAGGGATACATTATCTTCCTGGCACATCGACGACGTTGCCAGCCAAGGAAGCTCACCCGAGCTTTGGTGTCAGAGTTTTTATTGGGATTTCATTATGTGGTCATGATCGATCAAACTGGGGGCCATGTGACTCCATTTCCTGCCCCCTTTCCCCCCAGGGTCAGGCTGATATCATATCACTCAAAATCCCAACCCTGTAATCACATGGTTGGTTTCTCTGGCATCACCGGCCTCCTTCCTGAGTCACCTTGCTAGCATAAACCATCAGGTGTGGTACAAGGGATCTGCCATAGATAACACTGGGGACATTCCAGGGGTTTAGGGGCTGCCTCCCAGGAACCAGGGGCAAAGGCCAGACTGTTTCTCTATTATATATAATAAACTCCAAGTTAGTGCCCATTGTGTCTCCAACCACTGCTCCTTTCCATGGTTCCCCACCCCTGTTTCTAAGAGCAAACACTGGACAGACCAGATTCATCTTTCCCCACCAGGCAATGTCCCAATTTGGGAGTAAACCTCTGATCAAGTGTTGATGGTTCAGTCAAGGGGGACAGGAGATGGGACATCTAGTCTTTCTTCAACTATAGCCATGAAGTGGCCAATTCCCTGTCACTAGGGCTCCGGGAGCAGAGGGTACCCTGATTGGTATATTTGCTGTGTTAGGGAAGAAATGTCAGATATGCAATCAGGTGGGGTGGTTTTCATTTTGGCTCCTTAAGGTGCTTTGACATCACACTTTTCTCCAGGGAGGCTCATCTTGTCTCTCTTTCTTAAAAAAATTTCTTCACCAGTGTTCTCAGTCTTGTGGCCCATGCACACAGCCTGCCCTGTGGGGTCTCCTTCCCACCTGCAGTTCACTATTCTGAGGCTAAGACCAAGGAGGTGGATCGAGTACACACTTCAGAAATCAAGACATCAACATTTTTCTTGGGGCGCCTGGGTGGCTCATTTGGTTAAGCCTCTGACTTCGACTCAGGTCACAATCTCGTGGTTCGTGAGTTCAAGCCCCACATCCGGCTCTGTGCTGACAGCTGGGAGCCTGGAGCCTACTTCGGATTCAGTGCCTCCCTCTCTCTCTGCCTCTCCCCACTCATGCTCTGTCTCTCTGTCTCTCAAAAATAAATAAACATTAAGAAAAATACAATTGTCTCAAAAACAACAAATATTATGAAGCATCTACTTTGTAGTAGGTTACGAGGAGGAAGAAGTGTATAAAGCTCCAGAATGGCTGTCTGATGGAAAGAAAAAATGAGCCACATATGCAATTCTACAGCCACACTAAAAATGTAAGAAAAGAAAGGCCAAATTAACTTTAATCATGTGTTTTTAATTTCTTTTTAAATGTTTATTTATTTTTGAGACAGAGAGAGACAGAGCATGAATGGGGGAGGGTCAGACAGAGAGGGAGACATAGAATCCAAAGGAGGCTCCAGGCTCCGAGCTGTCAGCACAGAGCCCGACACAGGGCTCAAACTCACAGACCTTGAGATCATGACCTGAGCTGAAGTCGGACACTCAACTGACTGAGTCACCCAGGCGCCCCTTAATCATGTGTTTTAAAAAAATTTTTAATTCAAGTGAGTTAACAGGGTAGTCTTGGCTTCAGGAATAGAGCCCAGTGATTCATCTCTTACATATGACACCCAGTGCTCATCCCAACAAGTGCCCTCCTAATGCCCGTCACCCATTTAACCCATCCCCCCCACCTACCTCGCCTCTTAACCCAATAAACCCAAAATATCTTTTCAATATGTAATTGATGTAAAAATTACTAATGAGATATTTTACAACTTGTTTTTCAATGTGTTCAAGATCTGCTGTGTACTTTATGCTCACAGCACAGCTCAGTGTGAACGAGCCCCAACTCAAGTGCTCAACAGCCTTCTGGGGTCAATGGCTGCTGTATTAGATACACAACTACATGTTTATTATATATATATATATATATACATATAAAACATAATTTAATATATTTAATGTTATAACATATATATAGTATGTGTGTATATGAACACATGTATATACGTATGCATATGTGTGTATATATATGTATGTACATATATGATCTGTTTTCTCTCGTAGAGTAACAACATTGGAGAAAAGCATCCTCAGGAGGCCCCGAGCCTATATCCTGGTTCCACTGCTTCCTGGCAAGTTACTAGTCTTCCCAAGCCACTGCTTTCTTCCCTTGTGTCACACGGGTAATAATACCTACACAGAATGGTTGGGAGGGGTAAATGAGACTCTATATGGCACGGGGCAGGTGATTAATAAATAGCTTATTCCCCTGTTCTCAGATACTTGAAGTAGGGACACGGATAAGGATGGTAAGTTGGATCCTGACCCACTTTGACCAGAATTACTCCTCTTCTTCTTCTTCTTCTTCTTCTTCACTAGGAAAAAGTATTATTTTAACAACGTTATTAACAGTAGGTACTATACTTACTCCTGACCTTGAAGTTCCAGCTAATGCATGCTGGAAGCTAGATTCAAACCCTGGTCTGTCTCATGCCAGAGCTCACACACTTAACAGTTCAACATCCCACCTCCCTTCAAAACTCAGCTGGGAAGACAGAATAATGAATAAACGTACAAAAGATCCTTAATTCTGTGAATAATTCTTTGTCTTAACTTAGCTACCTTATATTGATTAAATCTCTCAATAAAAATGTGTTTTAATGTCTGAAACGTGTTTAATTTGTTTTTTTAGCTAAATATTACTTTTTAAAAATTAGTTCTGATAGGTGTTTATTTTTATTTTTTTATTATATCTTTAAAAAAATTTTTTTAAACTTATATCCAAGTTAGTTGGCATATAGTGCACTAATGATTTCAGGAGTAGGTTCCAGTAATTCAACCCCTATGTATAATCCCAGTGCTCATCCCAACAAGTGTCTTCCTTAATGCTCCTTACCCATTTAGCTCATCCCCCACCCACATCCCCCGCAGCTCTCAGTTTGTTCTCTGTATGAGTCTTTTATGTTTTGTCCTCCTCCTTGTTTTTATATTATTTTTGTTTCCCTTCCCATATGTTCATCTGTTTTGTATCTTAAATTCCACATATAAGTTAAGACATATTTGTTTTTCTCTGACTAATTTCACTTAGCATAATACACTCTAGTTCTTTCCATGTAGTTGCAAATGGCAAGATTTCATTCTTTTTGATTGCCGAGTAATACTCCATTGTATATACAATATATATATACACCGTGTGTGTGTGTGTGTGTGTGTGTGTACCACATCTTTATCCATTCATCTGTTGATGGACATTTGGGCTCTTTCCATACTTTGGCTATTGTAAATAGTGCTGCTATAAACATTGGGGTGTATGTGCCCCTTTGAAACAGCACATCTGGATCCTTTGGATAAATACCTAGTAGTGCAATTGCTGGGTTACAGGGTAGTTCCATTTTTAATTTTTTGAGGAACTTCCATACTGTTTTCCAGAGTGGGTGCGCCAGTTTGCATTCCCACCAGCAGTGCAAAAGAGAGCCTCTTTCTCCTCATCCTTGCCAACATCTGTTGTTGCCTGAGTTAATTTTAGCCATTCTGACTGGCGCGAAGTGTGGTATCATTGTGGTTTTGATTTGTATTTCCCTGATAATGAGTGATGTTGAGCATTGTTTCAGGTATCTGTGAGACATCTGGATCTCTTCTTTGGAGAAATGTCTATTAATGGCTTTTGCCCATTTCTTCACTGGATTATTTGTTTTATGGGTGTTGAGTTTGGTAAGTGCTCTATAGATTTTGGATACTAACCCTTTATCTGCTATGTCATTTGCAAATATCTTCTCCCATTCCATCTGTTTCCTTTTAGTGTTGCTGATTGTTTCCTTTGCTGTGCAGAAGCTTTTTATTTTGATGAGGTCCCAATAGTTCATTTTTGCTTTTGTTTCTCTTGCCTCCAGAGACGTGTTGAGTAAGAAATTGCTGCGGCCAAGATCAAAGAGGTTTTGCCTGCTTTCTCCTAGGGATTTTAATGGCTTCCTGTCTTACATTGAGGTCTTTCATCCATTTTGAGTTTATTTTTGTGTATGGTGTAAGAAAGTGGTCCAGGTTCATTTTTCTGCCTGTCGCTGTCCAGTTTTTCCAACACCACTTGCTGAAGAGACTGTTTTTATTCCATTGGATATTCTTTCCTGCTTTGTGAGAGGTTAGCTGGCCTCACATTTGTGGGTCCATTTCTGGGTTCTTTATTCTGTTCCATTGATCTGAGTGTTTTTGTGCGAGTACCATACTGTCTTGATGATTACAGCTTTGTACTACAGCTTGAAGTCTGGGATTGTGATGCCTCCTACTTTTTTTTTCTCCTTCTCAAGATTGCTTTGGCTATTTGGGGTCTTTTCTGGTTCCATAAAAATTTTAGGATTATTTGTTCTAGCTCTGTGAAGAATGCTTGTGTTACTTTGATAGGGATTGCGTTGAATATGTAGATTTCTTTGGGTAGTATCAACATTTTAACAATATTTGTTCTTCCTATCCAGGAGCATGGAATCTTTTTCCTTTTTTGTGTGTGTTTTCTTCAATTTCTTTCTATAGTTTTCAGTGTATAGATTTTTCACCTCTTTGGTTAGATTTATTCCTAGGTATTTTATGGCTTTTGGTGCAATTGTAAATGGGGTTGATTCTTTGATTTCTTTTTCTGTTGCTTCATTATTGGTGAATAGGAATGCAACTGATTTCTGTGCATTGATTTTGTACCTGCGACTTGGTTGAATTCATGGATCAGTTCTAGCAGCTTTTTGGTGGAATCTTTTGGGTTTTCCATATAGAGTATCATGTCATCTGTGAAGAGTGAAAGTTTGACTTCCTCCTGGCTGATTTGGGTGACTTTTATTCCTTTGTGTTGTCTGATTGCTGAGGCTAGGACTTCCATACTATGTTGAATAACAGTGATGAGAGTGGACATCGCTGTTGTGTTCCTGACCTTAGGGGGAAAGCTCTCAGTTTTCCCCCATTAAGGACGATATTAGTGGTGGGTCTTTTGTATATGGCTTTCATGATCTTGAGGTATGATCCTTCTACTTCTACTTTCTTGAGGGTTTTTATCAAGAAAGTCTGCTTTATTTTGTCAAATTCTTTCTCTGCATCTATTGAGAGGATCATGTGCTTCTTGTCCTTTCTCTTATTGATATGATGTATCACATTGATTGTTTTGTGGATATTGAACCATCCCTGCATCCCAGGTAAAAATCCCACTTGGTAGTGGTGAATAATTCTTTTAATGTATTTTGATCTAGTTGGCTAGTATCTTGTTGAGGATTTTTGCATCCATATTCATCAGGGAAATTGGTCTGTAGTCCTCCTTTTTAGTGGGGTCTTTCTGATTTTGGAATCACCACTTTAACCAGAATTCTAATCAAATCACAAGGTCACATCCAGTCAACAAAGACCAGTGTCTGTTGTGTGGGCTAAGGTTTCCAAGTGTGTATCAGCTAGAAGGCTAGTTTCACAGGCTGTCTGTATAACCTTGTTAATGTATCAGAGTTATCTATGATCAATTACATTTGGGGAACAATCAGGTTTCTTTCCTGCAGGACTTCTCAAGGCCTGAATATGTTAGCATATTAGTAGGCTTTGTGAATCTCTAAAAGTGAGATATGTCCAGATGTATTTGACCATGTAGTCTTTTTTTTATAGAACATCTCAAGGAGAGATGGGCAACATCTTTTTAAGCTTCCTGCCATATATATTATATGTGTATATATAATATACATATAATATATTTATATACAGACATATATGTGTACACACACATATACTTTGTGTATGTTAAAATAAATTTATTTTTATTTTTTAAATGTTCATTTTTGAGAAAGAGAGAGAGAGAGAAAACAAGTGATTAGGGAAGGGGCAGAGAGAGAGAGAGAGACAGAAGATCCAAAGTAGGCTCTGCTCTGACAGCAAAGAGCTGGATGCAGGGCTCAAACTCACAAACTGTGAGATCAAGATCTGAGTTGAAGTTGGACTGAATCACCCACGCGCCCCAACAAAAATTTAATTTCTCTTAGATGAATGCTTAAAAGAGGGATTTCAAGGTCATATAGTAATTACAATTTTAACTTTATAAGAGACTGCCAGACTGTTTTCCAGAATGGCTGCACCAGCAAAGTATGAGAGTTCCAATTTCTCCACATTTTCTTTCTTTCTTTCTTTCTTTCTTTCTTTCTTTCTTTCTTTCTTCTTTTCCTTTCTTTCTTACTTTATTCATTAAATATTTATTTAGCACTCCACAGTGGAGCCATGTTTACCAAAGGTGGGGTCTCATAGACCATCAGCACCAGCATATCTGGGAATTTTTTTTTCCTTTATAGTAAGTGCACTCCTTAATCCCCACAACCTGTTTAACCCACCCCCCCCACCCACCCACCTCCCCTCTGGTAACCATCATTGTTTTCTATGGTTAAGAGTCTATTTCTTGGTTTACCTCTCTCTTTTCACCCATGCTACTGTGTTTTGTTTCTTAAATTCCACATATGAATGAAATCATATGGTATTTGTCTTTCTCTGACTGACTTATTCCATTTAGCATTATACTCTCTAGATCCAACCACATTGCTGCAAATGGCAAAGATTTCACTCTTTATGACTAATATTCCATTAGTATGGAATAATATACTAATATACTAATATTCCTTTCATCTATACACCTTTCATGTATACACCTATACATCTTTCTTATCCATGCATCTATTTATGGGCACTTGGGCTGCTTCCATAGTTATTATTCATAATGCTGCAATAAATATAGGGGTGCATGTATCCCTTTGAATTAATGATTTTATATTTTTAGGGTAAATACCCAGTAGCTGCAATTATTGGATCATAAGGTATTCTTAGTTTTAATTTTTTGAAGAAGCTCTATACTGTTTCCCACAGTGGCTGTACCAGTTTGCATTCTCACCAACAGGGCAAGGGGGTTCCCCTTTATCCACATTGTCGCCAACACTGGTTGTTTCTTGTGTTTTTGATTTTAGCCAGACAGGTGTGAGATGATATCTCATTGTAGTTTTGACTTGCATTTCCCTGCTGATGAGTGATGTTGAGCATCTTTTCATATGTCTGTTGGCCATCTGGATGTTTTCTTTGGAGAAATATCTGTTCATGTCTTCTACGCATTTTTTCATTGGATTTTTGTTGTTGTTGTTTTTTGAGTGTTGAGTCATACCAGTTCTTTATATATTTTGGGTACTAACCCTTTATCAGATATGTCATTTGCAAATATCTTCTCTCATTCAGTAGGTTGCCTTTTAGTTTTGTTGATTGTTTCCTTTCTTGTGCAGAAACTTTTTATTTTGATGTAGTCCCCTGTGATTTATATTAGTTATTTAAGAATCATAAGCATGCCTTGGCTTGTCTTTATTTCCCTGGTCACACTGGTTTGGGTTTAACAAGTTAAAAGCAGTTTATGCTCAAATGAAAAGACTGTCTGTGGGGGCAGCTGGGTGGCTCAGTTGATTAATCATCTGACTTTGGCTCAAGTCATGATCTCGCAGTCTGTGAGTATGAGCCCCATGACAGGCTCTGTACTGAGAGTGCGGAGCCTGGAGCTTGCTTTGAGTTCTGTGTCTCCCTCTCTCTCTGCCCCTCCCCCGCTCACATGCACACTCTCTCTCAAAAATAAATAAACATTAAAAAAACAACAAAAAGAAAGATTGCCTATAAATATGAGTCTTAAGGTACGTTAGATTAAATATCCCAAATTTGTAGAATGATGCTGTATTAGGGCTAGAAGACCCAGAGGGGATGCTTGGTTCCACCTCTCCTCTTCCGGCCCTCTTGAGCTTAGGCACATGGCTTGACTACCTTCTTCCCATGACCCGTGGTTGTGCCGAGAAACCAGCTCCTTCACTGGGGACCAACAGTTGATAGTCCTTCCTTACCCAGGCCAGGTGTGTATCTTGGAGCAGGTCCCATCCTTTCCACATGGCAGCCCCTCATTCAACACGTGTGGATGCTGCTTCTGTCTCCGTGAAGTCTTGTCTTTTCCAGGTCTTCTCTCAGCCATGACTCATGCTGTGGCTTTCAACTCCCTTGCCACCGTGGCCCCTTCCTTCTTCCTTTGGATGTGCTCCATCTGATGTGTTCTTAAAGCATGATCCTCAGAGCTGGGTCCAGGACCCAAGGGAAACGCTGAGGTGGGCTTGGCCAATGCCTCCTTTGTTCAAGGTGTTGTCCACCTACTGAGGCAACCAAGATGTGGTCAGCCCTCTGGAAACCTGGCAAAGGCTTAGCCCCATCTTTCCTCCCACACGAACCACCCTTCACCCTGGGTCTTCCCCCCACATTCTGTCCCTGCCAGATTTTACCTTTGCTGGCTTCAGCCTGTTGGGCCGATGGGATCACTTTTATATCCTGGTTTTGTTAACTCAAGTGCAGCATGGCTCTGCGGGCCCTGTGTGGGTCACAGTTTTGGCAACCACAACCCCTATGTCCGTGCAAGTCTTTGACAGAAACATACGGAGCTGATGGCCACAGGCTCTCCAGCCTCTGCATGGGTACTGGGTCCTGTTGCATTGCTCTCCACTCTTCACCGCTCGGAGTCCCTGTGACTGAGGGCGTCTGCCCCTCTCCTCTGTCTCCCAGGTCGCCCCCCCCCCCCGCCACCGTAGCAGTTCTCTGGGGTTACTGCTCGTCTCGAACCCCCTCCGGATGCTCACCAGGCCCTGGCTGCTGTGGCCTGCATGGCAAACCCCCTCTCTGCCTCATATGCCCCCTCTCTTGCTGCCTGAGTTTCAAGACCCTGCCTGACATTCCCGCTCTTTCTGTGGAACTCTGCCAGATGCAGTGTGGACAAGGGAGAAGCCCCCTCTCCCCCACTCTGAGCCTCTCTTGGCCCCTCACTCTGAGTCTTTGCAGATGGGGCACAGACGTGGGGCTCATGTCCCTCCAGGGACTCTGTGAAAAACTTTCTCCTTACCTGCCTGGGGGGTTCCTCTGGCTGCGTTTAGTTTGGGACAGTCATGGCTGGAGAATTTTTGCCTTTTCCCACGGGCTTTCTTCTTCTTTCTCTTAGTCTTCACCACCTGCCTCCTGGATTGCGTTTATTATCCCCAAATTTCAGATAAGAAAACAGAAGCTCAGAGATTAAATAGCTTGCTCAAAAATTACAATGACGGTAAATCGCAGGTCTAGGTTTGAATCCAAGTTGCCCACGCAGTCAGGAGATATTAACTGGGCACCTACTGCAAGCTGTCTGCTTCCAAAGCCCATGTGTTTTGCATGTAGTGAGCTGCCTCTCAAACTGCGAAGTAGGACTGGACAGAAGGAGAGGCCTGGGGCGGGGGCCAGGCCGGCAAGGGAGGCACTGCCCCAGTCCCACCACTAGGTGGAGCTGCTGGCCCGACCGTCCCAGGCCAGAGCGGGATAAACTGCCAATCCCCACTCAGCCCCTCTCGGGGCCCACGTTGTTCCTGGAAGAGGGGGAGCTCCAGTCATGCCAGGAGAGTACTTTCAAGCGGCCAGGAAGCCACCAAGAGAGTTACTGCATCACAGAAATCTGGAGCCTGAGGGGACTTGGAGATCCCAGTCTCAAGATGTGCACTTTGATTTCTCACAAGTTGCAGCTCTAGAAGTGTCCAGGAAGCTCCAGAAGACTCCAGAAGGCGGGTGGGGCCAAGAAGAAGATGTTGGCAGATAGACCTTTGGCCCCACTTCTACTGGCAGGAGGTCGATGGAGATGATCCTGGAACTGTGGAATTAATTTTTCGAGTTTCTTCTTTTTTTTCCTGCAAACTTAATTTTGAAAAATTTCAAGCCTATAGAAAAATTGAAAGAATAGTACAGGGAACACCTATTTCTGTCTCACCAAGATTCACTACTTAACATGTGGTCATCCCTGACTGGTCTCTTTCTCACACTGTGTGTGTGTGTGTGTGTGTGTGTATAAAACATAACAGTTGCAGACATGGTACTTCTCTTCTGAACATTTCATCGTGTCTCCCTCTTTTTTTTAATGGGAACTCTATTTTACTATATATATATATATATAGTTTCAGGAGGAGGACCCAGTGATTCATCACCTACATATAACACCCAGTGCTCATCCACAAGTGCCCTCCTTAATGCCCATCACCCATTTAGCCCATCCCCACACCCAACTGCCCTCCAGCAAACCTCAGTTTGTTCTTTAAGATTTTCTTATGGTTTGCCTCCCTCTCTGTTTTTATTTTTCCTCCCCTTCCCCTATGTTCATTTGTTTTTTTTCTTAAATTCCACATATCAACATGCCTCTCCTAAAGACAAGGACATTCCCTGACACAGCCCTGATGCTGTTCTTGGTGGTATTGCTTTTTAAGAAGGGAAAATGTACTTGGCTTAAGAACTTGAAAAATCCCCAGTGAGATCTGGTTGCCAAGAATGAAAACATTAGGAAGCCAGTTTAAAAGATTCATCCCTCCCTCACGTGTTTTGAGAGAAATTTTAGACTTGGCAGCAGATTCGGCTGGGTGCCCCTGAGGATAGGCTTGTGTCTGACCACCACCCACCAAGAGGTGGATTTACAAAAGATAGAGCTCCTGGGGCCTTGGCAGGCAGGGGCTGTGTGCATGGTGGATAACACAGGCATGGCGGAAGACACAGCATGGCGGCCACCCTGCCTTGGCCCAGCACCAGGCCAGTGGGTCCAGAGGCAGCGCTCACAAGGTTCTGAACGCAAGGACATAGCCCACCGTGGGGTCCAGGAGAAGGAAGAGGCTCAGCTGCCCCCCAAAAAGGGCCTGGGGGAGTGATTCTCAGAGAAACATTGGCTGGGGCAGAACACTGAAGAAATGTCTTTTTCCAAAGCAGGGATCTGGGGTAGGGGCTAGTGATCAGCATGGGGTGCTAGCATTGCCCTTGCTTAAAGGAAGCAGGGAGTGGGAGCTCTGGAGAGGGAGTTTGACACCACATTTCCTCTTGGACAGGATAAGGGAGAAGGCAGAGCACAGAGCTGGGCCGAAGGCCCACTGTTCCAGACCCAGCTTGAGCTGGTTGGCACATGAAGGGCAGTGAGGAGCTGCCATTTGCTTTCTGGGAAGGAAACTTCCATTGAGACATGTAGCCCCAGCCTGAGTGGAAGCTTCTAGGGACTACTACCCTAATCACTGCCCTGGCCAAGAAGGCTCTGTGCTATTGCTGGGCCCTGTTGGAAGACAGGTGGACCTTTGGGAGGTCAGGGACCCTCTCTAGGTTGCTGCTTGTATGTTCCGCGACCTCTGGAAGGATCTCTGAGTTTCTGTCCACACCCTTCAACCTGTCCTGGGCAGTCTGTCTTGATTGCACGCCATGAGATCAAGCTTGGTTTTCAGGCCTCTTGACATTTGAAGGCAGATCAGGGAAGGAGGACACACATTCAAATTGTTCTTAAAATAAATATGTACATAGGTATACTCAGCCAGGAATCAATCCAGACTAATTGGGCATTGATATTTGGCAAAGGTCCCACACCACAGAGGTGGGAAGGGGCCTAGGTGATGTCTGTTCCCCAGCACGCACAGGCAGCAGGGGCCTGGGCTCGCTGGGCTCTCAGTGCCCTGGGGTACATGGTCCATGTGCTTTGATGTCCCGTCCTGCCTTTGGTGGTCTGCTCTCTACCCGCTGTTCTCCTGGCAGATGCCATGTCTGGACAGAGGCCACGTCTCTTGGTGTGTGCTATTTCAGCAGAGGCACCCGTGTTCTGAGGGCAGGGCTGTGTCTGGGGTCTTTTATCTAAGAAATCTCCCTGGGGACGCAGAGCAGCTGGTGTCTCCCCTTCTCTTTGCAGCCCATCCCTAGCTTCTTTGGAAACACGCTGCTGTTCCCTTTTGCCCTCCTCGTGGGATGGACACACCAGCAGGGAGCTTGCGCACAAACTTTCCTATGTCCGTGTGTTGGCGGACCCAACAGTGATGGAACTTCAAGGCCAATGGAGGACCGACCACTCCTACTGTGGGAACAGCCGACCTCCTGCTTCAGATGCTGGATGTGAAGCTGGTGGGTAATCATGGCGCCAAAGTGAGACCTAGGGATGCCCGGCCACCGCCACGGGGGAGTGGTTTCTCCCACTGTTTGGTCTTCGGAGCTCGTTAAACTCTTGAAAGTGCTAAAAGTCCTAAAGAGCTTTAGCTCATGTTGATCATATTTATAGATATTTAGGATATTAGAAATTAAAATAAAAAATAACTAGAAAACGTAATCTTTTCATTGAGTACTTTTATTCTCTGGCCCTTAGTATCCTCAGCTGCTTCAAAATGTGCCCTCTGCCATCTGTCACCTCTGCTCCTTGCTCAGAGGCTGCAGGCTTTCGTTTGATCTACCCCTTCTTTGCAGGTGCCCCGGCAGCAGAAGTCTCACTCAGCCAGTGCAGCTGGTCTCAGGGAGGAAAAGTAATAGGTGATCTCAGTATGTCTTACTAAAGTGTACATGACTGCTAGCCTCATCTCGTCTAGGAAAAACCTCATCAGAAGAGGAGTCAGATTAATACAAATAATTCCCTCCCTCTTTGGCTTTTCCAGCAACATGACAATTGAATGAACATTCTACCCATCTATGTGGGAGTCTTTAGCCTCCAATTTCCTAGGCCCTGTCTGCTCTGCAGAGCTGCCCCTGCTTTTCCACTTTAAGCCCTTCCAAACGATTTCCCTGCCTTGGAGCCCTGCACGGTGTCTGCTCGTGAATGCATGTGCAGCCATCGGCACCATGCTTGGCACAAGGTTGGCACCCAACACCTGAGCCCTTGAGCGAATGAGCAAAGTGCCTGTCACACGTCAGGACTTCCATGAGGGCACAGCTAGGCTTCACATCTAGCCTAATGGAGTTTGGTTTGCATTAAAGCTGCAGGTCTCAAACTTTTTGGTCTCGGCTTCCTTTTCTTTTCTTTAAAAAAAATTTTTTTTTATAATGTTTACTTATTTTTGAGACAGGGAGAGACAGAGCATGAACAGGGGAGGGTCAGAGAGAGGGAGACACAGAATCTGAAGCAGGTTCCAGGCTCTGAGCTGTCAGCACAGAGCCCAACGTGGGGCTAGAACTCATGGACCGCGAGATCATGACCTGAGCCACCCAGGCGCCCCTCGGCTTCCTTTTCAATGTTCAAAATGACTCAGGACCCCAAGGAGCTTTTGTTTGTGTGGACTATATCTATCGATATTTTACCTCTTCAAACCTGAGAACGTTTTAAATATTTATTAATTCATTAAAAAAAATAAAGCCATTGCATACAAACATAAAAAGCATATTTTTTTTATGAAAAATAACCACATGTCTCCAAAATAAATTTAGTGCCATTTTTTACAGTTAATATCTGGTTTAATATCTGGGGTACCTGGGTGGCTCAGTCGGTTAAGCCCCCGGCTCGTGATCTCTGCTCAGGTGATGATGTCGTGGTTCTTGAGTTCGAGCCCCACATGGGGCTCTGCGCTGCTGGTGTGGAGCCTGCTTGGGATTCTGTCTCTCCTCTCTGCCCCTCCCCTGCTTGTGCTCTCTCTCTCTCAAAATAAATAAATAAACATAAACACACATAAACTATCTGGCTTAATGGAAAACAGTTGGACCTTCCTGCCTCTGCCGGCAATACATTGTTGGAGGTTATGCTGGTTGAAGTGTTGGGGAAAATATGCCGCTGGAGTAGGGGGTGGATTTTCTTTCATAGCCTTTCAGGTACTTGGAGATTGGCTTCTTTGTTACTGCACTGAAATGTGACATGTGGTGGCTTCTTAAAGTTAACTTCCACATGGAATCTGAAACCATTCATCCTGTTTGTCCTGAAGCCACTGGTCTAACTTGCCTTTTGAACAATGTCTTTTCCCCTGACGTGTGCTGTCGTGCACGGGTCCTTAGGAAGATTCACAGAGTTACCCAGTGTTTTCCCGCTTCTGACTCTCCTCTTCATCACAGAGTATCACAAATCAAATTTGCTAACAAGGCCACCAATGTCAGAAAAGACTCCAAATATCTGGAGGCTTGTCAAGCCTAAGATGGCAGGTACAGTTTTCACAAGATTCTAATTTTTGCCTGAATGCTCAAATTTTATTGTTGCCAACAAACACTGTCATGGTTTCCGTCGAAATGACAGGCTCACTTTGTTCATTTTCCAAGAAATGTCTGTCAAATACCCAAGTCCAAATAATCATTGTGAGATTTCATTCTCTCAAGTAAAAATGGTATTCTACGCAAAAAAAAAAAAAAAAAAACAACCCCAAAAAACCAAACAAACCGAAAACAAAAACAAAAGTGGCCAGATCGACTTGCAGTGCAGGTGATTTCTTTGCGACAACTGCCACACTTGGGCATGCAATAAATGTTCTATGCCAACTAGAATTTAATGCAATGAATATATTTTACTGCTTCCTCAAGGGAAATCTCAAGGAGAATGGGCACTCATAAAAATTTGTGAGTGTGCGTGGTGGAGAAGCAAAAGACTATGATTTGGAGCTGTTGCCCGAGTTGTGCAAAGCCTCAGCATCTTTACCCACCAATGTGTGTGACCGCCAGTGCAAGTGCCGATAACATGAAAGAGGCAGGTTACACTCCAATATTATTATTATGAAAATAATTCTGACCTCATGCACACCTATAAAGGTCTCATAGGATTTCCAGCCTGCCTGAACTATACTCTGAACACCTGTAAATGGAAGCATCTTCAAGCCAGTGATGGGTATGTTCCCTCAATTTCTCTTAGCATGGCTCCAGGTTCCCGTGGGGGCTGGGCACCCAGCAGAAGTTCATAAATGTTTGCTGGCTGAATGCTTGGCGTCTCTGGGATGCAAATTCAGGAAATAGAGTCTGTGAAAGTACTTGTCATAGGGTATGTGTCATTAATGCCCAAAGCCTGAGAGATACCCCCTGGAGACTGGTTGGTTTGGGGCAGTGCCTGGGGAATTGGTATTTTTAAAATATTTAAAGTATTTGGAAATCCTGCAACAAGAGAACTAGCCACAGGACCATCAGACCAACAGCAGAAAGGCAACCCAACTATAAGGGGCAGAAACCCACAGGCATGTCTTCCTTTCCTTGGCTTCTGCTGAAAGCAATCAAGACAGAACACCTTGACCTTGGACCATGCAGGCTTGGACATTGTCAGGTGGTTTCCAGGGCCTTCCTGCAGAATGGGTTGAAAGTGGTAAGGGGAGAGGTGGGCTCTCAGAGGCACTGGAGGGGCTGGGGTGCTATCAGAATCACAGGGGAATGGGTTCTTGAACCAGGAAGGGATGGGGCCCCTGGGCCGATGCCTTGGTTCTGCTACAGAGTTTTGGAGCCACACTGGGCAAGGCACTGTTTGTGCAGCTCTGCCCTCCTGCCTTCCACTGGGGGGTCTGTCTGCTCTTCTCACTCTGAGAGCATCTCCTGAATGTCCAGGAGACCTCTCTTTGGCCCTGCTCCTTCCCAAGGGACTCTTAGCAAGTCACTACTGTTCCCAATTGGGAGTGATACTAATTTTGTGCCCACGTCCCACCTTGGGGCAGCCTCCTTACTCTCCAGCCCTGGGCACCCTTTGTCCAGCCACAGGGCTTAAGGCCTGGATCCCCGTAGGCTCGACCACTTCTCTGTGTGAACATCCCTCCTGTGCACATTTCTGTGGCTGTGAGGAGGCAGGAGGGGTCAGTGAGAGCAAGGCTATTCTGGTTCCTGGTGGTGCTTATAATTTCTTTTTTTGCAAGTGTCTTTTTAAAAAAATATTTTAAATGTTTATTTATTTTTGAGAGAGAGAGTGCAAATGGGGCAGGGGCAGAGAGAGGGGGACAGAGGATCCAAAGCGGACTCTGTGCTGACGGCAGTGAGCCTGATGTGGGGCTTGAACTTGTGAACTATGAGTTCGAGGTCTGAGCCAAAGTTGGATGCTCAAAAGACTGAGCCACCCAGGTGCTCCTCTTGTTTTGCAAGTATCTTATGCCCTCCAGAAAGCAATTCAGGGTTGCATGTCTAAAAACCTTCCCAGGTGGTTCTAATGTACAGCCAGGGGGAGAGCCTGGTTTTGTTAATTTGTTTGTTTATTCTTTAATATTGATTATTCAGTAAGGAAACCAGGGAAGATATTTTGAGATCCAGGTGGAAACCAGAGATATGTACCCCAAGGGTGGTTATGCAGTTGGAAAAAAAAAAAAAGAAACCAGTATGTTTCTGTGGAGTTTACATATATAGATTATTAAGCCAGAACTGTAGTTGAAATTTGGTTAACCCTTTCATTGATTATGTTTGTCTCTCTGTGATCAATACCAGATAAGTGTATGAAATCTTGAGGACCAAGTTTCTCAACAGCACTGTAGGCTTATAAGAGAAGTAGTATTATTTTATAACATTGTGGAATGTAGAGGAAACATTTTTGTGTTTCTGCAGGCTTTCTAGACAAATTTTGCTGAAACTTGGAATTTGGTTGTCTTAGTTGGCTCAGGCTGCCGTAACGGAATACCACAGGCTGGGTGATTTAAACAACAGAAATGTACTTCTCACAGTTCTGGAGGCTGGGAGTCTGAGATCCAGCTGCTGGCTGATCCGGTCTCTGGTGAGGGCTCCCTCCCTTCTTGCAGACGGCCGCCATCTTGCTGTGTCCTCACAGCACAGAAGCGAACTTGCTGGTGTCTCTTCTTCCACAGGCACTAATGCCATCATGGGGCCCCACCTGAATGAGCTCATCCAGCTCTAACAACCTTCCCAAGGTCCCATCTCTAAATATCATCACATTGTGAGTTAGGAGGTTAACACAGGAATTTTGGGGGTAGGCAAGCAGTCAGTCCATAATACTGGGCTAAAAGCAAGTTTTAGGAGTTAATTTAGTGTGAAGGTAGTGAGAGAACTCTAGAGAGGTTTACCTAAGCTGGGGGTATGTGTTTACACTTCAGCCTGGAGTGAGGCCTGGGGCTTGGACATAACTCTCAGTTACCTATCCTAGAGGGGTAAGCAGTTGGCCCTTGAACAATACTGGTGGGAACTGTGTAGATCCACTAATATGTGGATTTTCCCCCCCAGAACTACAGTACAGTTCTATAAACATATTTTCTCTTCCATATGATTTTCTTTTCTTTTTTAATTTTTTAAAATGTTTATTTACTTTTGAGAGAGAGGCACAGAGTGCTAGTGGAGGAGGGGCAGAGAGAGAGGGAGACACAGAATCCAAAGTAGGCTCCAGGCTCTGAGCTGTCAGCACAGAGCCCGATGCAGGGCTCGAACTCACAGACTGTGAGATCATGGCCTGAGCTGAAGTCGGACGCTTAACCGACTGAGCTGCCCAGGTGCCCCCCCCCATATGATTTTCTTAATAACATCTATTCTGTAGCTTATTTTGTTTACTATATACTGCATATAGTGTAATTACTGTGTATCTACTATATAATGCATATACTGTATTTACTGTATATTTAGTATATGTTGTATACAGTGTGTAACACCTCTGACATGCAACGTAGGTAGTAATCAACTGTTTATGTTATTCATAAGGCTTCCAGTCGACCATAGGCTGTTAGTAGTTAAATTTTGGGGAAGTCAAAAGTTATATGGTAATTGTTAACGGTGTGGGGGTGAGCATCCTTAACTCCGGCTTTGTGTAAAGTTCAGCTGTATTTACACTCCAGAAAGTAAGAGTAAGGATCCAGTATCCCTGACATACAGTCTAAGGAGCAAGGGTGTTCTGCTTCTTCTAGGAGAAGAGGGCCTCGAATACATCATTCTCCATCCCTCGGCCAAAGAATATTGTCTGCTCTTCGGGGTTCTTCCATCTGGCTCTCTTCATGTCGCCTGGCTAGAGCCAGGCGGGGCCCCAGGCTTCTTATTTACTGTAAGATCATAAGAAATCTGTCTCAGATCCAGGACACCTCATACATGCGTTTAGAATAAAATTAATAGAGATGAATGTTAAAACCCCAAAGTGTTAAGTGAAATATACTGAATGTTGGCAACTAGGCAAAATACCTTCTAAGTAGAAAAAAGAAAGAAATAGAATCAAATGATTAATATGATGGCAGTTGCATGGTGACAAATGTGGTGATTTTAATTTGTCTTTCCTCCTAAAATTGTCTTACAGAGTATATATTAATTTGACAGCGGAAAGAATTTAAAAAAATTTTCTTTTGCAAGATGGTCATAATAGAGAGTACCTCTGTATTAGCCATCTACTGGTGCATTACAAATTAAGTCAAAACTTAGCAGCTTGGGGGTGCCTGGGTGGCTCAGTTGGTTAAGTGTCCGACTTCTGCTCAGGTCATGATCTCTCAGTTTGTGAGTTCGAGCCCCACATTGGGCTCTGTGCAGACAGTGTGGAGCCTGGAGCCTGCTTCGGATTCTCTGTCTCCCTCTCTCCCTCTGCCCCTTCCCTGCTCACACTCTGTCTCTTTCTCTCAAATATAAATAAATGTTAAAAAACAATTGCGTTGTTTAAAAAAAAAAATAACGCCCTGGCAACTTAAAGCAACCCACCTTAATCATCCCACAGGGCCTGTGGTCAGGATCTAGGCCTGGCTGAACCAAGTCCCCTGGCAGCTCCATTCTAGGCCCAACCCCCTTAGCAGCACAGTAGGTAGATATGTCAATATTGAACTTGTAAAGAACATTATATTAAATCATGAACTATGTTTGAGGGCCTTGCTGTTTTTTCCTGTTCTTCTATTTTGGGGTTTCGTATAAGATTTCTAGAATGTGTCATTGTGACTGTGCTACCCCTCCCTTCCCAAGGCCTCCTAGCTTGGGCCCTACTGCCTAGACGTGCTTGTGCTAATACAGCTCTCATGGGCATTGGAGGCTGGTGTGGCAGCTCCTGGCCTTCCTGGCAGAGTTTGTTGTGTGTTTGGAATCAGTCACAGTAGTAGCTGGAGAAGCAGTTACATAATATATTGGCAACGTGTGTCTTCATTGGCGATCTGCATAATCAGGCATGATTATGTGAGTGGGGGGACGGTACTTTGTGGTAAGGCCAAAGATGCGCATGAAACAGGAAAGCCGCTGTCAGGAAACACAGATGCTAACTACACAGAGGCAGTGCCCTTTACCTGAAATCTTGGTGACCGGAGCTCTCCCAGCCTCCGTGCCTCACCTCCCTCTCCAGAGACCAAGGCCTTCTGACCTCCACCCACAGGAGAAGCCCTTGGGAGCTGCTCCAAGTTCCCAGCAAGGCCTTGAGGGACTCACAGCTCCTGGCCTCCCTCCCCATTGCTGGCTGGGCTGACCTGCCCCTGACCTAGACCCCAGTGGGCAGTGGGGGCGGGACCATGAATGAGCTCATTTTCCCATCATCGGCTCCTTTCCACTTTGGGGAGTGCCATGCCCAGCCCTTAGGGAGATGCTTCTTAATGCATGCAGGAAAACAGCATGGTTCCCCCGAGCTCCCTGCCCCCCGCATACTGCCACCTTAGCAGCACGACTATCACATGTGCACAAGTGTAGTTGTGTCTTTGAGGCCTCGACGAGGTTGACTTACAAGTCAGTGGGGAAGCTGTGGGAGAGGGTCAGAAGGAATAATGACCTGCAGAGACTGATGACACCAGCATTTGGGGTCCTGGAAAAGCTTCTGGGATCCAGAGGATACCTGTGTACATAGGAGTTTATAAACTGAAATGAGTCATGAGCCCATCTTCTCCAGAGATCGAAATGCTACTGCTTAGATTCAGGACCAGTGGGTTCTTGGTTCTTAATTGTTAAGAAAATGTACAAGACTGTTAGGGTGGCCTGGTCACCACCCAGGCTTTGACCCAGAAGCCATCTGGGGATGGTGCCACCCTCCCTGGGTCCTCAGCTCCTCTACTGGAATGGATGGTGTCGCTGGCTCAGTGACCCTGGCAGACACACCCAGTCAGCTGAGCCTGCGTCGAGTAACCTTCCCTGGCTACCAGGGAGGGAGGAGGGAGAAGGCCTGGCCTCCTTCAGCCACACAGTGGGAGGCAAAGCCTGGCTTCCACCAGACAGATAAGAAGACTACTCCCCTGGCTGGGTATCCCCAAATATCAGATGTCCACTACAGTGGCCAAGAAATTGTGGTACTTTAGTCATGCATTTGAAATGACTGGTAAACGAATTCTGTATGTATATATGCTGTTGAGTATTATATGTATATATGTAATTTATATATACTATATATGCTGTAATTATAGATAACAATATATAACACTATATATACTACTTGATTTTATTCACTTTGAAAGAAATGTCTCTCTTTTGGTGGCATCAGAGGCTTCTAACCTAGAATTTCAAGACAGTGATTCCCACCAGGAAACCTTTTAGAGCCCATGGCAGAGAACATACAGTTTGGGAATGACCAAGGTTTATGTCAGAGCTTGAGGTAAGTACTGAACTAAGTCTGTTCGGGTCATCTGGGCATTCTCCCCAGGGGTTATTGGGTGATCCTGTCCAATGTTGGGACATTCAGATAAATAACAACACGGACTATTAATTTTGGATCCACATTTATAATCGCCTTATTTCAAGTTTTCTGGTAGGAATGGTTGACAGAAATGAAGGCTACTTGGTTCTGCAGCAGGGAGGTTACAGTCTGGTACAGCAGACCACACATAATTAGAATGTTATAATGAGCGATACTTGTTAGCAGTATGCTGGTGGGTGTGAAGTCCCAGAATAGACTACTCAGTGTATCTTTTTAGAGAGTTGGTTTCATTTCATGTTAAATAATTTAAAATCAAATTCTGTTTTATTAAAACACTTGGAAAAAACACTTGGCTATATTGTAGAGTTGAATGCAAAATATGAAGTGAATGTTGGTAAAAATGGAGTAAAGACCTCTGACATTTCTCTCTATAAAAGCAATGAGAAAATTGGCAAAAATGGTCAGAATCAGTTTTTTTTTTAGAACCCTGGAAGTTAACTACAAGCTTGCAGAAATTTGGGGAGCATTTATTAAAACAAATGCCTGAGTCTTGGCAAGAATGGTAAGTTTAGTGGCATTTTATTCTGTCCTATGTCCTATTCCCTCCCCACCCCCCACATGAGGGCCTTGAAAAATAACACCTGCATTTGGTGTGAAAATCAGCAGCCTGGAGGCCACCGAATGGAGCAGAACTGGCTTGGAGCACTTCCAAAGCACCGTTACCAGAAAACTGTCATGATTTGCCCTGCTGGTGGTTTCTTGGAAGACCCTATTTACTAGGCTGTCTGTATTTGACTTGACTGTGACCACTCTGAGCACACACAGTGTGAAAAGCCTTTTCCCAGGGAGCATTTGTTAAAAATAATTACAGGCAATTGATAACAGCTGGGTCAAATAACAGACTAATCAATAAGCTTAAGAGGAAAAGCTGGGGAATGCAATCTCCATAGGATATTGAAAAGCTCTAAAATGTTCCTGGGAATCTAGAAGGCCATGCTCATGAGTAGGGCTGTAAGCATGCTGAGGGCTGTATGCACCCTCCAGAAAGACCTGAAAAGGCTCTAAGCCCTCACTTCTGGCTGATCTTGAGGCTCTGTGCAATCAGGAAGTAAAAGAAGAGTTGTAAACTGAGTTTTGAAGGCATGCCCAGCACACACAAAGCTCCTCAGCAAAGGCTGTGAGACTCATTGGTTCCAGGTCTTTAGGGAGAGTTCTCTGCAACCATTAACTGACCACTAGACTAACTAGACAGAAACTTCATTGGCCATATAAGACAAAGAATACCTACTCTCCAGAATTGGTTCAAAAAAGGCACTAAAACAAAACAAAAACCAAGCATAACAAACAGGAAAAATAAACTCTGGAGAGAGGGAGAATCTGATTTTCAGAGTTGCCATAGAATATTATTTGAAGTGTTCAGTTTTCTTTTTTTTTTTTTTAACATTTATTCATTTATGAGAGACAGAGAGCACAAGCAGGGTAGGGGCAGAGAGAGGGAGACACAGAATCTGAAGAAGGCTCCAGGCTCTGAGCTATCAACACAGAGCCTGATGTGGGACTCGAACTCACAAGCTGTGAGATCATGACCCAAGCGAAAGTTGGACACTTAACCGACTGAGCCACCCAGGCGCCCCTGAAGTGTTCAGTTTTCAACAAAAAATTTGTGAGACATGGAAAGAAATAAGAAAGCATGACCCAGTCACAGGAAAAAATAAAAACAAAAACAAAAAAACAAATTATAAAAACTGTCCCTGAGGACGCCCAGATATTGGACTTACTAGTCAAAACTTTAAATTAGCTATTTTAAATACGTTCAAAGAACTAAAAACACCATATCATACTGAAAGAAAACATATATATTACTAATATATAATTTCCATCTCTTTATTGGTGTCCTATATTTGTAGTGCCATCATCATCCTCATATTTCATTTTAATATGACATGGCCACCCATACACACACACACACACACACACACACACATATATATATAAATTCTGCAGTTGAAAAGTGCACTTTCATAGTGGGGCGCCTGGGTGGCGCAGTCGGTTAAGCGTCCGACTTCAGCCAGGTCAAGATCTCGCGGTCCGTGAGTTTGAGCCCCACGTCGGGCTCTGTGCTGATGGCTCAGAGCCTGGAGCCTGCTTCAGATTCTGTGTCCCCCTCTCTCTGCCCCTCCCCTGCTCATGCTCTGTCTCTCTTTGTCTCCCCAAAATATATAAACATTTTTTAAAAAGGAAGAAAGGTGCAATAAAAGGAGTGTCTGAGTGGCTCAGTCGGTTAAGTGTGTGATTTCAGCTCAGGTCATGATCTCGCAGTTCCTGACTTTGAGCCCCACATTGGGCTCTGTGCGGATGGCTCAGCCTAGACCCTGCTTCAGATTCTTTGTCTCCTTCTCTCTCTACCTCTCCCCCACTCACACTCTGTCTCTCTCTCTCTCAAAAATAAAATAAACATAAAAAAAGAAAAGTACAATAACTAAAATGAAATCTTCACCAGAAGTGCTCAACACCATACTTGAGCAGAGAAGAAAAAAGTCAATAAATTTGAGGACAACTTAACTGAGATTATCCAGTCTGAGAAACAGAAAGAACCTTTGGGTACCATCAAACATACCAACATATGCATAATGGGAGTCTCAGAAGGAAAGAAGAGAGAAAAAGGGGCAGACAAAATAGTTGAAGATCTATTGGATGAAAACCCCAAAATTTGGTGAAAAATATAATTTCATATTTTACATCAAATATGTATAGGGGCTCCTGGGTGGCTCAATTGGTTAATTATCTGACTCTTGGTTTTGGCCCAGGTCATGATCACATAGTTTGTGGGATCAAGCCCCATGTCAGAATCAGTGCTAACATCACAGAGCCTGTTTAGGATTCTCTCTCTCCCTCTCTCTCTGCCCCTTCTCTGCGCTCTCTCTCTCTCCCAAAATAAATGCTTAAAATATATAAATAATAAATTATAATACACACACACACACACACTTAGATTTATGAGTGCTCAACAAACTTCCAAGGGGTCAACAAACTTCAAGTATGGTGAATTCAAAGAGATCCACACCTATACACATGATCATCAAACTGTCAAAAGAAAAAGACAAAAAAGGAAATCTTGAGAGCAATAAGAGAGAAGCAACTCATTATGTACAAGTGATGCTTAATAAGATTCAAAGTCTATTTCTCATTAGAAACAATGGAGACCAGGAAACAGTGGGATGATATATTCAAAACTAAGAAAGAAAAAAAAAGTCAAAGATTCTATATCCAGCAAAATTTTCTTTCAAAGATGAAGAAGAAATTAAGATATTCCCATATAAACAAACACAGGGAGAATTCATCACTAGGAAGTATGCCTTACAAGAAATATTAATGGGGTTGCTTTAGGCTAAAATAAAACATCAGCAGTAACTTGAATCTGTATGAAGAAATAAAAAGCACTGGTAAAGTAACTACATAGTCACATAAGAAAGACATTTTAATATATATTTTTAGTAACTCTTTTTTATCATCCGACCTAAAAGACAACTGCATAAAGCACTAATTAGAAATCTGTGTCAATGATCACAAAAATGTATAAAGATGTAATTAGTATGAAAATAAAATCACAAAGCAGAAGGAAGGGAATGGAGCTTTCTAGGAGCAAAATTTTATATACTATTGAAACTAACTTGGTATTAATTTGACCTAGATAGATATAAATTAAGATGTTAATTGTAATCCCCTGAGTAACCACTGAGAAAAAACTTGGAAAATATATAGTAAAAGAAACACCAAGAAAGTAGAAATGGTACACTTGGTAGTATCTATTTAATACAAAAGGAGGCAGTAGCAGAGAAATGAAGGAACAAAAAATATATAAGAAATAGAGGAAACAAAAAAAGGCAGACATAATTCCAAACATATCAATGATAACATTGAATGTAAATGGATCAAGCAATCCAATCAAAAGGCAGAGATTGTCAGACTGGATTGAAAAAAACCCCAAAAAACCAAAAAACAAGATTCAACATATGCTGTCTACAGGAGACATACTTTAGATTCAACAATACAGATTGATTAAAAGTAAAGAAATGGAAAAAAAGATATGTGATGAAAACAGCAAAGATAAGAAAGATGGAGTAGCTATTCACTGGACAAAATAAATTTTAAAAAATGTTAATGGAGTTAAGAAGGGACATTTTATAATGAAGGTAAGGTCAATTCATTCATAAGATGTAACACTTAAAAACATATATGTAACTAACTGTAAAGCCCCTAAATACATGAAGCAAGACAAAATTGAAGGGAGAAATGAACAATTCAACAATTCATATGCCATACTCAAAAATAGATAAGACTATGCAAAAAGTCAACAAATGAAAGACAAATATCACTATAAACCAAACAACGGGCATCTACAGAACTTTCCATCTGACAACAGTAGAATATACAATCTTTTCAAGAACACATGTGGCATTCTGAAGAATAGACCACATGCTAGGCCATTAAACAAACCTAAATAAATTTTTAAAGTTTTTTTTTAAAGCTTTAAAGCTTTATTTTTTTAGAAAGAGAGAGAGACAGAGTGTGAGCAGGGAAGTGGCAGAGAGGGAGGGAGACACAAAATCCGAAGCAGGCTCCAGGATCCGAGCTGTCAGCACACAGCCCGAAGCGGGGATCGAACCCATGAACCGTGAGATCATGAAATGAGCTGAAGTCGGCCACTTAACCAACTGAGCCACCCAGGCGCCCCTAAATTTTTAAAGATTTAAATAACACAAAGTATATCCTCTCACCACAATGGTATACAATTGCAAATCAGTAACTGAAAGAAAGTTGAGAAATTCACAGATGTGTAGAAATTAACAATATACTTCTATACACGCAGTGGATCTAAGAAGAAATCACAAGGGAAATTAGAAAATACTTTGAGATAAATGAAGTTAAGATGCAACATACCAAACTTAAGAGATACAGCTAAAGCAGAGCTGAGGGAGAAATTTATAGCTGCAAACACCTATGTTAGAAAAACAAGAACTCTCTAAAATCAATAACCTAACATCTACTTTAAGATGCTAGAAAAAGAAAAAACTAAACCTAAAGAAAGCACAGGAAGGTGATAAAGGATAGAGTGAACATAAATACTGCAGGGTACAGGAAAACAATAGAGAAAAATCAATACAACCAAAAGTTAGTGCTTTAGAAAGATCATCAAAATGGAAAAATCTACCTATTTTGGCCAAGGGGAAAAAAAAGAGAAAACTCAAATAACTAAAATCATAAATGAAATAGGGGATATTATTACTGACTCTACAGAAATAAAAAGGACTATAGAGAAATATTATGAACAATTACATGTTAATCAATTAGTTAACAGAAGAAATGGGTAAATTTTTGGAAAGATACAAATCACCAAAACTGACTAAAAAAGAAATAGAAAATCTAAATAAACTTAAAACAAGAAAAGACTGCAATAATTAAAAAAAAAGAAAGAAAAAATAAAAAAGAATAAACAACAACAACAACAAAACCCACCCAACTGTCCACACAGAAAAACACAGGCCCAGATGGCTTTATTGGTAAATCCCAGCAAACGTTTAAAGAAGAATTAATATCAATTCTTCACAAACCCTTCCGAAAAATAGAATAGGAAGGAACTCTTCACAAATCATTCTGTAAGTTCAATATTATTATGATATTAATACAAGACAAGGACATCACAAGAAAAAAACTACAGACATTATCTCTTATGATGATAAATGCAAAATTCCTCAACAAAATACTAAGAAACCAAATTGAGCAACACATGAAAAGATTTATACAATTTAACCAAGTGAGATTTATCCCCAGAATGCATGATTGGTTTAATATGCAAAACACCAATTAATGTAATGCATTGTATCAATAGATTGAAAACAACAACCACATGTTTATCTGCTGTTAATAGACCAGACAGCAGAAAAAGCATTTAACAAAATCCAACAGCCTTTCATTATAAGATATTTAACAAACTAGGAATAGAAAGGAACTTCCTCAACCTAATAAAGGGATCTACGAAACGAACAAACCCAAATCTATAGTTAACATCATACTTCATAGTGAAAGATTGGATGCATTTTCCCTAGGATCAGGAACAAGATAAGGATGTCTGTCTTCACTATTTCTATTAAAAAAAAAATATATATATATATATATACACACACACATATATATATATACATACGTATTTGGATATATATATATACACACATATACACACATATATTTATACATATTTATATATATATGTAACATTTATAGTGTGTATATATATATATATATATATGGAGAGAGAGAGAGAGAGAGAGAGAGAGAGACTCCCAAGCAGGCTTCATGCTGCTGTGGGGCCCAATCCCACCAACCTGGGATCATGACCTGAGCTGAAATCAAGAGTCAGATGCTGAATTCATTGAGACACCCAGGAACCCCACTATTTCTACTGAATATTGTAATGGAGATTCTAGCCAGGGAAATTAGGCAAGAAAGGGAAATAAGTGGAATCCAGATTAGAAAGGAAGAAGTAAAAGTTTCTCAGTTCACAGATGACATAACATTATAAGTAGCAAATCCTAAGTAATCCACCAAAAAAAATTGTTAAAGCTAATACATGAGCTCATCAAGGTTGCAGGATACCAGCACAATATACAAACAAAAACCAAACAGGTGTATTTCCATACCTTAGGAGTGAAAAATACAAAAACAAAATTAAGAAAACAATCCACTTACTATAGCATTAAGGGGAATAAAATACCCCAGAATAAATTTAACAAAAGAAGTAAAGCCTTGCACATGGAAAACTACAAAATATCATTTAAAGAAATTACATAAAATTTAAATGGAAAGACATTCCATGTTCCTGGATCAGAAGACTTAATACTGTTAAGATGACAATGTTCCCCAAATAGATTCACAGATTCAACACAATCCTTATCAGAATCTGAACTGGATTTTTTGTAGAAATTAACAAGCTGATCCTAAAACTCATGTGGAAGCCCAAGGGACCCAGAATAGCCAAAATAATCTTAAAAAAATTTTTTTAAAGTGTATGTATATATGTATGTATGTATTTTAAGTAAGATCCAATGCAGGGCTTGAGCTCGTGACCCTGAGATCAAGACCTGAGCTGAGATCAAGAGTCAGATGCTTAACTGACTGAGCCACCCAGGTGCCCCTCCAAAATAATCTTTAAAGAAAAAAAGATCAGACTACTGACATTTCCCAATTTCAAAACTTACTACAAAGCTGCAGTAATCAAGACAATGTAGTATGGGTACAAGAATAGACATATAATCAGAATAAATGAGAATCTGGAAATAAACTCTCACATTTACAATTAGCTAATTATTGACAAAAGTATCAAACTAATTCAATGGGCAAAAAACAATCCTTTCCACAAATGGTGCTAAGACAACTGGATATCCACATGCAAAAGAAAGAAATTGGACCGCTACCTCACATCACATACAAAATTAAGTCAAAATGGATTGAAGACCTAATGTAAAAACAAAGGCTACAAAAATTTTAGGAGAAAGCATAAGGGTAATATTTATAGCTTTGGATTTGGTAATGGTGTTTTACTATGATGTTGAAAGCACATGAAACAAAATAAAAAGCAAATAAATTTAACTTCACCAAAATTAAATACTTCTGTGCTTCAAAGAGCACCATCAAAGAAAGTAAAAGCCAGGGCGCCTGGCTGGCTCAGTTGGTATAGTTTGTAACTCTTGATCTTGGGGTTGTGAGCTCAAGCTCCATGTCAGTTGTAGAGATTACTTAAAAAAAAAGAAGAAAGAAGGAAAGAAGGAAAGAAAGGAAGGAAGGAGAGAAGAAAGAAAGAAAGAAAGAAAGAAAAGAAAGGCCAACCCACAGAATGAGAATATTTGTAAGTCAGATATGTAACAAGAGACTTGTAATTAGAATATAAAAATAACTCTTATGACTCAGTAGTAAAAAGACAAATAACCCAATTAACAATGGGCAAAGAATCCTGTAACCCATGTTGGAAGTTAGGTAAGTCTGGGGTCCCAGGCAAAGTTACTGTGATAAAGATTAACTTGCTAGCGTTGTGTAGTCCGTTGGGGCAGGATTTCTTCCAAGTTGTCAGGATGCTCCATCCTTTGATCAGCTCCATCCTTTGGGCTTTAAGAGTTCTGTCCATTGGACATATTTCCAGCTCAGGCATGCTCAAGAAATGTCTCCTGTAGCCCCTCGGCTTTAATCCTCAGTTGCAATGTGAGTCAAGTTCATTCTGCTAAGCTCATGAGCTTAAGCAGGGCAGCACAGCTGAGGGGCCAGCTCATCTTTCCCTCAGGCCGTGCAGCCACAGGGATCCTGATCCCTTCCTGGACCATGGCATGCTGCTAAGAATAGTGAGAGTACAGTATATGTGCCTGTGAAGATCTTCCCAGGGAGTCATGAGTGTTTCAGCCTTTCCTGGAATAAAGAGATCCTCAGCCTGCAGTACTGCTTTGAGAGTGCCCTGTGATGTTTCTCTTCAAAATCCAGCCTTAAATCCCCCTCCTCCAGGAAACATATCTTGATTTCACCAAACCTCTCTAATTGAATTTCTGGAATGATGAAACCTGAATCTGGCTGATGAATAGATCAGTGCTGCTTGAAAAGTAGGTCTGCTGGGCTATGAGGGAGGACTCTGGCCCCAACATTTCTTTTTTAGCCTATTTATCCTCTTTTTCGATAAACTGATATATGACATGAATATTAGTTATCACTCTTTGGTTGCAAGTGACAAAAACCCAACCCAAACTAGAGAAGTAGCTACAGTGCCGTGCTACTCTCCTTTGTGACTTCTGCTTCTCTTTTAGGGTTGCCTTCATTCTCTTCCATGGCACACTGCTGCTCTTTCAAAGCATGGCCCTAGAAACCTCCATTGCTGCCTCACGTATCTGCCAGCTGGCAGGAGTGCTCTTTCTTTCTGGCTCCCAGTTCAGAAAATCACTAAGAAGGGCTCTGATTGGCCCAAGCTGAGTCAGGTGCTCACCAGTGAACCAAATACTGTGGCTGGGAGATGGGTCAGACTACACAGATAAAGGGAGGGGCGAATCCTCCAAGGAAGGAGGTGCAATAAAACCTTGGGTTGTGAGCATAATTTGTTCTGGAAACATCCTGGTAATCCAAAGGACTTGTATATCAAGGCAAATTTCAAGAACCATTGACTCAGTCGCGATCACGTGACATTCGGTGTCACCTACTACTCATATTGCAAGACATTGCTCTTTTATCAAGTTAAAATTTATTAGAAATGTTTGCTCATCTTGCAGAACACTCAGAAACAGGTTACTCACAATGCAAGGTTTTACTGTAACTTTTTAAATGTTTATTTATTTTTGAGAGAAAGAAAGAGAGGAGGAGGGGCAGAGGGAGAGGGAGGCATAGTATCTGAAGCAGCCTCCAGGCTCTGAGCTGTCAGCACAGAGCCCGACGAGGGGCTCAAACCGACAAACCATAAGATCACCACACGAGCTGAAGTCGGACGCTCAACCAAGTGAGCCATCCAGGCGCCCCTGGGCATCTATATTTTTAATAAGTTCTCTAGTGATTATGGATGATTGGGTTTGGATATCATTGCCCCTCCATGTTTGTATACAGTAGGTGCTTTATAGCTGTTGGTGTAATGGCAAGGGTGGAGTCAGCTTCCCAGGTGTGATCATACTAGCTATCTTTGAGTTTCCCATGGAAATAGAGCTTCCAGGACTCTCCGTGTGTATTTTGAGGTGGTCCTGCTACTTTTGGTTGGTGATCTAGGCCCTCCTTGTTTGTGACATGCCACTTGCTGATGGGAACAAGGCCTCCCAATTCCAGGAGCTGGCAGAGCCCCCGAGGTCTGGGACACTTGAGAAGACAGCCAGCTTGAAATGGGCTTGCTGGTTTAGTTCCAATCAGGCCACTTCAGGATGACTCAGTTTGAATGTCAAGACCTTCTAAAATTAATCTGCAGCCACATCTAAAATCAGCACCTTGTATAAAGTCACCAGCTCCCTCCTTGCCCCATGCAGGATTTGGGAACCTGGGGGTGGGGCTGAGACGGGACCATCTCTATCTTTCAGCCCCTCAGACATTTGTCTGAATTTAGACTTGCTAACAGACAGTTTTCCTTCTGCTTTTTCTTTTCTTTTTCTTTTAAAATTCTTTCCCTTCCAATTGCAAGCAAAGGCTATTTTTATGGCCAGGGGTTTCATTTCTCAAAAGGAGGATGACGGGCAGCAGATATTTTAGTATTGCGTCCTTCATTCTTGTCAATGGAATTAAGGTACAAATTTAAGCCAAAATATTCAGAGTTTTTTTTTTTTATTAAAAGAGTTGGATATAAACATTGTAAAAAATTCAGATATCACAGAAAGTTCTAAAGAAGAAAGCAATAGTTATTGCAAATTCAGCATCCGGAGATAAATGATTGCTGGCATAATGCTTTTTAACAAATCCTTAAATTCCACAAATTAAAAAAAATAAAAATACATAATTTGCATAAATAGTAAGCCCAACAAAATCCTTGGATTCTTTGTTCAAGACAGTCTCCTAGAGGGAAGAAATCAGATATGTAGAGACCCTACATCAATGTTACATTTAAACTTTCACTTTCATAGTCTGTTGGTTAATTATAAATGAGAACCTTCTGAAGGCAATTGGGCTTATATATTTAAAAAAACAGTCCTTGACACAGCACATGAATTATAGGAATTTATGCAGAGCTTCCCAAGCTGTCTTGGTTCTTGGTGCCTTCAGTGTCTCAGCAATGTTTTCACAGCTCCTCCTAGGGCAAAAGAAATGCATCATAGGCCCACTTATTAAGTACTTAGGCCCAAGCAACTTAAGGATTTGTGGCCTAACAACTCAGAAGTCTACACGATTTCAGTCAGATTCTCCCTCACTGGTTCAGCTAAATCAATAGCCAACAGGAATAATGATGATATCTATTCTCATAGTGAGAATTAAATGAGTTTGACAGCATCCTGACATTTGATTAGCATTCGATAAATATTAGTTATTAATATTAGTGGCTAATCTCTTAGAACCACGTTTTGAACATGTAGTTCAGAGTAAGAATGGGAGAAGGCGCCGGTGGGCACGTTGTGAGCTGGGGTGCCTAGGAGCACGTATCTCTCCTCCCGCCCCTGCCTTGCCCAGCGGTGGGCCAACTCCTTCTGTTCCCTCTGCTCCTCCTCTTCTCCTCCGCGTCTCCCTCTCTACATCATCTGCCACCATTCTGTTTTTCACTCCAAAGAGGAACAGGAAGCATAAGCAATAAAAGACAAATAAGAAAAGCACTTTTTTGTGTGTGGGTAAAGATGTCTCCTGATTCAATGGGCTCCCATCCATCCTGATCTCGGATTTGGGCTCTTTGAGGACAGCCAACAGGCCTTCCTGTGTTCTGTGTAGAATTACCTGCAGAGTATGCTTAAGGCTTGAACTAGCTCTTGTAAGATTCTGGTCCTGACATGCCTTACTCATTCTGGAGTGGAGGGGTCTGACTGCCCACCTCCCTGCCATGCCCAGACTGCCCACTCCTGGAAATCTGCCAGGTTGCTCCTTGGCTGTGGGAGGGAACAGGGGACGGTGGCAGGGGAAGGCTAGTGACAGTGGATTCTCCTTAGCCTAGAGCTGGCTCAACTTGTATCATCCCTGGGCACGAGGCTCAAATAAGCTAATTCCTTTAGGATGACTTGAAATAGACCTGGGGTTCCCATTTACACTAGGCAGGGCTCTGAGGAGATAAAGTGGCAAATCTAATCATCACCATCACACCAGCTGTTAATTTAGCACCTACAACGAATTAAGAGCCATACCAGGTCTTTTATGTACCTTATCTCATTTAATAGTGAGAAATATCATGTGCAATGGATGTCATTTATCTCATTTTGCAGATGAGGAAACTAGACCCAAAGAGGATGAAATTTGTTCAAGTTCACACAGGAGGCAAAGCTAATATTGGCCACCATTTGTCTGACTTGGAGATGAGTATTATGAGATGTGAAAATATTATTTGAAAGGTTGTTGTATAACCATGAAAAATTAGAAATCAGCCTTAATTTCTAACAATAAGGTATTGACTACATAACATGTAATACACCCATACAATGAAGTATTGCATAGTAATTAAGAATGACGGTGTGGTATTTATTGATGTGGGGATGTTTGCACGGTATATTTTTAAAGAGGAATATATGGTGGGATTCCATTTTTGAAAGCTAAAACAAATGTTCTAAGACCTTACAAATATTGTTAGGTAAAAAAAATCATGTATGTGAAGAAAGATATCTAGAAGTATAAATGCCAAAATGTTAGTCTTAGACCTTTGCAAGGTGAGATTATGGGTGATCTTTACTTTCTTCTTCATTGTTCACATCTATTTTCTAATTTTCCAAAATACACATGTATTACTTATTTGAAAAAGACAGAAGAAAAGGGAATACTGGTCTGGAAATAAGGAAATTCTGTGTTCTGATGCCAGCTCTGCTTCTGACTTATTATTATTATTTTTTTTTTTGCCTCTGACTTATTTTAAGGAAGTCCTTTTCCTTCTGGGTTTTGGCAGCTTCACCTGTAACATGAGTGATTGCTTAGTAGACAGAAAGAGTAGGAACCATGTCTATTTTGTCCCAGAAGTGTTTGTAACAGAGGCTGTATTCAGTAAATAGGGAATTAATGAATAAATGAATGAATGATATGAGATTCAAGACTAAGGGGCTGTGGTGGCTGGAAGAGTTTCAGAGACATGACATAGAGTCCTCAAATGCAGTCCAGAGGCAGAAGTCCTGGAGGTTGTGGGACTTTTTGTGCACACCATGAATAATAGTGAGACTGGTCCCTGTTACATTCAATTCAACAGCGTGGGAAGTTGGTTCAGAGCTCTCGGCTTAGTGATGAACGAACTTGGGTTCCAGTGTCAATATTGCTCTTTGCCAGCTGTGAAATCTTGAGGAAATTATATATCTTTTCCTGGGCTTGTTTTCTCATCTGTAAAATGAGAGTGATAATTAACACTTAGCTCATAGGGTTGGTCTGAGCATTTAAACAGTGTGTTTAGAAATTAGTTCAAAATGGTAGACTGAATCTCAGCCATTTTTCCTATCCCCAATCCTTGGAAACATCAGAAAAGATAAATATATATAATCCATAAATGTCCTGGCAAACAAGAGGAGGCAACCTCAGTGGACTTGAAATTGTGAGGAATTGATGAAAGCAAAAAAGATGGTGGAGTTGGAAGAATGAAAGAACTGTCTAAAACATGTGCAGGAGATAACTCTATGAAAAGTGGGAGTGGCTTTGGAGGTGCTTCGAGCTTGAAGACAGTGGATGTGGGGGTGGTAGTAACTGATGGGGTAATGGGCTGGGATGTTGCAGTAGGAACAATTCAAGACAACCAGCTACTTACTCCTCCCACTCCACCTTCCCTGCTTAGCCAAACAGCAGCAGCAGCAGCAGCAGCAGCAGCAGAGATATCTGCCTTCGTCATGCACATGTGGACACTCAGGCTGGAGAGGCAAGGCAATACCCAGGAAGAAAGGGCTTTAGAGACTGGCACACCTTTTCCATCAGTTTGTTTCTTACCCTCTATCATCCCTCCCATACAATGACTGGAGACATCATCCATAGATTGGGTAACAAAGACTCTCAAATTCAAGATAAGCACACAACCAAGAGCCATTGGACACTGAGAAAGACCACTATGATGAAATAGGCACAGAGTACAATAAACAGAAACCCTGACACCCAAAGAAATAGAACCAGCAGAGAAGACATATTAAACATTTAGAATGAGCACAAACATCCTCAGAAAGTTATTAGAGAAAATAGTCTGAGATCTCAGAAATAAAAAATAAGATTCTCTAAGGCATCCTCAGTAAATGGGCTACAAACAGGTTGGACAGAGATGAACAATAGCATATAAGTGAGCTGGGAGATCAAATTGAGGAATTCTTTTACAATACATTGCAAAAAAAAGCATAAAATAAAAGTTAGAATATGTGAAGAGTAGATTCAGAAGTTTCAATAACCATCAAATAGAGGTTCCAGAAAGAGAAATGGAGAAGGGAAGTGAGGAAGACTAAATTAAGCACGAAAGGAAATTTCTCAAGTTGATGAAAGGCAAAGTTCTCATACTGAAGGGGTCCACCACATGACAAGCAGAACAGAAATCAACATGACAAATAGACATGCGATGGTGAAATTTGGAACATGAAGGATAGAGAAAAGAAAAACAGATTACTCATAAAGGAAAGCAGATAAATGTCAGATTCAGTTACAACACTGCATGCTGGAATATCATCAGAGATCCAGGAAAAAAGGATTTGAACCAGCCTAGCTATCATTCAAGTATAAGGGCTAAAATATATAAAGACAATTTCAGACTTCCAAGGATGATAATATAAATCACCTTCAGTTTTACCTGTAAGAGGTACTCCAATACGATGAAAAGAATCCAAGAGAAGCAGGGATGAGTAAAGAAATCAGTAGAAATTGTTGATGTCTAAATAAGGGTTAACTGAAAAAACAAAACAAAACAGAACAGAACAGAACAACAACCTTGCCATCCGAAACTGAAAGCCTAAAAAGAACCATTGTAGGTGAGGAGAGAGGGAGAGGAAGGAAGCATGAGTGGGACAAGGTCTATGTGGTGTGCAGTGGCTGATCATGACAGGCACTACACTTATATGGACCATGAAAGGAAAAACAATAATGATCATATATTGGAGTTAAAATTTAAAAGTAAGCACTTGAACATCATAAATTAAATCAAGAAGGGGCGCCTGGGTGGCTCAGTTGGTTAAATGTCTGACTTTGGCTCAGGTCATGATCTCACAGTCAGTGGGTTCGAGCCCCACATTGGGCTCTGTGCTGACAGCTCAGAGTCTGGAGCCTGCTTCAGATTCTGTGTCCCCCCTCTCTCTCTGCTACCACCTCCACCCCCCTCCCCACCCCTGCTCACAATCTGTCTCTCTCTCTCTCAAAAATAAATAAATATTTAAAAAATTAAAAAAAAAAGGAAATTAAATCAAGAAGATCCAATCTATCCACAAAAAGGAAAAAAAGTGGGGAAAAAAAAGAAAGCGTAGTAAATACAAACACAAGATAAGATGGCAGTAACAAACCTTCACATATCAGTAATCACAATAAATGTGAGTAGCTTAAATTGATTTGTGAAAAAAACAACAAATCAGGAGGAAAAGAAATCTCGAACATGTAGCTACAAGCTATTTCTAAGAGACATAGCTAAAACAATGACAGAAACATTGAAAATGAAGGAGCAGAAAAAATTATGGTGAATATATGCTGATAAAAAAAGAATGTTGGGGTGCCTGGGTGGGTCAGTCAGTTGAGTGTCCGACATTGGCTCAAGTCATGATCTCACGGTTCATGGATTTGAGCCCTGCATCTGGCCCTGTGCTGACAGCTCAGACCTGGAGCCCGCTTCAGATTCTGTGTCTCCCTCTCTCTTACCCCTCCCCCACTTGTGCTCTGTCTCTCTCTCTCTAAAATAAATAAACATTAAAATATTTAATAAAAAAAGAAAGAATGGCTAATGAATTTGACATCAGAAAAAAAGTAGAAGATGGGGCAAAACAAATGTTATAAGGAATAAGGAAAAAAATTCATAATGATACAACAATTGTGAACTTTTATTCACCTAACAACCTAACATTAAAATATAGAAAGTACACATTAAAAAAAAAAACAGAAGCCATATCCAAATAGGGTTTATTTAATAAATATATGTTAATAGATCAAAAGTTCAGAAGATTATAAGACATTTCTTGTAGATTCTTGGAAAAGTATTTGACAAAATTCAGTGTTATTAATAGAATAATGTAATGAAATAAGAGTTGATGGATTCCTACTTAATATAAAATATATATTATTTTATATTATATAAATATATATTATATAAATATATAATATCACCACCAAGAAGAGAAAGCACTAGATATGTTCCTGCTAAGATCAAGAAGAAGAGAGGCTGGTCCTTATCACCAGTATTGTTTAACATTGTTCTAGATATATCAGTCAACATAATTGAACTGGAGAATAAAACAAGAGCTCTAAAAATGGGAAAAAAGTAATATTATTCTTGTAAATATTATGGTTGATTACTGGGGAAACTCAAGATAATTTATTGGAAAGTTATAACACATGATAGAGAATTCAGTAAGTTTGGGTCTGTGCAAAATTAATATGTGGAGCCCAATAAACTACAAATATACAAACAATTATAACATTATAACAAACATTATAACAATTAAAAGTTATAATGGAAGAAACTATTTTACATACAAGAGCAATAAAAGAGATGAAATGCTAAGGTAGATAGTGTCAGAATTGAGTTAAATTTGGACACACAGCTGGTGTTACAGGATTGCTTGGTGTGTGGAAAACTCACACATCTTGTGTCTGAAGTGAGGTAGTGTAGCCGTAGCAGATTAAGGGTAGAGGAGACATACAAGAGAAGCAAGTTTTTGTTTTGTTTTGTTTTTAGGGTGGAAAACAAAATATTCCATTAAAACTCTGGTTGGAACTAATAAATTCAACAAAGTTGCAGGATACAAAGTAAACACACAAAACCCAGTTGTGTTTCTATACACTAATGAGTAATCCAAAGAGGAAATTAAGAAAACAATTCCATTTAAAATAGAACCAAAAAAATAAAACAAAACACTTGTACCCTGAAAGTTACAAAACATTGCTGAAAGAATTAAAGAAGACACAGATAAGCAAACAAACAAGCAAACACATAAATTACCCCTGGGTCATGGATTGGAAGACTTAATATTAAGATAATGACTGTTACCCAAAGGAATCTACAGATTTAATGCAGTCCCTATCAAAATCCTAACAATGGCTTCTGCAAAAACAGAAAATTCTATGCTAAAATTCATATGGAATCTCAAGGGACCCTGAGTAGCCAAAACAATGTTGAAAATGAACAAAGTTGGATGACTCATACATTTGGATTTCAAAACTTACTACAAAACTACAGTAATCAAAACAGTGTGGTACTGGTACAAAGACAGACATATAGCTCAATAGAATAGAATAGAAAGCCTAGAAATAAACCCTTGCATTATGGCCAATTGATTTGGACAAAGGTGCCAAGACTATTGTATAGGGCAAAAGACAGTCTTTTTAACAAAAGTGCTGCAAAAACTGGATATCCACATGCAAACAATTGATGGTGGACCCTTACCTTACTTATACTACACACCAAAATTAACTCAAAATGAGTAAAAACCTAAATGTAAGTGCTAAAACTATAACATATTTTAGAAGAAAGCTTAGGGAAAAAAGCCTCTTGACATCAGATTTGGCAATGATTTCTTAATATGACACCAAGAGCACAGGCAAAAAATGCAAAAACAGATTAAGTTGGATTACATGAACCTTAAAAATAAAACTTTTGTGAATCAAAGTTCACAATCAACAGAGTGGAAAGGTGACCTACAGAACAGGAGAAAATATTTGCAAATTATATATCTGATAAGAGGTTAACATCCAGAATATATATATAGACCTCATACAACTCAACAAAAACAAAACAAACAACCTGATTTTAAAAATGGGCAGGGCACCTGGGTGGCTCAGTCAGTTGAGCATCTGACTTTGGCTCAGGTCATGATCTCGTGGTTTGTGATTTCCAGCCCCACATCAGGCTTGCTGCTGTTAGACTGCCAGTGCAGAGTCTGCTTGAATCTTCTGCCCACCCCCTCTTTGCCCCTGCCCTGCTTGCGCTCTCCCTGCAACAAATAAATATTTTAAAAAAATGGGCAAAGGCTTGCATAGACATTTCTCCAAAGAAGATATACAAATGGCCAATAAGCGCATGTAAAGATGCTCCACGTCACTAAATGGTGAGAGAAAGGCAAGTCAAAACCACAATGAGGTACCTTCTCATACCTATTAGATGGCTACTATATAAAAAAGCAAACAGAAAATAACAAGTGTTGGTGAGAATGTGAAACGATGCAGCAGCTGAAACCATGCTACAGTGGTTTCTCCAAAACTTTGAAAAGTAGACTTACCATTTCATCCAGCAATTCCACATCTGGATATATACCCAAAAGAACTGAATGGAGAGTCTCAAAGAGTTATTTGTACACTCATGTTTAGAGTAGCATTATTCACAATAGCCAAAAGTTGGAAGCAACTCAGTTGTTCATGGATGAATGTATAAACAAAATGTGGCATCTACACACAGTGGAATATTATTCAACATTAAAAAGAATGGAAATTCTGATAAAATCTACAACATGGATGTTGTACATTGAGTACATTATTCTGTGTGAAATAAGCCAGTTACAAAAAGACAAATAGTGTATGATTTCACTCATATGAGGTACCTAGAGTAGACAAATTCATAGGGACAGAAAGTAGAAGGGTGGTTGCCAGGGGCTGGAGGAGGAGTGAATGGGGAATAATTCTTTAATGGGTACAGAGTTTCAATTTTGCAAAACAAAAAGAGTTCTGGAGATCTGTTATACAACAGCATGAATGTACTTACCACTTACTGAACTGTGCAATTAAAAATGGTTAAGATGGTAAATGGTATGTCATGTGCATTTTCTTACAAGTGAAAATAAAAAAAATAAATGAGAATGAAGAACTTTTTCATCTACCATATTGGTAAGAACAAGAACCCAGGGGTGTCTGAGTGGCTCAGTCAGTTAAATGTCTGACTTCGGCTCAGGTCATGATCTCACAGTTCATGGATTTGAGCCCCAGGTTGGGCTCTGTGTTGACAGCTCAGAGCCTGGAGCTTCAGATTCTGTGTCTCCCTCTCTCTCTGTCCCTCCCCCACTCATGCTCTGTCTCTCAAAAATAAATAAACATTTAAAACATTTAAAAAATGAAGTGAATAATAATGAGATAGCATTATACCTTTGGTGGTTTAAACCCATAGTTACAGATTTTTGTACATTCCTCCCATTAGAAGGTGAAATCTATGCCCCACTTTGTGAAACAGGGCAGCAGTTTTTGACCATCTTGACCATAGTGATTTTAGGTGATTTCTGTCATAAAGAGTCATGCAATTTCTTCTGCTTTCCTCAATCTGCTTTTGGAGACCTGAGGCCTCCATGCTGTGAGGAGAGACCACACATGGAACACCTGGTCAAGAGTCCCGAGTGAGCACAGGGGCTAGCGAGGGAAGAAACCTCCAAGCAATTCCAACTCCCAACCTTTTGGGTCTTTCCAGTTGAGATCCTAGACGTGGTCAGAGCAGAGGAAAACCATTCCCCTAGAACCCTGAAAAACTCCTCACCCAGAATCTGTGGCTTAACACAATGGTCGTTATTTTGTGCTGCTAAGTTTGGAGTGTTTCATTACCCAGAAATAAAATACCTGGAAGACTGCTTTTGTAGGGAGGAAGGCAGGAATGCATGGCATTGTTTGCACACCCATGAACTATGTCTAGAAGGGCTCCCACAAAATTGGCCACACTGGCTACTTCCCAGGGAGGAGACCTGGGTGATTAGGAATGGGAAGGAGAGAGAATGTCCTTCTTCCACTTAGGTGTCTCTTGTGATACACATTCCTGTGACCCAAAAAGGAAATGCAACGTGAAAGTCCTGGAAAGGAAGAACAAAAGTGTTCTTGTTGGCGGTTGGTACAACATTCTGCATGGCTAATGAATAGCGTTATTTGGCAATGGTTAAAGTGAATGACAATTTAGCATGCTGGTCAGGTTATAGTATCATCAGGTGCACGCAGCCCTTTCTTAGGCCCCAGCGACAATCAGGTTGAAAAATGCCACAACAGCAACAGTCCACCATCAGTGGTTTGTTTTCTTCCAGACTGCCCTTTTAAAGTTAAATTTCCAGAAAAGCCATCTTTAATCCCCTAACATCCCAGATGAGATGGGTCTTCTCCGGAGTAGAGGGAGCAGCTGAGGAGAGGTCCACCCAGGGTGGAAGCAGGGAGGACAGGTGGGGACAAAGGATACAGGCAGCTCCCTTGAATCCTCCTCACCCTGGAAGGGTTGCTGGTTCAGGCAGGACGAAGCTGGCAGCACAGAGGAGCACTTGGCCAGCGGTGAGAGCGCTGGAAGGTGGCAGAGGAGGGAGAGGGAAGAGGTTAAATAATGACCGATGGGACTGCAGCTGTGGTCACAGGCCTCACTGGACCAGATCTCCAGTGGGAAAGGGCCCCCCTCTCTTCCCTGGCAGGAGCTCATCAGGGGCCTCGGAGAATGAGGCAAAGTCCAAGAAATGGAAGATGTGTTCCAACAGAAGGGTTAATGCTTAAGCCAGTGCTTCTCAACCTTTGGTACCCCCCAAACCACTGGGCAGGGAGGCACAGCAGAAGGCAGGTGCCATGGTATCCCACTCTCAGAAGCCGACATCTGGGAGTCCTGAAGGGGCTCAGTACGCAGCAAAGTGGAGAGGCCCAGTTGCCAAACTCAGGCACCAGCAGGGTTTGGGACCTCTCCTGCTACATCCACCCACAGGCAGGTCCAGCTGCTTGAGTTGGAGACTAGGAAGCGTGTGGTTTGTCCTTTCCTTGACATCTCAGTCCTGGGGCCCCATCACCTGCTCTCTCCACCTGTCTCCTGACTTAGTTCATTTTTTCATGACCTTCTCTTCATCTCCACCATTAATGATGGGAATAACCAATTAAAAAAAATCCCAATATCCACGCCAGTGCCCCAGACCAATTAAATAAAAATCTCTTGGGTTAGGCCCCCAAGGTCATGGTTTTTTGAAGGCCCCTGAGTGATCTAATATGCAGCCGAGACAGCCATTACTTATGGGTGATCCCATTGGCGTTGAGAGGGAGGGGTTCAGAAATGGGCATGTGGCCTGATTCTGCCCTATGAGACTTGAAGAGACGTCTTGTGGGGGAGGCTTTTGAAAATCTAGCAGTTCTGGAAGATTATTCAGTCATGAAAAGGAATGAAATACTGATACATACTACAACATGAATGCATGAGATGGGGAGTTACTGCTTACTGGCTGTGAGGGCTCCTTCTGGGGTGATGAAAATATTCTGGAACTAGACAGTGGTGATGGTTGCCCAACATTGTGAATGTACTACATGCCATTAATGGTAAATTCCATTATGTGTATGTTACTAAATACATGTCTCCTTTGTGTCAGGGTGAGAAGAGCAGCCAGAGGAAGAAGCCAATCGCAAGAAACGTGGAGCAGAAAAACAGGGCAAATCTGGTCACAGACGACAGGGCTGGGCTGCTGAATCCATGTGTCCTGGGGTCTGTTGTACTTCCAGGCATCTTGTTACAGGTGATGATAAATACCCTTATGGTTTAAGGCTATTTGGGTCAGGGGTCAATATTAACTGTTTTAGAAGATCTTCCTCCTCTAGTCCCTGGGACTGGGCGATATCACATGGCCTCTGAGCCTGCCTGGCTGGGACCGCCTCAGCACAGTGTCCACCAGTTCCCAGAGGCCACTCGGTCTCTTCCAGCTCTACTGGGCACCATCACTGCAGGCTCAGGCCTTAGTTCTGCAGGGGCTCTGAGAAAATAGGATGCTTTGGCCATTGAATGGAGAGGCACGTCCCTCCCTAAACTGCCTCCTGTCTTTCTAGATGGAGAGCAGCTTCAGTTGGATTCCCCAGGAAGAGATTATTAGCGTGTCAGTGACTTCAAAGACTGAAGGGAAAATTGCCACGACTCTCATGACCGACTTCCACTCCAAATTAGACCTGTGGGAGATGTGGCATTTGGAAGACACAGGACTGAGGCTTTCAGACACCACAAACACTGTCATGGCTGTCGGACCAGGACCCTTCCAGGCTCATCCTCTAAGTTAGTTATGGCCAGTACCTGCTGGAGAGATCTCTCAACCCTCTGCCTCCCACCCCCCCACCCCCCCATCCGTACTGCCTGAGCAATGTGCAGCCCTGTGAGGGACCAGTCTGCCCATCCCGTTCCTTCTCCCTCCCGCCACCTGGGGTTCCTGTCCTAAGATGTACCTACACCATAAACTTTGTGTAAACTCCCATCCTTTCACTGATGCCCTGTCCCTCCCATTTCAGCTCCTGCCAGCATTGGGGCGGATGGGGCACATGCTCCCATGGCCCCTCTAAACAGCCCCACCATTCCCTGACTTCCCACCTCTTATTATGGCTGATTAGTAGTGGACACTGGTAGGGGCCAGGCCTTGCCCCCCTCACCTTACTGCCTTCTCACAGCTGACCCATGATGAAGCACCACTGTGGGCCTGCACAGTGGGGGTGAGCACGTGAATGTCTGTTCTTCTTATAGGTGAGGGCTTCTCCAGGGCCTGCCTGCCCCAGGCTTTCACAGAGTGATGCTCTGACAGTAGGGCTGAGTCATCTCCTAGTACTAGGGACTCAGGGCTTGGGCCTCAGGGCCAAAGGGGATGCATAGCCAGGCTGACATGTTAGGATAGATACCCTGGAGTTTGTAAGTTGGCTGACAGGATGCTGGGCCATTTTCCACAGATAGTTCCTGGACAGGCAGTTGATATCTTCTGAGCCCTTCCTATCCTTCCATTCATCCACCCGTCTGTCCATCCATCCATCCATCCATCCACCCATCCATTCATCCATCCATCCATCCATCCATCCATCTGTCTGTCCATCCGTCCGTCCATCCATCCATCCATAAAGTGTTGTAACTTAGTGCAGGTTTTCAAACTCTGTTGTGTACAGGGCCATGTGGGTACCATGACTGAGTGGAGCAGACAAGGAGGAAGATGATCAGAGCATTTTACACTGGCTTTTGATGCTGGAAGTGCAACAGGGAACAGTGAGGTCTGGGAAGAAAGTAGGGAGAAGGGTCTCATACAAAGGGTCAGCTCAGCCAATTATTGCCAAGAGGAAATGTGGGCCTAATGGGGCCTGATATCCTGAAATGTGAGCTTTTATGTAAACTCTCTCAATTGTTAAATGTCAACAACTAATCAAATCTAAAACACCGGGCAGGCTCCAGTTGTGCAAGTCAAGCAAAATATGTGTATGGGCTGGAGTCAGCGCTGGGACCCCCTCTGGCATGGGATCCAAAACACAGCCTTTGCAGTTAGATCTAGAGCAGCTGAGAGATGTGGGGCAAGTAATTCAACCACTGTGGACCTCAGTTTCCTCTTCTGTAAGATGGGGTAACATCTACCCACCTCACAGGGTTGATGTGAGGGCTAAAGTGGATAACGCATGAAACGCTCTGCACACAGTGCCTACTTAGAACACATGCTCACATGGGAGCTGTTGTTATCAATAGCATTGTCTGCTCTGGGCCTGGCACGGTGGCAGGCGTGGGCAGTGAGGACCCTCGCAGGCCTGGAGGTGCTGACTTCAGTGGGGCTGGCCCCCAGCAAGCCCCAAGGATGAGGACAAGGATGGGGGGGGGGCCTCCCAGTCAGTACCTAGACTTCCCCTTCTCTCCTTCCACCTTCCCTTGGCATCTGCCCCCAGGTTTCTTTGGTTACTTCTGCTGAAAATGAAAAGGGGAAAAAGGCATTTTTGAAAAGCAGAAGAGGTTTTTGTTGTTGTTGTTGTTGTTTGTTTGCTTGCTTTTTAAGCTTATTTGAAATCCCAGCTCCCAGAAAAGTCAGCATAGCTCACGGGGTAAGTGCAGGGAATAGAAAGAGGTAATCTTCATGGAAGTCAGAGCCGGGGGTGCCAGAAAGCTTTTCCTCCTCCAGGCATCTGCTCAGCGAGTGTTGTGGGGAAGAGGGGCTGCGGTGAGGAGGCAAGGGCTGTCCCCCGATGCATAGTGAGCACAGAGGCAGAAGGTCCTTGATTTCCATCCGTGTCCACGTCAACCATCTTCCTGGTTACTTGAGTTGAGCTCAGTTTCTGCTATTTGAATCCCAGACGAGAGGTTTTGGTTCCAGGGAGCAGTGGCTGGTCACCATTCTTATGGACTGAGGAGGGGCTCACTGTAGGTCCCCAGCAGCTCTCCTGGGGGTGGGGCTGGGCACCCCAGGGGCTCTTCTTGCTTCCTGTGGTGTTGCTTCAGCTTCTGCCTCTCCTGAGACAGCTGTAGGTGGAGTTCCAACTCCCTCTCGCTGGGGCCAGTGGGCAGGGGTGGAACCTGGGCATGCCTGGGTCCTTGGCACTGATCTTGCTCCTATTAGTATGCTCCCCTCTCCCCCTCCCTCTCTCCCCTGCCCTCTCCTTTCTTTCCCTCTCCCCACCTCCCTCCTCTCCCCACCTTCCTTCATCCTTCCTCTTCTCTTCCCTCTCTCTCTCTCTCTTTGGCACCCCTCACTGACCAGCCCAACATGATCTTCCCTATGTTCCCAATTTAAAGAAAAAGACACCATGGGAGGGTGGGGTCTGAGGAAGTTTCTGGTTGAGTAGGTTCCTGTCTTTTGTTGCTGGCCTGCTCACGGACTGATTTCGCTACATAAGTCAAGTGTCAATTCTAAGTACTGTGTGACATTAAGCAAATTCCTTCACTTCTCTGAGCTTCCATTTACCCCATCTACAAATGGGCAATAATATTCATCTTACAGAATTGTGTGAAGAACACAAATATAATCCAAGTGCCAGGAATTCCTTGAGGTCAGGGACAATGTATTATTTATGTATGGATCCTTAGATTCAGGTTCATGGTAAGTGTTGAATACATGTCTATTGAGTCAACTTGTTTCTAAATGGTGTATGTATGTATCAGTTAAGAATACTTGGTGGGTTGGGGAATGGGCAAAATAGGAGAAGGGGATTAAAAGATACAAACTTTCAGTTATAATAGAAATAAAGTTGTTTTTTTTTAACATTTATTTATTTTTGAGAGACAGAGAGAGACAGAGCGTGAGTGGGGGAGGGGCAGAGCGAGAGGGAGACAGAAAATCCGAAGCAGGCTCCAGGCTCCAAGCTGTCAGCACAGAGCCTGATGTGGGGCTCAAACTCATGAACTGTGAGATCATGACCTGAGCTGAAGTCAGACGCTTAACTGACTGAGCCACCCAGGTGCCCCTTGGTTATAATAGAAATAAGACTTGGGGATTCAAAGTATAGCATAGGGAATATAATTAATAACATGTAAAGACTTTGTATGGTGACAGATGGTGGCTAGATTTATCATGGTAATCACTTCACAATGTATATAAATGTTGAATCATTATGTTGCACACCTGAAACTAATATAAGATTGTATGTCAATACACTTCAATAAAATTTAAAAAGTAAATAAAAATAAAACTTAAAAAGGTATTGATTGAAATAATAATATTTAAATGTATTTACCAATTTTGATTCACATAAGTATCACTGTAACTTGGGATTTCTGCATAAAATATTCAAACACACACACACACACACACACACACACACACACAAGAATGTTTTTGCTACAAGAAACAGAAACTCTTCTTTACAGAGGCCTAGTCATACAACAAGATTCTCCAAGTCATGTTGCTCGCATTGGTTCAGAAACTCATGGCATCAGTGCAAGCTTATGTGCGAATTTTTTGTTTGTTGCCTTGTGATCACAAAATAGCTGCTAAGGCTCCAGACAGTTTATTTGTGTTCAAGGCACCATGAAGGAGGGAGGACTGCAATTTCCTTTTAATCAAGAAAACCAGAAACCTCCTCCAATCCTAGAAAATGTTCACTCAAGTTTCATTTCCCAGAGCTATGTCAAATGTCCACCCAGTTTCAGGGGAGGCTGGCAAAGTATTTAACTTCCCCAAGCTCTTTAAGGGAAGTGGCAAGGGACAAGGGAGAAATCCCATCCGTTTAGCCAACTGCAGTCTGCCCCAGATCGAGGTGCCTGTACCCACCCCTTTCTGAGGGAATTGTGGGATATGGCTTTTGTGAGCTTATCAGGATTGTGCTTAGAGTACACGAGAGAGAAAGTCAAGTGTAGGATTCGGGACTGGGAGAGGGGCAGAGGTTTGTATCACTAGATGTGTGTCCATCAGCTAGTCCATCCCTGCCTCTGTACTTTGGCTTCTAGGCTCCTGAATGAGCCTAACTGGACAAAACCGCTGTCGTGCTAGCTTCATGGAACCACTATGTGAAGGCCAGAAAAGAGGAAAGGGTAGGACAGAAGGCAAAGAGTTAAAAGCAACATATATGATTATGTGCACATGGCTATAGATACATTTGTAGGCAATAGTAGCAAAAATGCTAGATTAAAGCATCCCCCACACCCTGTCAACTGAGGCAAGAGTGAGAAAGCTGTTGCGTGTGACAGGGTCAACCCCGTGTGCAGCTCCAGGCCTCCGAGACAGTTCCAGCCACCCAGACCCAGGCTGGTGAGGAACAGAGGGCAGCATGGGCCCTTGTCATAAAAGAATGAGTCAAATCTTGGACTCCTTTCTCCTGCCTCCTCTTCCTAGCAGGTGCCTATTTATTGCCACCAGCTCCAACAGCAGTCAGGGTGTCTACTCTTCCTTGAGCTTGTCTGTGTTTTCCACTTTTTCTAAAGTTTATTTATTTACTTAGAGTGCGTGAGCAAGGAAGGGGCAGAGAGAGAGGGAGAGAGAGCATCCCAAGCAGGCTCCACACTACCAGCACGGAATCCCCAGTGGGACTCCAACTCACAAACTGCAAGACCATGACCTGAGCTGAAACCAAGAGTCAGACGCTTAATGGACTGAGCCACTAGGCGCCCTGCCCGCACCACCCCCCACTTTTTCTAAAAGCTAGTGTCTGCGTCTGTGGGTTTAAATTCCATTTTAAAAGTAGTTTTGTTTTTTTAATCATTATTTTTTAGTTTGTGAGAATGATCTAGGCTTATTATAAAGAAGTCACTCACCACAGAAAAAAACAAAAACTCAATTTGTGTATTTTTGTTGTTTTTTTCTTGTTTACTAACTTTGTACATATTTTTTGCTGCTCAAGAAAGAAGGGCGTATGCTGGCTTCCTTGTGAGATCTTTACTTGAAACTATGACATTTCTCATACATATACAAATAGAAAATTAAGCATAAACTTCTTATGCTGATGGCTCTTACATTACTGTTAAACCAAAGCAAATTTAGAAACCATATATAACCAACATGACAAGACCACTAAGCTTCCAAATAATATTAATTTAACATGAGGGATGTTCATGTTTTACTGAAAATGAATGACTTAACGTATGTCTGGAAGGCATAATGCTTTACTTCTTTTTTGTTTTTTTGTTTTTTTCTTCATTCAGTACATCTATACTTCAATTCAAAAAATTGAAAAAAGTCTTAAACAAGCAGTGCCCTGGTGGCTCAGTCAGTTAAGCGTCTGACTTCAGCTCAGATCATGATTTCATCTCAGGTCATCTCTCTGTTGTGATGCAGTGTGAGGTACAGGGCCTTAGGGGTCAAGTAAGCCGGCTGACTGGTGGTTAGACTCAGCTTCCAGATGGTAGTAAGTCCAGGGGAACAAGTCAAACCAAACTTCGAGGAAACACAATTCAGAATATGGGACATTCTATAGGACAACTGACCTGGATTCTTCAAATGGATGTCATACCCCTGCCTCCCCAACCAAAAGGTGGAGGGCTGTTCAAGGTGGACTAAAATGTCCCAGCAACAAATGAAACATGTGAACCTTAACCTGTTTCAAAAAAGGAAAGGAAAGAAAAGAAAAGAAAACCCTATAAGAGTAAAATTAAACTGGTAAAACTGGTAAAATTTAATTTCATATGGAATGGATATTAGATGGTATAGATACATTATTGTTAAATTTCTTAGGTGTGATAATGACAGTGTAATTTATGAGATGCGCACTGATGTCTCCATGAATAAAGAAGTGTCATGGTACCTGCAGCTAAATTTCAAATGGGTCATATATATTATACATACATATTTAAAAATACATAATATATAAATTGTATATACATTATATATAATATACAAATTATGTGTATGTTACATATATTGCATATAAATTTTATATATAATATATTATATGTATATCTTGTATATGTAATGTTTTACCACATGTATAATATATGGCCAAGTTTCACAACTGTTGCATTGAAGTGATGGCTATATGACTGTTGTGTTATTTTTTCCAAAAGAAATTCTAGTATTTATTGATAAACGTAAGATTAATGCAGGGTTGCCTGGGTGGCTCAGCTGGTTAAGTGTCAGACTTCGGCTCAGGTCATGATCTCACAGCTTTTGTGTTAGAGCCCCGAGTCGGGCTCTGTGCTGACAGCTGGGAGCCTGGAGCCTGCTTCAGATTCTGTGTCTCCCTCTCTCCCTGCCCCTCCCCTGCTCACACTCTGTCTCTCTCTCAAAAATAAATAAATATTAAAAATATTTAAAAAATGTGAGATTAATGCTAATGAAACACATTTAAGATTGAAGTATAATTGAGATAAGTTGTATTAGTTTCAGGTGTACAACATAGTGATTGACAACTGTATACATTATGCAGTACTCACCATGATAAGTGTAATCACCATCTGGCACTGTAAAAGTTATTACAATATTCTCTATGCTGTATTTTTTCCCCTGTGACTTATTTATTTTAAAACTGGAAGTTTGTACCTCTTAGTCCCCTGTATCTATTTTGCCCTTCCCCCTACTCCCTCCCTCTGGCAATCACCAGTTTGTTCTCTGTATTTACGGGGCTGTTTCTGTGTGTGTGTGTGTGTGTGTGTGTGTGTGTGTGTGTGTGTTTGATGTATTTTTTAGATTCCACCTGTAAGTGGAATCATATGGTATCTGTCTTTCCCTGGCTGATTTATTTCACTTAGCATAATACCCTCAAGGTCTGTCCATGTTGTTTTGAATGACAAGAGTCCATTATTTTTTATGCCTGAGTAATATCCCATTGTGTATGTATGTGACATCTTTATCCATTCATCATCATCAATGGACATTTAGGTTCCTTTCATATCTTGGCTTTTATAAACACTGCTGTAAACATAGGAGTGCATACATCTTTTCAAATTAGTGTTTTCCTTTTCTTTGGGTAAGTACCCAGCAGTGGAATTACTAGTTGTAATTTTTTGAGGAATCTCCATCCTGTTTTCCATAGAGGTTGCACCAAGTTACATTCCCATCAACACTACATGAGGGTTCCGTTTCTGCACATCCTCACCAACACTTGTTATTTCTTGTCTTTTTGATACTAGCCATTCTGACAGGTGTGAGGTGATATCTCACAGTGGGTTTTTTTTTTAACTCTTAAAAATTTATTTATTTGAATTCAAGTTTTTTTTAATATGAAATTTATTGTCAAACACTGTAGTTTTTAAAAAATGTTTATTTATTTTAAGAGAGAGAGAGAGCATGAGCGAGTGGGGGAGGGGCAGAGTGTGCACGCGCCTGAGAGAGAGAGAGAGAGAGAGAGACACAGAGAGACAGAGAGACAGAGAGTAATAGAGGAGAGGGAGTCACAGAATCTGAAGCACACTCCAGGCTCTGAGCTGTCAGCACAGAGCCTGATGCAGGGCCTGAACCCACAAACTGCGGGATCGTGACCTGAGCTGAAGTTGAACGCTTAACTGCCTGAGCCACCCAGGTGCCCCTAGATGCAAAAATTCTTAACAAAATATTGGCAAATAGAATTTAGCAATATATAAAAAGAATTAAACACCATGACCAAGTGGGATTTATTCCAGGGATGCAACGCTGGCTCTATATTCAGAAATCAATCAATGTAGGGGCACCTGAGTGGCTTAGTAGGTTAAACATTTGACTCTTGATTTGGCTCAGGTCATGATATGATGGCTCATGAGATTGAGTCCCACGTTGAGCCCCTGGTTGAGCCCTGTGCTATCAGCACAGAGTCTCCTTGGGATTCTCTCTCTCCTTCTCTCTCTGCCCCTCCCCTACTCTCTCTTTCTCTCTCTCTCAAAAATAAATAAATAAACAAAAAAATCAATGTAATCTATCAGAATCTAAAGAATAAAAATTATATGATGAAGAAAAATCATTTGACAAAATTCAATACCCATTATGATAAACTCAGATAACTAGGAATAGAGAGAGCTTTCTCAATTTGATAAAGAACATCTTAAAAAAAACCCTAAAACCAACATCATACTTAATGGTGAAAGACCAAATGTTTCCCTAATGCTGTGAGATCTCAAAGCAAAGGCACTGGGGTTGCCTGGCAGACCTGGGGAAGCTTTCCAGATGGGGGAGGGATTCTTGAATTGGGTCTAGAGGTGAGCTGGAAACAGTGAGGCAAAGTGGAAGAGGCTGGTGAGATGTAGAACAGCTTCTGCCAAGCTTGGAGGGAAGCTGGCAGGAGGGCCTGGGCTGGGCTTGAGCCTAGGAATTCGGGGAGAGGAAGGTACGGAGGCAGATGGGAGTGCCTAGAGCCACCAGTGCCTAGAGCCACATTAATATAAAGTACAGTAAAACCTTGGATTGCAAGTAACCTGTTCTGCAAGTGTTCTGCAAGATGGGCAAACATTTCTAGTAAATTTTAACTTGATAAATGAGTGATGTCTTGCAATACGAGTAGTACATGATGTCAAATGTCCCGTGATCCCAACTGAGCCCATGGTTCTTTTCTCTCTCTCCTCTCTCTCTCTCTCTCTCTCTCTCTCTCACTGCAGGATTGTGAGTGATCATCTCCCATACTTGGATGCTTGGTCTCAGGCTGTGGTGTTTGGCAGAAATCAGTGATTTTTCAGAACATTGGAAGATGCCCACAACTGGCACTACTGTATTTTTTGTCACTTCAAAGCACCTACGGACAGTCCTTTGCTCTTCCATCCAAGACTAAGCTTAGGAACGCTTTGCTTCATTCTAGGTCTGGCAGCCTGCAGATATAGACCCTTTCCTCTGTTGCCGTATTGCCAGTTACATTAAATACATATATGACAAGAGTTTATTAATACTGTACTATAGTCAACATCCGTGCGAGTGTATACAATGGCCCCCATGCAGAAAAAGGCTGAAAAGAAGGAGATGATTACAGCGGAAGTTAGGAAGGAAATCATCGAGAAGTACAAACAAGGTATGGGAGTGGTTAGAATTCCGAGATTCTGTGAGAAGTCTATGTCCTCATCTCGTCTGCAGAGGAGGAGGAGAAAAAGGCGGTGGAATCCCTCACTTCATATGAGATAGGGGAGATGTGTAAAATGTGGGAAACAGAGCAGAATTTTGTAGAGAAGCACTACTGAATAAGGCTGTAGCAGTGTGAGTGTGAATCTGTTTAACGACAATGCAATGTCACATTTCCACAATCCTCAAAAGGAGGCAAAAGCAGGTGTCATTGGACAGGTTCCTTGTTAAAGTTGCACGAAAATAAAGATTCCACTGAGCCAATAGGTAGCAGTGATTATGTTAATGATAGTGAAAGTCGTCCTACACAATCACCCTCCTCTCTTGTCTCCCTCACACCAGCCACAAAGGTAAGTGCAGGTTAATTTGCTTATTTTTCTTATATTTTGTATTTTCTTTATTATTTTGTATTATATTCCAGTATTGTTATCATTTTTATATGAATATTTTTAAGTTGTGTAACGAATCATCTGAGTTTCCATTATTAAGGGAAATTTGCTTTGATATACAAGTGCTTCGGATTACAAGCATGTTTCTGGAGCAAATTATGCTTGCTAACCAAGGTTTTATTGCATTTGGAATTTACTCTAGAATCTCAGGAGGCAGTGAAGGGCAGGAGAGTGGCATGGTCAGAATAATATTTTATTTTATTTTTTATACGTTTATTTTTAAATTTATTTTGAGAGAGAGATAGAGAGCAAGCAGGGGAGGGGCAGAGAGAGAGAGAGCGAGACATAATCCCAAGCAGGCTCCACACTGTCAGCACAGAGCCCAGTGCAGGGCTCCAACTCACAAACCATGAGATCATGACTTGAGCTGAAATCAAGAGCCAGATGCTTAAGCAGCTGAGTCCCCCAGGTGTCCCAGTTTTATTTTATTTTAAATGTTTACTTATTTATTTTTTATGCAGGGGGTGAGGCAGAGAGAGAGAGAGACAGAATCCTAAGCAGGCTCCGTACTGTCAGCCCAGAGCCTGTCACAGGGCTCGAACTCATGAACCTCAAGATCAAGACCTGAGTCAAGATCAACGGATACTTAACTGACTGAATCCCCCAGGGGCCCCCATAATAACATTTTAGAAAGGTCTCCCTGGGCCGTGGAGAGGGCAAGTGGGAGGGCAAGGCAGATGAGAGGTGGGAGGCTACGGGCACAGAGGAAGCAGTCTGGGGGTGGGGGCAGTTAACCAGGGCTGTGTGGACATAATGAGGCTATAAGGGTTTCAGAGCCCAGGCCAGGCCCCCTCCAAGAATCCCTGGAACACAGCTTCCTTCTGGTGGCCAAACTGTCCCCGCCTGGACCCAGGGGTAGGGTGGGTCCAGCTCCAGGCTACCTCATAGCATTCTCTGAGATGCTGAGCCAGGAGCCTGGTCATGGCTTGGGAATGTCTTCGTTTCTGTAGATGGCTTGCACCAGTGTCAGAATTTTAGAATGACTATGTCAAGGTGTTCATTGCAGGGGCCTCCCGCTTGCCAGGGAGCTGCAGCTGTGGTTGGTGAAGACTTTAGGCATGGGTCCTACACGAGGCCGAAGGTTTCCTCCAATGGTGTATATGTTTGGGTGTCTGTAAAAGTGAATCACTTCAAAATATCTACCTTGTTCAGGTTTTTTCCCCACTCGTGGAATTTTGGGCAGCAGGCAACAGGCAACAGGCAACAATTTAGTATGTTACCGGTTATTATCTACCAAGGGTGGTTTATAGAGTATTGTCCGTATGCTTCCAGACTGAGGACTCCTTGTGGGCAGGGACCTGCTTTATTCTCCTCTGTGTGTGTCTGCAGTGTCTGGGCCAGCCAGCTCAGCACTCACTGATCACTGATCTGGAGATTTCACTGCCTCCTCGGGGGCCAGTCTTGTTTCTGTATTTACAGGCAAATGTGATGTGGGTCTAATTAGACTGTAAAAAACACCTCCTTGCTTCATGTGGATGGTGGGGTTTACATAAACTATATATACTATATACATAGTTTGCATAAACTCTATTTGAGTTTATAGTACATGAACTATATATGACATACACAGGATAGTATTGGGAACGCTAACCACTGCTTTGCGAGGGACTGCTTTGTCCCTCGGCATTTCTGTCGCCCACAAACTTCCCTTGTTCAGACAGATGAGCTCTCTGCTTTCATTGCTTCAGGGAATGGGTCAAATTCTTGGCTTCTGACTTTGGAAAGCAGAGACCTATTCATAAGCCAGCAGACTAGGGGAAGTGCCTTGCAAGTTAGCCTAGATCAAGTCTTCCTTCTTTCAGATCAGAAAGCTACCCTTAGGGTGGGATTGTGGAGAGTCAGAGAGGAAGTGAACACAGCTTGGATGTGCTAGGTTCTCATAGAGGCCCTGGCTTTGCTCTCCAGACCAATCCTTGGGGACAAGGTCAGGGGGTGGGGGTGGAGACAGAAACCCTAGCCCGGTCTGGAAGAATCTGAGAGCAGAGTATATTTTTCCCAGAGTTCCCTGAGCAGCCATGCACAAGGTAGGAGAAACTCTGCTGTCGTATCTGGGCGGTGGACTAAGGAAGCCTCAGAAGGTTACCCACGGCCTCAACATGCAGGGAGAAGCAAAAGAGATTTCTTACATTTGTCCCCCTGTCTGAGAGGTCCCCACGATGTTAGGTATCCTAAACCTGCAGTTGTGAGGGATGTGGGATGTTCCTCCCAAGACCCGGCCCAGACCTGGGATGCAGCTGTGTGGCTGATATGGCAGACCCCAGGCTGGAGAAAAAAGGGAAAGGCACACTATGGTGTAGAAGTGGTCAGAAGGTAGGTGTGAGGACCGGAGCATTCTAAGTCTGGAGAAATGGGAAAGGGGTAGGAATGACCTTCTGGTGAAATAAGGCTTTGAGAGAGAAGCGTAAAGGAAGTCAATTAGTTCATGTACAGTCAGGACTGTGGATTGAGCTCTGTCCCTACTGGCTATGAATGCCCATACATTTAGCCATTTTTTAAAAGTTTATTTATTGAGACAGAGAGTGAGAGAGCATGAGAGAGCATGAGCAGGGGACAGGGAGAGAGAGAGAGAGAGAGAGGAGAGAGAGAGAGAGAGAGAGAGAGAGAGAGAGAGAGAGAGAGAGAATCCATGCTGAGCACGGAGCCCCATGTGGGGCTCGATCTCACAAACTGGGAGATCATGATTAGTCGAAATCAAATGAGATGCTTAACAACTGAGCCACCCAGACTCCCCTCAGTCATTTTTGATTTAAGAAAGCATTGTGTTTTGGGAGCAGGAGCCATTGAATTGGACATTGTCAGATGTTTACTTAGAATGAACAAAAAACTATTATTATGTTCTGTGTTCCACTCCGTAAAATATAAAATGCAAGAAACATGATTTCATGGCAGGAGTGATGTTGGCCACCTGCACTCTGTGAATGTGCATCACTGTCTGCCCTGTGGCACCCGTCACCCGCAGGGCCACCAATCAGGGCTCGGCCATGCCCTTGGTTCTGCTACCAGCTCCTGGGGCCAGGAACTAGGCTGGGCTGGTAGAAGCTGGCTTTAGAAGCAATGCAGGTCAGCAGGAAATAAGTGAATTAAGCATGACCAGTGACTTATAAAACCATAGGCAAATGCAGCATACTTAATGCAGCAAATGTCAGTAAAAGAGAGAAAGGAAGTGACATGGGTGGGACATATGTGAAGGCAGAAAGGCGGTGACTTTGACTGAATGCCGCTTGCTCACTTACAAGACACTAGCTGCAGGTAGGTCTCCACCCATTGGTTCCAAATGCCTTTGCTGATCATGCCTTGGGTGGACCATGTCCAGAGCCAGGAGCAGTGGCAACATTCTAGCAGCTATGTGCTGAGCATCTTGTCTGTGCTTCACGGAGAGTAGCAGAGGTCAGAGTTACCTAGACCTGGTCCTTGCCCCCCCAGGGCACCTGTTGAGGGTTGTGGTTCTCAAACAGAGCATAGCCTCCACTCAAAGGCAACCCCAGTTCTGTGCAGGAGGTTGTCATTTCTTGACTTACAGTCTGAGAAAAAAATGATTCTTCCTCACAAACAAGCATAACCTCCTCCACCACCAGGCCAGGAGGGACACAGTGGGTGCATCCCTACTCACTGTCAGAGTCAAGAATTGGGTCCTAATGTGGCTTTCCCCCACAATAACAGAATGATGTTTGGGAGGTGCTGGGTGTGGAGAAAGGCAGGTGCAGGGGGCACAGAGGAGTGTCACTGATCCCTGCCTGAGTCAGATGAGTCAAGGATGCCTCTCTGGAGGAGATGACCTGTGAGCTGGGTCTGAAGAGTGATGAGGGGCAGCCAGGTGGTCAGGTGAAGACACAGGGGAGAAGAGCTGGTCTGGTGGCATGTGCATGTGTGTCTTCGGGAAGAGTACATTCAAGGCCCTGGCACACATGACGGCCTGTCTGGACAAGGGTGACACCAGTCGGGAAGCTCTGCCCCACCCAGGTGTCTGCTCACAGCCACAGGGATGCTCAGGGGGCAAAACACTCAGCAGAGCACAGTTAGGTTTCAGGTACACATGATGAACTTGAGTAGAGTGGGCAGGAGCAAAAGATGATAGGGGAAAATTCGTCATCAAGAAAGGAGGAATCTGGCATATGGGGCGAAGTGGCCAATGGCGTTCTAGTTGCTCTGCTTCTTCACCAACATTTGGCATTGTCAGTCATTTCCATTTTAGCCATTTGTGTGTGTGTGTGTATGTGAGTGTGTGCGTGTATGTGTTTTTCTAATTTGCATTTCCCTAAAAACCAATGAAGTGTAGCATTTTCTCATGTGTGTTTTGCCATCTTTGGTGAAAAGTCTTTTCAAATCATTTGCCTGGCTCTTTCTTGTTATTTGTTAAGATGGGCTGTTCACCCTCTTGTCACTGAGCTACAGCAGTTGCTTATATATTTGCAGTACGAGTCCTTTGCTCGTATGTGTCACGAGGAGTTTTTATCCGAGTGGGTGACGTCTTCACTTTCATAATAGTATCTTTGGAAAAGCGGATTTTTTTAATTGTGAGGAAGTCCCATTTATCAATTTTTAATGGGAGTTTAATATTCAAAATATTGAGGTGCCAAAATTTAGATAGGTACTTATTTAACCAAGCCATGCTTGGACATTCAGGCGGCTTCCCACTTTTCACTGTTTCCCCTATCTTGAGGAACATCACTGTACTGAAAACCGTGTTCTGAGGATAGTTTCACAAGCATTTCAGGATGCCAACACTTGCAAGGCTTTTGTACATGCTGTGAAAAGGCTTGTCTCAAAGATCACCTGGTGATGTGTATGGGAAGCCTGGTTTCAAGGGACCGTCCAGTCCTCCTAAGAGTCCCCTAGCTTGTTAGTTTGCTATATCATAGATACGCCTGGAAACATACATATGCTATTTCGTCCCTGCACTTTGTGGGGGAAACCATTTTTTCCACAGATAATACAAAGGCAATGCTAGTAAATTTCCAGTGAGCATTTCCAAAGGCTGGAATCTTATTCCTAAAGGAAGTCAGCAGTGATTTATTGAAGGAAGGCTGGGCAAAGGGCTGTTTGCTTTTTGGTGCCTCTATTTGCCCGGCTGTAAAGCTGGCAAAGGTCAGCCTGCTGCTTCTCACCACGGGGAGGGCCACAGACCAGATGAACTGAGAGGCACTGTCCCTAGCCTGTGAGCCGACATGTCATAATAGTAACTGCCATTTATCGAGGACACTGAGCCCTGGGCCAGGGGGCCTGTTACCTCTAATTCTCAACAACAGCCTTGCTTGGCGTGTATTATCACCCCACTTAGAAGCTGCAGGCAGTGACTGGCTCAAGGTCACATGACTAATGGTGGCAGAGCCTGGCCTTCTGGCTCTGAGCCTACGATGGTGTCATTTTCTTGCTCTACTGCATTTGGGCCACACCATAGACAGCACACAGGACAAAAAAAGGTTTAAAGATACGGAGGTGAAACACAGGCGATTATCTTTTTGTTGTTTAAATATGTGTTTATTTATTTATTGTGTTATTATTTATATGTGTTGTTTAAATATTTATTTATTTATTTTTTTAATTTTTTTTTCAACGTTTTTTACTTATTTTTGGGACAGAGAGAGACAGAGCATGAACGGGGGAGGGGCAGAGAGAGAGGGAGACACAGAATCGGAAACAGGCTCCAGGCTCCGAGCCATCAGCCCAGAGCCTGACGCAGGGCTCGAACTCATGGACTGCGAGATCGTGACCTGGCTGAAGTCGGACGCTTAACCGACTGCGCCACCCAGGCACCCCTGTGTTTATTTATTTTTGAGAAAGAGAGAGAGAGTGCATGCACACATGTGCGGGAGGGGCATAGATCCCAGGCAGGCTCCCCACTGTCAGTGTAGAGCCCTACCCAGGGCTTGAACCCATGAACCTAGAGATCATGACCTGAGCTGAAATCAACAGTTGGAAGCTTAACTGACTGAACTACCCAGGTGCCCCAAGCAAGTTGATTATCTTAAAAGTTTTGTTTTGCTTTTGGAGACTTCATTTGTTGGTGGCAAAAGGGAGTAGCTGGTTCTTGCTCGTTCTTTCTTGTTTCCAGAAGCCTTGGCAATATCCTGCAGCCAGTTGGTGGCCCAGTGACAGGCCTACTCTCCGGACTCCTTCCTGCAGGGCCTGATTAAATACGATCAAGAATGGAGCTCAACATCTAGGGTGGTAGGTTTGGGGGCCAGGAGGCAAAGCCTGGGACAGGTCTTCTCTCAGAAGGTCCTCTGGAATATCACTCTCCCATTTCTGCAAGAATCTTTTCAATTATGGCTCATAGGCCTGGACAGTGGATAGATATCAGTGTTCAGCACCAGCTTGAGCACAGATTGTGAACTATATGTGTTTAATCTCCTTTTCCACCTTTATTCTTGATTCCTATCCCATCACTAGTACTCATATGTCCCGATTTGCCCAGGACAGCCCTGGTTTATGTCTACTGTCAATGTAATCTGCCTCTCCAACCCCCTTTGGTCTATATTAATTCAGACAGACCAGTTAGAGGCACTTCAGAGAAACTCTTACTTGAATACACATCAGGGAGTCATTAGAGTCGCCTCTCAGAAGGGCATTATTATGATAACATACACTAGCCATGACTCTTGATTGTAAATGACCTCAAATTGACTTTAATAAGAAAAAGATGTATTGGTTGGCATAGCTAGACAGTTGGAGGGCTCAAGCCTGACTGGAACCAAGTTCTCAAACAATTTTGTTACTTCTGTCCCTCTGTCTCTGTTCCTCTGTCCCCATCTCTCCAACCTCAACTCCTGTTGATTTCACCTTGTAGGCAGGATCGTCCATCTGATGGGCAAGCTGGCCCCTGGAGACTCTAGACTCACACTCCCCCATCTTAACAACTCTCCCGGAAAGAGGAACTTTCCTTTCCTATGGGCATATATCCCTTCATGTCCAGGGAAGTCTGAGTGGCTCTGTTTGGGTCATGTGCACATCCTTGAGCCAATTGCTATGGTTTGGGGTGAATAGGTAACTCACCTGGGCTATGTACACATCATGGTGCAAGGGGCAAGGTTGCATCAGTTCACACCAAACAAGGATGGAATCCCTAAAGAAGTAGGTCAATTATCTGAGCAGACCACACTGACTGCATCTGCCATCCACTGTATACAGCCACTGTCTATGTTGTCACTTCTGATGTCCCAGGGGCTTTATGGATAATGTTCATCATTTTCACAATTACTTAAAGAGTATAATTTATCCCTGTATTACACAGGCGGCTTGAATAGTTTAAATACTATAGCCAAGGATGGAAAAGTGGTCAATGGAGAACCTGACCTCTGACTCCAGAACTATCTGCCCCTCCCACAATGTCCTGGTGGCGTTTTACATGTGAGAGGGAGTGAGGATAATCTGTCAAGGAGCCTTTCTTGGATGTGCATCACACATGTGCTGCCTGAAATAATGTTTCTGGACAGACAAATCCTCTTCTGGTTCTGCCTGTAGATTCTTCTGGATTCTCCCTGTCTCTCTAGGAGATGAAGCCTGCTGTCCCAGGAGAGAGGTAGGAAGCTGGTCCATTCCATCCTGGCCACCTGGATGGCCAGGTGCTGACTGATCTCAGCATAGGACCTACACTGTGCCCCGGGCCTTTGGGTAAATGCATCCTGTCTTCTCTGAGTCCTGATTGTTATATAACAAGGGCAAAAATGTCCTACTGCTGTAGAACACAGGATTCTTCTGACAGTCATAAGAATATAAGCAAAAAATCTTGCTTCGTAAGATAGGATGATAATGATGATGGATGATGATAGTTGTCATGGTGCTAGAGCAGGGCCCCCTATTCAATTCTTGAAGAACAGAAGGAAAACATGAGGGCGGTGTTATTTTCTCTCCAAGGGAAGGGAGAGAAGGCACTTTGCTTGCCTGCGTCCTTCCTAATTCGCAAAATCACTTCCCCAGACCTTAGGGTTCAGAGGTGCAGGCACAGGACACACGGTCTGCGTTTGTGTTTAGTCTTTCTACTCTGCCATATTGTGGTTTCCCAACCAGCGCCCCAGGGACAGCTTCCTCGTTTCAATTTGTATTTTCCATAGCTTTTCTTTCTGATGACAAAAATAGTACGTGCACAAAATTGGGAAAATAAAAAAAGGAGGAAAAAATCCTCACCCCGAAATCGCTCCAACCAGAGATATCAACACCCAGCAGTTAGCCGTTGCTGTTATACAATGTAATATCCCTCGTTACTCTGTTAACAACACATTAGCAGCATTTCCCCATCACAAAAAAACTTGGGAATCACTGTTTCCGCAGACATTGCATGCATGGCTACACCAGAGTTTAGTTCATTGCAGCTGGTAATAGGCCTTTGCACAGAGGTCTGGGAATGAGCTGGACAGCTGGGCCCCCAGGGTCTTCTGCACAGAGCTGGGGAGACACAGGGGGCCGGAGACCTGGGCTCTGAAGGGGCAGAGGGAAAGGCAGCCCATAATATGTTGCATATTTGCTTGTCTGTTGATTTGTTCCTGCCTGGATGTTTGAGGGCTCCGCTAGGCATCAGGTGCCCTCCTCGTTCTCGGCCAATGCCCACTTCAGGTCTGTAACATCCCTCCCTCAAAGAGCCTCCCAGGCCGTTCCCAGAACCCCTCCGGTCCCTGGTGTGGCGCACTCCTGGAAGAGGGGCTCCATTGCACCCACCACTGTTTCTGCAGAGCCCAGCCCAGCACTGGCATTTAGTAGGTGCTGACAACGTTTGGAGAGTGAGAGAGGGAGCAAACAATAAACAGTGAACATGCCAAAATAGTAATTTTGCATTATTACAATTAAGGTGATGAACATCTGCATGATTAAAGCTTTGCTAAAATTTCAAGTTATTTCCTAGACTTGAAATTCGAAATTGAAGGATGCAGGCATTTTTTAAAGTTTATTTATTTATTTTGAGAGCGACAGTGAGAGCAAGTGGGGGAGGGGCAGACATACAGGCAGAGAGAATCCCAAGCAGTCTCTGGGGCGCCAGGAGCCAACGCAGAGCCCGACTTGTGGGCCTCGACCTCACAAACTGTGAGTCTTGATCTCAGGCACCTAACCATGAGATCGTGACCTGAGCAGAGATCAAGAGTCTGATGCTTGGGGTGCCTGGGTGGCTCAGTCAGTTAAGCGTCTGACTTAAGCTCAGGTCATGATCTCACACTCCGTGAGTTCGAGCCCCACATCGGGCTCTGTGCTGAAGCTCAGAGCCTGGAGTCTGCTTTGGACTCTGTGTCTCCCTCTCTCTCTCCCCCTCCCCTGTTCATGTTCTGTTTCTCTCTGTCTCAAAAATAAATAAACATTAAAAAAAGTTAAAAAAAAAAAAGTCTGATGCTGAACCGACTGAGCCACCCAGACGCCCTAAAGAATATAGACATTTTGATGGTTCTTAATACATATTACAAGACTGCTTTCTGGAAATTCCAATATCTGTCATAATCTCAGAAGCAGTAAGTGTGAGTGCCTGTCTCTCTGGCTGTAGGTAATGTAGTTTAAAAAATCATTCGCCGATTTGATGAAAGTAGAGGCAGGAATGATATAATTCGTTGATTTAATAAACGCTTTTTTTTTTAAGAAACCTGTTAATTGATCATTTGAAACTCCGATTTTGTGAATTGTCCATCTGTGCCATTTGCCCAGTTATACTGGATCTTAGTGTTTTGTGTGTGATCGTGAAAACAATGGGCTACCGTGGTAAAGAAAATCAGACATTATAGCAAATCATAAAGAAGAAAGTAAAAATCTCCTACATTCCTACCCCTTGGACTTGTGACTAACATTTTTGGAGTATGTCCTTCCAAACTTTTAACCTTATGTGTTAATAGTAGTTTTTGAAATTTAAAACATTTAAATTTCTATGTACTCTCAAACTAGCATTGTTTATTTCAATAGATCTTCCAATGCTTTTGTGTTTAAAAAAGTTTTTCCAACGTAGATATCACATTAAGAGTTGCCATGTTTAGGGGTGTCTCAGTGCCTCCGTGGCACTGTCCGCTAAGCTTCCAACTTCGGCTCAGGTCACAATCTCACAGTTGGTGAGTTCTAGCCCCACGTGGGGCTCTGGGCTGACAGCTCAGAGCCTGGAGCCTGCTTCCGATTCTGTGTCTTCCTTTGTCTCTGCCCCTCTCCCACTCACACTCTGTCTCTGTCTCTCAAAAATAAATAGACATCAAAAAAAAAAAAAAGAATTACCACGTTTAAAGATAGAGCTATGCGTGTGTTTAGTTATTAAGGCCATATAGTATATTGTAGAATATTTAGGAAATTAAGAGGAAAAAATCAGCCATAATCTCTCGACCTTAAACAAAGCCTGTTTCCTTTGTGCATGGTCCTTTTGAGTCTTGGATCACGAGCACTTATATTTATTTTTAGTGGTTGCAAGGACAGAGTGCATGCACAGTGTTTTTTGTCTTCTCCTTTTTGCTCACAACTATACTGTAAGCATTATTTTCATGTTGCTACATCTCTGGATGGTTGTTTAGAATGATCCCCTAGCTGACTCCATCCTGCTGATAACCATCTAAGTTGCTTCCAATTTTTTTGTCAAGTGATATTTTGCAACACCAAAGCCCAGCGAAGCACAATCTCCCACTGTTCCCTGGGAACTGACTGTAATACGGTTTGACTTCTGCTTATTTCCTCCTTTCCTCCGAGGAGTGTTGGGAGACAGCGCTCTTAGAGAACAGTTAGAAAAACGACAATCATAAAATTAGGAGAAGAGAGACCATGAAGTGAAAGCACGTTGAGCTTTTAGAAAAAAGTCGCTTTAACAACTCAGGCTGTGCTGTTTACGTTTTGTTTTTGTAACTCACGAATCGGGCATGAGTTTATAATCATAATTTTGACAAAATGCTTTCCATTTGTGCAGTGCTTGGTGCTTTTTCTGGGACGCACTTCGGTGTATCAGCTGAGGGCTTTAGTGCAGGAAGACCAGGGTTCGGATATCTGCTTCTCTCTTGTGATCTTCAGCTGCTGCAACCCCCAGTCTGTCTTTCTGCAAAATAGGAGTGGTAATAAGCCAGGAGGGAGGACTGGTTAAGATCATCCCTTATGGGCACTGAGCAGTAATGGGAAGAAGAAGGAGGAGGAGTGGCCAGAGTACAGGAGGCCTTCCACGCAGAGGGAAGTGAAAACCTTTTATTCCTGGGCCTCAGTTTCTCCATTTATATGGGGGCGGGGCTTGGTGTATGGTCTCCAAAGCCTTTCCTGCTTCTGGGAGCCTCCCAGGGACCCCTGCCTTGGCACCTGTCCACCCACCTCAACAGGGCGTCCAGGACTCCTCTCTCCACTCAGCTCAGCCTTCGGTGCCTGAGAAACCTTGCAGGGCGGTGCCCTGGCCTCCAGGGCAGCATAGGGCTGTGGCATCTTTTATAGCCTCTGACATAATTTGGGGAAGCGGTGTGAGTGGGATCTGTAGATTCAACACATATTTATAAATCTCGAACAAGTGTCATTGATTTGTTGGCAAAGCTAGTTAGCAATAACCTTATCTTCTCTTTGAATAACGATCATTAATCATCCCCCTCCCCGCCTCTCAGAAGAGAAGGCAGCCCAGTATATAGTGGTAGAGAGCCTGGAAGGCAGAATCAGAGATTTGGTTCCAGGCCTCTCTGCGCCCATTTGTCAAATGGGAATGATAACAGCACCTACCTCATAGGGCTGTTGTGGAGACTGGAAGCTATACCGCCTGTTCAGGAGACAGCAGAGTGCCAGGCACACAGTAAGTGCTCAGTTAATGGTCAGTTGTTATTACCGTAATAATTATCGGCAAATGGGAAGACAGAGCGCTTTGTAGGCATGGGACTAGGTGCCAAGGACAGAGATGTGAAGATGTCCTAGAGGCCCCCCCCCCCCCCCCCCGCCCCGAACCCAGGTGAAAACTGGTGAGTCTACAGGCCAGGACGAGGCCGAGCGTCCCGCGTGAGGCCAGAGCCAAACCCAGGGCTGGAGAGCGGGTTCCCGCCGCGCGCTCCAGGCCCTAACCCTAACCCTAACCCCGATCGCCGCCCTTAACCTCTGGTTTTGGAACGCACCCTTTCTCAGGCTGGTCTCTTGTCCCGGGAGGACCGCGTCTTCGTCTCCGCCCCGGGGCGGTGTCTTCGGAGCGCTCCGGGAGACCCGCTTGCCGCAGCGCCGGGCGCCCTCGCGCACCTCCCCTCGCTCCGGGTCCGAGGAGGGTTCCGGCGCCCGCGGAGGCCCTTTAAAAGGCAGAGTCTGGTCCGCAGGGGGCGGGCGGGGGGCGCTGACCGCCGCCCGAGGCCCGGCCCCTCCTCCCCGCCCCTCCCTTGGTCCGTCCCTCCCCGGGTCCCCGCGTCGCTCGCTCGCTCGCTTGCTCGCCGGGCGAACGCTCCGCCTCCGTCAGTCGGCTCGGCTGTCGAGAGAGCGGCGTGGAGCCGGAGCCGGGGCCGGACGCGCGGCCGGGGGCTGGGGGCTGGGAGATCGGCGCCCGCCGCCTGGCGAGGCCTGAGCCACGATGGCCGAGATGGGCAGCAAGGGGGTGACCGCAGGGAAGATCGCCAGCAATGTGCAGAAGAAGCTCACGCGCGCGCAGGAGAAGGTGAGGGAGCCAGATCCTCGGCCTCTGCGCGGTCCGGGCCACCTGTCCCCTCCCTCCCCCTAACCCCTCACCCCCAGGGGCTGGTCCTCACCCGGGATCAGGCCCTGTCACCTCCGGAAGACCGCTGCTGGGAGCCTTCGGGGGTCCACGGGCTGCAGCCCCCAGCGTTCTGGGCGCCCCCTCCGGTCCGCGTCTTGTCTCCCCACCCCCGGCAGGGGCAGGAGAGGGCGCAGCTGTCCCCTCAACACCCCCCCCGCCCTCGTTTCCCTCCCCCTCCCCCCCAACCCGCTTTGTATCTCCTCCGCCTGTCTGCAGAGAAGAGGCGGCCCACGCTCTTCTCGGGGCGCGAGGTCCAGTAAACCCAACGTTGGAGACCGAGGGCCGGGAGGCTGGGAGGCTGGGTGGCGCCCCTAGCCCCTCAGCCCCACGCGAGCCACGCGGGCGGTGCCGGCTCCAGGGGGAAGGAGGGAGCCTGTTACCCGTCCCCCAGGGCCGCCGTGCTCCGGGAATCCCGAGGCTGCCCCGAGGCCCGCGGGTGCTGGAGCACTCGCTCTCCAGGCCTCTGGGCGCTTCCTACGCCCTCCGTTCCCTCCTCCCCGCCCGCCTCTCCACCTTCTGTCCCCGCCGGCCGCAGGAGGGATCGAGTTTCCTTTGCCGAGAGGTGTCCGCGGCCTGGCCGCTCCCGCCCGGCCCTCAGGGAGCACGGCGCTGAGCGCCCCTCGGGGAGGTGCTCCCGCTCCAGCCCCGGCTTGGCGTTTCCGGCGGCTGGGGAGGGGGTGGTGGCTCCGGTTTTGGGAGCCCACCACCTGGGTGGGGAGCTGGCTCGAAGGAGCTGGGGCTAAGCCGGGTGGCGTGGAGGGGCGCCTCAGGAAACCCGACCCCTCGGCGCCCAGGGCAGCTGGCAGCAGGCGAGGGGGGACGCAGCTGGGGCTTCCAGCGGCTCCCTGACGGTGCCGGACGTGCGGGACCCGGGGGCGGGGGTCCGCGCGCGCTCACTTTTCCCTCCCAAGCCACCTCTGGTTCATTGAATTGGATCACGCCAGCTGCTGACGCCACTTCCCCTGCCGCCTCGGACTCTGAAATCTAGGATTGTAGAATCCGTGCTCCAGCCGGGGTGGTCCCCCAGGGCCCCCCAGCGGAGTCAGCCCTCTCTCCCGCCCGACGCTCAGCCGAGAGGAGGAATCTGGGGACCGGTCGGCCTTCCCCTGCCTGGCTGTGGCTGTTTATAAACAATGACTTTTGCAGCTAAGACCTGCGGGGCTCCCTAAGGATGCGGTCACGTGATTGGGGCGGGGGGGGGGGGGGGGGACGGCGGCTAGAGCTTCCCGGGCGCCTCCCTAAGTCCCGTCGCTCATCCTTAAGGTCCCAGGCTAAGGAGATAGGTGGGTGTGTGTGGAGGTTAGGGCCCTCAGCCAGTCTCCAGATCTGGCCTGGCCCCAGCAACTGTACCACCCCCCCTCCGGGCCCCGGGCGGGGGGAGGGATTAGAGCACCGCAGATAGCTGGTGTGTGTGGGGGGCGGGTGGGGGGGAGGCTGGGAAGGCTTCTATGAGCGTCGGTGGGGGTGGAGGGGCAGATGCTTCTGCCCTTGCTTCCTCCCCCTCCCCCCTCCCTCGCCCTGGACTGGGTAATCCATCTAGGTGCCTGGAGCCGGCAGCTCTGGGCTAAGCCTACTTCCTGCTGCTGAGGGGCTGGGAAAGATGAATGGGAAGCAGAAGGTAGCTGAGACCAGGTCCCCGCCCCCACTCCACTGACGTCCTATTCCTCCCTAGCTCCCCTTGGCTCTTTTGGTGTCCCCATTGTCCTGGTTTGCCTTGTCTCTGCAGCAACTCTTTCAGTAACTTCAGGGACAGCAGGCATGACCTGTGTCCCCTCCTTGTAAGTGGCAGTATGTCATTACTGACCCCACTGAGCTGCCACCCCTCCCTCTTCAGCTCCTGTTCTGTGGCATGGGCAGTTGGCTGACAGCTGGTCAGCCATGGGTGCTGGCCTTGGCCAAGGGCTGGCACTGCCCAAGCCTGGGCTCTAAGAGACCGGAGTTGTTGAGTGCTGCCTGTGTTCTGGCCTTCAGGCACTGGTGAGGAGACCCTCCCCCCATCGGAAGCCAGAGAGTAGCCTTCCTTCAGTCTCCTCAGTTGTGGGCCCTGCCGCGGTACCCCCTTCCCAGAAGCCTGATGCATCTCCCCTTTGCCCTCCTGTGGTTCAGAGTGTGTCATCTGCTGGTGGTCTTCAGGACCATGTCTAATTCACAGTGTCAGTGGTCTCACAGGCACCACCCCCCCCCCCTGCCCTTCCCCCACCTGGCCTCTGCCAGATCAGTGAATGATGGGGACAGTTCCAGCGGTCCGGTTGCCCTAGGAGGGCATCTCCTGGTCAGGGACAAGCAGTAGCTGGAGTGGAGGGCCTAGATAGTATCCTCATAGGTTCAAGGGCCCCATCTCTCCTTTTCTTCTTTCCCGATTTCCCCACATCCACTCCCAGCCCAAACATCCAGCAGGACTCCGAGGGTGACAGTGTGCTCAATTTTCCTTGCTTGCCCTCTGGTGCCTACGGAGCCAGCTCTCCTGTGCCCCCAGCCTAGTGGGTCTCTGCATGGGTCTTGGCTTGGCGTTACCCATCTCACCCTCCCCCATCCCTGTATCGCTGGTCTGGGTGCTGTCCCTGAGGGGAGAGCAGACCTGCGTGTGCACCCAAATGTTCACCTGGCCCTGGCGGAGGTACAGTGACTATGTATGAACAAACAAGGGCATTTGAGGGCTTGGCCTGGGAGTCCTGATGCAGGCTTGTGGGTGGGCTGACTTGTGCTGTGTGCTCCTCGTTCAGCAAATTCTGCCTTGGGCATGTGCTGTGTGCCTGGCCCTGGGCCCCGCCGAGGGTGCCGTGGGGATCGGGCTGTGCTGGCTTTGACTGCCGTGGAGCTTACTGTTGTAAGGTCCTGTGGCCTCTGGTCATGAGGACGGCGTAAGCGTATATCGGAGGGGCCAGCAGGGTCTGAGCTTGGCAGTGACACTGCTCACCTCCCAGCCGCCGGCTGCCCCCAGAGTGCTGGGGTGCAGAGCGTGTGCCTGGAGCTCGGCCCCGGGGGCGTCATGAGGTCACCTTCCCATTGCGTCCATTTTTGGGCCTCAGTAGGGTGGCTGGACAGAGCCAAAGGTAGGGTGGAGCCCGGGTCAGATGACAGAGGATTAGAGGTTGGCGGGCTGGGCCCCTTGGGGGAGGGGATGGTGGGGGAGAAGGGACAGCTGGGGTGGGGGTGGAACCTGGCCTGCTTGCCCCTGAGGCCCACTGCTCAGGCGTCCTCACAGAGCAGAGCAGTGTGCTTGAGGGAGGCTGTGTGCTGGCAGAGCTGGGGCTGCTGATGAGCACAAGGAAGGAGGCTCCGGCAGGGGGTGGGAGTATGCACTCTGTCCCCCTAGGCCGCCTAGAGCCTGCTGGGAATGGGGAGGCCCAGCTGGGAGAGGGCAGGGCCCAGGGCTGGCAAGTCAGAGTGGAAGGTACGGCAGTTATTTATAGGACCCTGACACATGGCCCCGATGGCACCACATTTGCCTGGTGGTCAAGGTCTCCCAACAAAGTGGCTGTGTTAGCCTCAGCTGGAGCCAGGCCTGTATGACCAGTCTTTATCCTCACGGCAGCCGTAAGAAGAGCCATGCCATAGGGAGGAGCAGGTGCCCTGGGAGTGGGGCCCACCCGGGTGCCTCCCAGCTTCCTCTCACCTCCCCCCTTCCCCAGGCCCCAGCCACCCATTGCTCCCCTCCCCCCACATTCTGCATTTCTGTTTCCTCATCTTGGTGTCCATCTCTCTGTCCCTGGGTGTCTGAGGACTCTTCCTCCCCTCTCTTTTGTCTGTGCCCACACCCTGCCCCATGTCGCCTGTTCCTTGGCCTCTCCCTATCTTCCTGCTCTGTGTCTCTTTCCTCTGAGTTTGCACAAGGCTTTTGTACCTGCCTACCCTTGGAGCAGCTTGTCCCTGAACCTGAATTATTAATGGAGATGGTTCACCCACTGGACGGAAGGCTCCTGAACCAGGCATCATCTCTGGGAGCATGTCTATAGGGGCTCAGGACATTTGGCTAGGGAACATGGGCACAGAACGATTGGAAGCATGGCCTCCAGACTTCCCTGAGCTCTGGGGGTCCTGGCTGGGCTGGGGCCTGGGGGTGAGCTGGGTCCCCACTCAGCAGAGCCCTGCTGGCTCATGGCAGGACTCAGAATGAGGCAAAGGCCGTTTTGCCCAGGGGCCTGCAGACCAGGATGTGCTCACTGGGCTACGTGGGGCACGGAGGGTGTTCTGGGAGGGTCCTTGTGGGCTGAGGTATGGGGCGAGAGTGAGCACAGGAGGCCAGCAGCTCGCTGACCACGTCCCTCTCCCTGGACCAGGCAGTTTGGATTCAGCTTCTCCCTTACAAGCTGTGTGACTTTCACGATGTGAAGAGAATGTTTCTGTCCCTCCTTCCTGCTGGAACCTAAGGCCAGGCCTCGCATTGTTCTTTTTCCATGAGTTTCTAGAATCCCTGGGTCCTCCCCTCAGTGTTAGGCCTCTTTCTTACTACAGGAGAAGAGACTACAGGAGCACGTCAAAAAGGCAGCCTGCATGGGCTTGGCAGGCAGGCAGTCCTTGGTTTCCCTATAGGACCTTGGGCAAGCGGCAGGACCTTCATCTATAAAGTGTGGTAATAATGGTTCCTCTGTGCTTATTTGTGTTGGAGAGTAAAGCCTTGGACGGTGCCCGGCACATAGCAAGTGCTCACTAAATGCCAGCTCTGTGGGGCAGGGCAGTACAGTGAGGCCACCCTGGAGCCTGCCGTCCCTGCCTAGGCCTGCTTCCCAACCTTCTCCCTGTGAGTGTCCATTACAGGCCTCTACAGACAGCTAATCCCTGCTGAGCCCTTAGCTGATCAGGGCTTATGATGGTGTGCGTGTGTGTGCATGCCTGTGTGTGTGTGTGTGTGTGTGTGTGTGTGTGTGTGTGTTTAGAGGGGCAGCCGGAGGCAGGGGAGGGAATCAGACAGCTCTGGAGTGAATATCAACTTTCCTACAGATAAACTCTGTGGCCCTGGGTAAGTTATTCCCCCTCTCTGGGCTTCTTCACTTTGGCCATCAGTAAAGTGAGGGGGGTTGCTCATCCATTCTTTAATTCATGGAAGGAACATTGAGCACCCACTATGTGTTGGGCACTGTTCTAGGGACACGGGGTAGAGGGCTGAGCAAAACCAAGCCCCACCCTCAGGGAGCTGACATTCTAGCTTGGGGAGACGGTAAAGAAACAAACATGTGCTGGCAGGTGGAGTGGGTTCTGAGAACTGGGCTCAGCGTTTCCCGAGCATCCCTTAGTTACCACTGCTGAGGACTCAGGTGTGGATGTGAACATGGGCTCTCACACAGTGCAAGGGATTGGCCAGGGAGAGGCTGACTGGAAGCTTCTGGGCTCCAGGTAAGAGGGCACCTGGAGGAGGAAGGCTTTCTGTTAGATGTCACCCTTGGATGTTGTGTTTCTCTAAAGACTTTTTGGGAAGAGTTTCTTTTTGGGACTAAAAGTACAAAGGAAAGGATGTCCATGCTAAAACTGCTCAGCAGGGCACTGACGGAGGACAGGCCTGGGCAGCTTGGAAGCGGGGCAGGGGCTCTGGGTTTGGAATGTAGAATGAGGGGGTCAGAGGGGCCACTGAAAGAGGAGGAGGGAGGCACCAAAGATGACCCAGACTTGGGGGTGGATGCTTGTAAGACTTTTTAGGAAGCTGAGTCTGAATCTCTCCCTAGTGTTACTGCCCGTGGGCAAGACTCATTGACCTCTCGGAGTCTGTTCCCTCCCTTGGTATCAGGGTGTGTGCCTTGCAGGGTGCTGTGCAGATTAAATGCACGGGGCTCGCCATTTCCCAAAGGAGCTGGTCTTGTGCTGTGGATGGGACACCCTCGTGGGAACTGGCTGGCATCTGGGGGTGGTGGTGCCTCCCCAAAGGGGCTGTCACCTCCCAAAGAGGTCACTCACTTCAGGCAGAACAGACTCCATGCTAAGGGCTGACAGGGGTCAGGGCTGGGCAGTTGAAAAGGGAAAGGCAGGCCTCTTCTTGTTCCGAGGGAAGAGTTGGTCAAATATTAACTTGATAATAACAGCCATGGTTTACTGTGTACCTGCTGAGTGCCAGGTGCTTGGTGAAAACTCTCATCTCCACTGCAACCAGGTGAGGTCATTATGATTCCCATTCAGCAGATCAAAACACTGAGGCCCAGCAGTCGTATGACTTGCCCACGGGCTCTCCTGGTCAACTATCTGGGTTACCAGGTCTCTGGCAGAGATGTGAAATGAGATGTGAATCTCTAGTGACCCCTGCTGACCCCTCCTGACCAGGAAGGCCTTGTCTATCAGGTGGATCATCTGACAGATTTGGATCCCCAAGACCTTCTTCCTCCCCCATTAAATGAGTTTTGGGGGCTCTTGTCCCCTCTGTCTAGCCGTACACTTGGGGTGTGACCTTCACTCTTATGGGATGTGTGGTGGGCTCTGGGGTGTGGAAACTGCCGGAGGTTTCCTGATGTAGCCCAAAGCAAGGGTTTCTGCATGCAAATAAGGACTAACGAGGCAATGTGGTGTGTATTTATGCAAGCGTGTGTATTTTCCCAAATATAAAAGCTGTATCCAGTTCATTCAGTATAAAGAGACACTCTATTCTGAGATTCTGTCTACTTTTGTTTGTATTATTGTAACAGTGTTTCTTTTATGAAATGATGTTAATAGAGTTGTTTTATAATGTTATAGAGGAGGATATAGTCATGCAATTGACCACACACACATGCTGAAGTCTTTTCCTGGAGTGGAATCTGAAAGTCTGGGACCTACTACCCACCCCTGGGGGTGGGAGGGGGGAGGGGGACCTTGCTGCCCAGCCCCACGCAATTGCTCTGGTGGGGAGGCAGGTCTCCTGGGTGCAGGCTTGAGGCTGGCCCAGGGCAGCCTGGGGCAAGCTCCCTAGAATATCTGCTCCACAAGGGTGGGTCCCGCCTCCTATGGTAGCTGTGGCACCTCCAGCTCAGCACATGGCACGTGCTCAGTGCATAACTTCCGTACGGGTGCGTGGATTCCTCAGGCAGGGCTGGCCAAGGCCTCGGAGATGCCCTCAGTGTTCAGGGTGCAGGGTGGGTGGGGTAGGAAAGCCAGGACTGCAGGATTTCAGGCCTTCAGAGAGCAGAGAAGGCCAGAGTTAGAGCTCAGGGCTTGGAGTCAGATGGAGGGGCACCTCCCGTGCCGTGCAGGCCATTCCGAGGGACCCAGGCATCACAGTACCGTCTCCCCCAGTAAAATGGCCCAGGACCATGGCGGAGCGAACCTGAGCCAGAGGCTGCAGAGCTTGGGCCCAGAAACCGGGAGTGGGCTGGCGCCCTGCTCGGGAGCCCTGCCTGGCTTTAGGCCAGATGCCAGAGAGGACGTGGCCTGGGCCTCCTGCCAGAGTCTTCTTCCAACCTGAGAAAGCTTTTAGGTGACACAGGCGCTGGGGATCGCTAACCTGGGGGTCTGTGTGGTTTGCTGAACCCGCGACCTCGCTGTTAGGGCCGGCGAACTGCTGTCCTCAGCCCCAGCCCCGCTGTACTCTTTGCTGGACCTCCTCCCTCTGCTTCCTGGACTCACCTTCAACCACACTGCAGTGCGGATGGGGTGGGATTGGGGGCCCAGCATGGGTGGAGGGGGGTGGGTTGGAGCCTGGCTGCAGGGATGGCCTCAGGGCACTGAGAGCCTCTTGGTGCCCTGCGGGTGGGCATTTGTGCCCCCCCATGCTGTGTCCAAGCCTGAGGCGATGCGCTGCCCCCCACCCCGTCCCCCCCAAGGGCAGTGAGCCACGGCCGCCTCCACCTCTGCAGCACCAGGGCCGCAGTGTCTCTGGGTTGCGCCCCACAGGCTGGGAGTGAGTGGGCGGCTGCCAGCCACAGCGCCACAGGGCCGTAGGGAGGGACTCCTTGCGGCTGGTGCTGGGCCAGCGCTCCGAGGCCTTCTGGGCCCCTGAAGGCTCCCTGTTCCTGGCTCCCAGGGCACCTTCGTAGGGACGTCCCTGCTGGCTCCGTGTTTTAGATGCCTCTACCCACACTGAACTAGCTCCCTCAGCTTATTTTTCCGGCTGTCCTTCCCCTGTCTGTGGCTTGCCCACTGCGGGCCAGGATGCTGAGGTGCGGCGGGTGCTGAGAGAGAACCTGCCCTGCCCTCAAGGGGCTCCCAGTGCCCATCATGGCACTCGGGGGAGACTGAGGGCAAGGGCACTGGTGCCCTGGACATGAGAGCCTCTCATCCACCTGGGGCAATCAAGGAAGTCTCCTCAGAGGAGGTGGCACTTGAGCTGGGTTTGAAAGGCAGAGAAGGTGGGTTGTGGGGTGCGCAAGGATGTTTCTGGCAGCCTGTTGAGGGTGGCTGGAATGTGTGTGAGTAAGGGTGGTGGTGGGGGGTGGGGCCCGAGACTGAAAGGATAGTGGGGGGGGGGGGGGAGCAGGCCCTGGAGGGCTGGGAGGCCCAGACCCCTATGCACCTCAACCTGCTTATCTTTCTTCCTCACGTGTTGCCTGAGCCATGGGTCTGTCGTCCAGTCTGGGCTTAGCTGAGGACCCAGTGTCTCACTGGCCAGGGCCCAGGGAGCCCCTGGCTTTGAGGAAAAGGAGCCCCAGGGTAAGTCCTGCATCCCCTGAGGGAATGGCCTCTGGCTTGGCCAGGCTGGGATCCAGGTGTGCCTGGGAAGGGGGCCTGGGGTAGGGCTGCCATCCTGGAGTCCACCCTGTCAGGTGATGTCTGCTCCCCAAGCTTGCTGGAAACCGCACAACGTCTTATACTCCCTGCCTCACATGTGTCCCTGCTTCTGGGTTTTGGGTCCCCAAGGTGACACTGAGGGTGAGTGACACCTCTAGGTTTGGAGAGCTTAACAGCCCAGAGGGGCCATCATGGCATCAATTCACCCTCTCCAGGCAGCCCTGTGGGCTCCGCCCTTCGTGGCCAGGCCACTGGTCAGATGGCCACGTGGGGGTCCCCTAGTTCCTGGGTTGGAGCGGGGGGGGGTCCTCAAGGGAGGAGGGGTCGTGCCAGCGGGTGGGATCTCTGGCTGTCAGCGCAGACTGCAGGGAGAGGAGTGGACAAAGGAACAGTACTGTTGTACGGATGGAGGCCCAGGGGCGGCTCTGGCTGGCGAGGCGGTTGGCCTTCTGCTCCCGCCTGTGGCTTGAGGGGCTCTCAGAGGCTGTGAGGCCGGAAGGCGGATTGGGTAACGGGAGAGCCTTTGTCAGACTGGCTGCTTTTCCAACAGCTGCTGCTACTTTCTTTGGACCCTCTGCTCAGCTCAGCCTCTCCCCAGGACTGTGGCCAACATGCCTGAGCCCTGGACGAGCCTGGGCCCACCATTGGGCACCAGGGACAGACCTGGCGCAGGCAATCTGGGCTGGAAGAAACCCTGCAAGGGGCCCCCCGCTCCCTACCCCCATCCACTATAGAGCCCCTATTTCTCTGCTCTGAGGGGGCATCATCACTCTGCCAGGACATGATAACTATCTTGGGGGTCAGATACAGGTGGGGGTGATGCAGGTGCTAACCTGGGGCCCCGGGCACTGGCAGTGGAGCAAGGGCAGAGATTGAACTGGGGTTAAGAGGTGTGTGTGGGGAGGAAGACAGACCCTAAAAGAGAGGATGGAGTGTGGCCCCAGTGACCGCTCGCCTACTCTGCGGGCCTGAGCCTCTCTGCAGCCCCGTTTCCTCCTCTGTAAATGGGAACAACAGTTCCTGCCCCACAAGCTTGTGTAGAGGGTCTAGGAGGAAGTGAATGCAATCAATGCCTGGTCCCTGGTGGGAGCTGACACATGGGTTTTTTCCCAGGGAGCATCTTGGGGAAGCACCTGAGAACCCACACGTATGGACCATTCTGGCTTTGGTGTTTTGAGCTGTTTTGCTTATGACAGGATTCTTGACATTGAACTGTGGTGTACTTTTTTCCCCTTCTTTTTTTTCCTGTATTGGCTGAAAAAGCTAATTTGGGAGGTGGTGGTATCACCTCCTGGAGGAGGGAAGTCAGAGCCCCCGAGCCAGAGCCCGATTGAAGGAGGTGGTAGTGGGGGGAGGCAACTGGTTCAGGTGGGCTGTGCTTTCAGGGACTGGGTGAGGGGCACAAAGCTGGGGTCAGAGGTGAGGGGTCGCCCATCATTCGTTCATTCGAGGAGCCTGATGTGCAACAGAAGACTCCAGGCTTGAGAGACTTGGGCTGAACCCTAGCTCGGCCTCCAAGCCTCAGTGTGCCCATCTGGGATTTGGGAAGCATGAGACTCTCCTCTCCATGAGACAAGGTGAACCCGGGGACTCCTGTAAGTGCTAGTGGCAGAGCTGTGTCCCTGCTGGCTCCAGCTGGCTCTGGAGAGTTTAGGAGGGAGCACAGTCTTCCTGTCTCTGTGGAATTTTGTGATTTATGAAGAACACTTATACCCGCCATTTTTCATTTTATGCATTGTCTTGCTGACCCGTGAGGTAGGCAGGACTGGATTATGGTTCCATTTGGCAGGTGAGAACACTGATGCTTAGGGAAACCCTGGGATTTCCTCCCTTCCGTTCATCAGACTTGGCCCCAGGTTGGTCTTTCCCAGGTGCTGCCACCCCCCTCCCTAAATCCAGGGCCAGGGAGAGACTGCTGAAGTGCACAGGTGCATGTCTAGGCATGGGGTGCACGCGCATGCGTGTGTGTGTGTGTGTGTGTGTGTGTGTGTGTGTGGTGGGGAAGGCGGCCCCTGGTCGCCCCAGGAGGCTGGCACACCAGAGGAGAAGGTAAAGCTGCAGAACTGGCCCTTCCCTGAGTTGGGGGGTTTCCTCATTGCCTGGCATTCGCCAACCAACTTTACAAGAGGTGGGAGTGTGGCTGTCCCCAGGAACCAAGGGACCTCAGAGGGTCAGGTTTGGAGAGAGCGGGTCTGATCTGCACTCCCTGGGGAGCCCAAAGGTAGAGGGGGAGCTGAGCACAGGCACCATCGCTCCCACCTCCCATGAAGAAAGAGCTGGGGGGCCCTGGGGCAGGGGAGACTTGAGGATGAGCTAATTGCTGCAAGTGTGAGCTGAGTGAGTCCTGATCTAAAATGAGAGACAAAAGCCATAATTCATTGGATGCATTTGCTGAACCTGGGACAGGACCCAAATACTGTTGTTTTTCTGAAATAGTAAACCAAGCCAGGGGTTTATTTATTTGTATCCTCTCTCCACCCCTCAAGGATTCAGTCTAACAGTCTGTCCTGGCAGTGGGCTTGGCTCAGCTAGAATGTCACTGCCCTCCCCAAGTTGACTGCCTCCCCGTCCTGGCTGGGTGGACTGTGGGTCTGGAGGAGGCCACAACCAAGGGGGGGGCCCGGGGCCCAGGCTGTGGATTTGAGGGGGGCCTGCTCTGGATCTGGTGGACCAGTGGGGGCTTCCTCCTCGTGTCTGGTCCTGGCACTGCTGGCCTAGCACACTGCAGAAACTACCTGGAGGGCGGGGCGGGAGGGCTGAGTCAGCACTGTGGGAAACCCACGGGCAGCAGCAGGACGGGACCCGGAGGCTGCACCCCCACCGGTGCCACTGCACTTACAGGTCACCCTGTCCGGTATGCACCCCAGGACACCTGGGGAGGCTGCCACCATGTTCTCCAGCTGGTGCAGTGCTACCCCCGAGCCACGCGGTGGGGAGAGAGGCCTCTGCACAGCCACATGCTCTCAGCACACCCTGAGACCTGGGATTCTAGCTTGTGCTCTCTCTCCCCCGCTTTTTTAAGAAAAAGAATTTATCTACTTATGTAGCACAAGCCGGGGAGGGGCAGAGAGAAAGAGAGAGAATCCCAAGCAGGCTCCTCACTGCACAGAGCCTGACATGGGGCTTGAACTCACGAACTGTGAGATCATGACCTGAGCCGAAAGCTCAACCCACTGAGCCACCCAGGTGCCTCTCCTTCCCCTTACCTGGGCCTTGGGCCAGGCACTTAACCCCTTCCGCTATGGTTTGCTCCTTCATAGAATGTGGTAACCATCTTCCCTGTTTCACCCAGAGTCTTGGGGGGTGAAGGCTGGTCCCGTGGTGAGTGTGTGATCCTGGCATCTGCACCTAGTAGACACTTAATGCTAAGTGAGTTGGAGTGTAAGGCTCCAGTGCAGAAGCAACGGGAAAGGTTTTGCAAAGCACCTTCTCTAGTGTGGCAAGGTGGCAGGCTTGGGTTCAAATTCTAGCTGTCCTCCTCTCAAGCCCTAGACTTTGGGCAAGTTACTTAGCCCTGAGAGCCTCAGTTTTCCTATTTGTGAGGATTAAATGGAGAATAGTGTCTCCATTTCACACCAAGGGTACTGGAAGTTGGCGTGCCAGCTTACGGGCTCAGCTCTACACTGGGGCGGGGGTGGCTGAGGCACCTTAGGTGGGTGTGGGGTGTTCGACTGTGTCTTGGCACTCTGTGTGTGTCCTGTTGGGCTATCCTGGCTGAGTCCAGGGCATGCTTGGCCCACCAGTAGTGCAGGAGTCCAAGCCCAGCTTGGAATCCAGATGGTGGGCCTGAGGGCTCTGGGGAGGATGGAAGGAGGCAGTGCTTGGAGAGGACCTCATGGGGGCCAGGTGACTTTCATCCCTCCCACCCTGACTCCTTCTCCTTGTAGGCAACAGAATCCCTTCCAGCTTTTAGAAGATCTACAAGTGTCCAGAGCTGTAGCAAGGGATGGTCAGGGACCGACCTTCAGAATCTGGGGTTGGGTGTCCGTCCAACTTGCCCCTCTCTGGACAACCTTCCCCTTCAGTACACAAAGTTGCCTCCTTTGGCACATTCCTGTGATTTTTTTTTTTTTTTTTTGAGAATTGGTAACTCTGCCTCACTGTTCAACTTCCCCTTGGTGTTGAATTGTGTTTCTCCTGGCAAAGAGGGCCCCAGGGGAGGAAGGGGCGGTAGGCATGAACCCAGCAGGCATAGAGGGTGTGCTGGTGTTTTCTATGATTTCTGGGGGTCTCTGCCACCCCTCCCTGTCCTCACTGCATCAGCCTTCTTGGAGACTTGACTGGGAGCCCGGATGTGTTGAGTGAAGGGATGTGGGTCAGATCCCTAGGGTCCCTCCGTACTCGGTGAGACAGGGACTCCTGTGCTGATGGTCTGAATAAGCCCTGGGAAGCCGAAATGGATGGGCCTCTCACGGTCACCTGGTCCTCACCTCCCTCCTTTGACTATAGAGGTGGGACACCGAGACCTGGAGCGTGACGACCTGTCCAGGCCTCTGGCGGCCCCTGAATGATCCCCCTAAGCTGCCCACTGAGCCAGTGAGGCCTCTAGGCCCCTGTTCCTGCCCACTGCGTCTGCTGGGGCTGGGGCTGGGGAAGATAGCACCTTCCCCTTCGGTATGCCCCTTGCCCACCCTATCTCTCTAGCCTCCCCTCCCCCACAGAAGCACAGAAAAGCAGGTGCAAGGTTGTCAGAAGGAAGTCTGAAGGGGCGTCTGGATGGCTCAGTCGGGTGAGTGTCTGACTCTTGATTTTGGCCCAGGTCATGATTCTGCTGTTCTTGCATGGAGCTGGCTTGGGATTCTCTCTCTCCCCCTCTCTCTGCCCCTCCCCTATGTGCACACACACACTCTCACTCTCAAAATAAGTAAATAAACTTAAAAAAAAAAAACAGAGAAGGAAGCCTAGAAAAGCCTGCCCTGGCCCCTGAACATTCATTCTGCCTGCCAGGGGCAGGGGCGGCCATGTGGCACCCCCTGGTCTGTCGGTGGTCCCACTTTCTTCCCCCACCCCAGGCTTCACCCTTGACCGGATTACCTGGTGGTCAGCCCCTCCCTCCCCTCTAGTCCGTTCCCACTTCTCCTGCCTCCACTGGTGGAATGCAGCCGAACTAGACTTGCTCCTCTGGGGAACCATGAACCAGCCAGTCCCCACCCCTTGATTCCCAACTGTGAAGTTGGGGGTCCGTGTGGTGCCCTCATGGGTACCGGGGACTTGTGGACGGTTCAGGGCTGTGGCAGGGGAGCTTCCAGGCAGATGAGGGCCTGGGAGTAAGCACAGGGGCTGGGGTGAGGGCCCCCCTTCCCCTGACTACTGGGCCAGGGGTGCTTGTCAGCACTTTGGTGGCTGGACTGGGTGGGAGCTATTTAAAGGTGATTCCAGGCATCCACTCCCTTGAATAACAAAAATAACAACAGTAGCCAAAATAGTAGCAATAATATGTTTGAAAAAAAATACCACTATCTTGTCTCCTTTAGGTGCTATTTATTTATTTTTTAAGTATTTATTTTTGAGTGAGAGAGAGAGAGAGAGGGGATGAGTGGGGTAGGTGCAGGGAGAGAAGGGGCAGAGGATCCAAAGCAGGCTCTGTGCTCACAGCAGAGAGACTGATAGGGGGCTTGAACTCATGAACCATGAGATCATGACCTGAGCTGAAGTCGGACACTCAACCAACTGAGCCCCCCAGGCACTGGTAGGTACTATTTAATAGTTACAGTTTCACAGATGTGGACACAGAGCATTCCAACTGGTGAAATAAATGAATGACCTGTTTGCGTACTTAGGTTGAACTTCTCTGATAGGAATAGATGTAAGTAAAGGGCTAAGGACATCCAGTGGGGCAAGTGAGCCTCTGTGGCGGAGGTGGAGTCAGGGAAGGCTGCCTGGAGGACGTGATGTGAAATAGCAGCATGGGCTGGTATCAGTAAGGAAGTAGGGTTTCCTGATGGAGATTTGGGGGCCCCAGGGCTGGCCTTTGCTTGGCCCTGATGCAGGTGGGTGCTGGCAGGGACTTCATCCTCCCTTCCCCCGGCCCTGGCTTCATGCTGTGCTGAGCTGTGAGCTTTTTTTGCACAGGCTGTTCCCCCACCGAGCTAAACAAGCAGCTGATGAGGGGTTTGTGGGAGGCCGTGCACTGGAGGGACAGATTCCACCCCCTCTGTTGGTGGCCAGTGTCCTAGAGCCTGGGGCTGAGAATAGCACCCACACTTGCATGGAGGGGACAGGTGGGGCCGGGTGGTGGCTCTGGGGGTGGTTGTGCTGACATCTCTGAACAGGTGGTGTGTGGTGCTGGGCCAAGGGTGGGGTCGTTCCTGTCCTCTGTAGGCCCCACCCAGAATGACAGGAGGCCAGCAGGTGGCCCTGTGTCACTCACATGCCCTGGCTGTGAGCCTTCTCTGGACCTCTTCCTGGGGTGGGCTGCATCCCAGGCTCGGGGCCAGCAGAGTCAAGGTGCATCAGGGCTGCTCATGGGGGCTGCCGCTGGTCACAAGAGGCCACTACTCTTAGCTGCTGTTCGGTTTCCTTGGGGCCTTTACCATTTTACCCTCTTACCACCAGAGGGGGCCAGGGTAAGGGGGTGGCTTGCAGGATCCTAGCAGAGCTGGGGGGCGGAGGGTGCTGCTGGGGGGAGGTGGGGTGGATTGGTATTTGCTGTCCACCAGGAGCGTCATGCGTAAGCCTGCGTGAGTCATGGGGAACAGGTGCGCTGGGCGGCAGGCACCGGGAAAGTCATGTGTGGGCTGAGGGTGGGAGGGTGGGGCGGGGCCGAGGTGGGAGAGGCCGCCTGAACTTTCTGGCCTGGGTGTGAGGAGTCCCAGGTTAAGATGAGGGGAAGGGGACAGAAAGGAAGTCACCTACTCAACCACACCGCATCCTTAATCTTCCCATGAGGGAGAGGTCTTGGCTCCATTTTACTGATGGGGCTCAGGGCTTAGAAAGGTGTACTCCCTACGTAGGGTTTCACAGCCTGGGCCTGCTCCCTGAACCTTCTGCCCTGAGTCCTCTCCCCATGGAAGAGGTCCTTAGCCGGAGATGCTCCTCCCTCTCTCCCTCCCCTTGGCAGCTCTCCAGACCAGAAAGACACTCTGAGCTGGCCCTCCGGAGTAGGAGTGACGGAGCGGGGAGGTGGGCAGGGAATGAGTGCAGAAGCCTGATGCGGGGTCTGCCCTGGCTGCCCTGGGCTTCCTGGCTGTTGTGTCCCCACCTCCCTCCTTGACATCTCTGGGCATCTCAGACTCACCATCTCCAGTGATGATAGCTCCTTCCCTCTTGTCACTCAAGCCCTGGAGTCTTCTTCACTTCTCTTAGTCACCCCACATTCGGCCACTTCTCACCATTTCCTGCTCTTGCCAAACCAGCTTTGGCTCTACCTGGGTCACTGCAGACACCTTTGAAATGGGCTCCCTGCTCTGTGAGTCAGATCACAGCTCCCCGGGCTTCCTATTCCATGGAGAGCATCAAAGCCAGAATCTTCCAGGAGCCTGCAGCTAAGGCCCTGTGGTCTGGCCCTGGCTGCTAAGGTCGTGTGTGCAGTGGTTAGAGCAATGGCCTCTGGAGGCAGGCTTGGGGTTTGGATCCCAGCCACTCTGCTGGCTGGCTGTGTGACCCTGGAGAGATTTTAAAGCAGTGCCTTGGTTTCTTGCTCTGGCCTTGCTCTTCCCACCTCAGGGCCTTTGCACTTGCTTGCCCTCTGCTTGGCAAGTTCTCTCCCCTTCATCAGGTCTCAGGTGTCACTTCCCTGAGCTGCTTCCTAAGAACAGCACTTCTCTGGCCTCACTCTTTCTGTGCATTGCTGTGTTTTTGCTCAGAGACTCTTGTATTACCACCAGACATGCCTCCTCTTTGGAGTGTTGGCTCAGGGACTTTGCTTTGCCCCCTGCAGAACAGAGCCAGGCAGGCTGGGGGAGGGTGTCCAAGATGAGCCCCAACCCAGGGGGCCAAGTCCCAGAGTCCATGGGGTAGGGACTCCTCACTGTGGAAAGTCTGGGAGGGTCAAAATCAAGTGAGAGCCCTTGAGGAGGGAGCAGCTTGGGCTGTCCTGGAAAAGTTGGTGAAAAGTTCCTTTCTCCCATGGGAATGTGGCCTGGGTGAGGTGGAGTACTGTGTGGGGAGGTCTGGATAGTTGGGTGGCTTCTGATTGTGGAAGGGGGTGGCCAGCCTTGGTCTGGGTGGTTCTAGCCCTTCCAGAAGCCCTCCGACCCACTGTGGAAGCCTCCTTCTGCTGTTGACTAGGGATGGGCTCCGCCTGGTGGGTGACCCCTGAGGGGAGGGGAGTCGTCCCAAGCCTGGGCCCCTCTGGCCCCCTTGGGGCTGTAGTGCTTCTTTTGGCCTAGACCTCCTCTTGGCTGACTTTTCTATCTTAGCCCTGAGATCACGGGCTTTGAGCCTCAGTTTCCTCCCCTGTGGAACACCTCCCTCTTCTCACAGGATTCAGAGAACACTTGTAAGCCTCTTGGATGCCTTTGGCTGAGTGACTGCTGCTGATTTGTGGTTTCCACCTCCACTCTGGCAAGCTTAGCTGGGCCCTTCCGGGCTCTAGCCGACTTCTTCCCCCTCCGGACGTGGGCTCCTGCTGCCTCTGCTCCCCTGTGCTCTGTTCTGGGCTGTTCCCATCTCCCTACCCCAGCCCACCCTAGCTTCCTCTGGGCTCTGGGTGGCCCTGCCCTGGCTGCTGGCCACAGGCTTATCTGCTGAACAGGCTGGAATTTCAGGTCCCCTGGGAGGGGAGGGGAGAAGGGAGAGGGGGAGGGGCATTCTGGCCCACAGTTGCCTGGGGTGAGGGCCTTCCGGTCCACCTGGACAGATGGGTGTGGAGGAGTAGGAGACACCCCCTCCAGGCTCCCTGCCATCTCAGGGGTTAGGCCTCCAGCCCCAGGATGGACCACATCCTCAGGACTCTGTGCATTCTGGCTTTTGACCAACCAATCAGATCTCAAGGCAGTGTGGTGGGGCCGATGGAGTTAGCGGGCCGAGTTTTTTATGTATCCAGTTAAGGACGTAAAAAAGAAAACCAAACATCACTCTTTACTCTCACCAGTGTTTCGTAAGGGAAAGGGAAAATTGCTGAAAGAGGAAGGAGATGATTTTAGACTGACCGTCTCCCAAGCAAGGCCAGTTGACTTCCTCAGCCAGGGGCCCACAGAAAAGGATGATGAGTCTTTGTGGCCTGGTGTCAGGGGCCAGTGACTTCCAAAACACCAGGACCTGTGGGCGTGAGGCAAGGAGCTTTCTGGGATGGGGGAGGGGTGGGCGGGTGCAGTCCAGCCTCGGTCAGGTTGGCCAGGAGGAACCTGGAAACGTTTTTCTAGTGTTGTATTTCCTTGCAAAAGTCTCAACAGCTTTGCATTCTGCTACGCAATCTGTCTATGTTGGTTATGTCACAAAAGTGCTTCCGTTACCAGTTACATCTCCGGAAGGCGGCAAGGATGCAGCAGCAGGATGAATCTTTTGCAGTAAACCCTGCACGTGCTGCCTGTTACTGCTGGGCATCTGGGTGCCTCCCACTTGAGAATGACAAGTGCAGTCTGGGCTTTGGAAAACCATCAGGTTTGGGGGGAATCTCTCTGAACCTCAGTTTCTTCATCTATAAAATGGGACAATAGCCCCCACCTCAGGATGTCCTGCTGATCTGAGCCCAGCTGAAAGTGGGGGTTAGGGTGGTGGGCTTCTCTCAAGGGGGGGTCCTTGGACCCTGCACCCTGGGGTCATGCTTTGCAATGTGATCTTTGTGGAGCTTAGAAGGAGGGGTGGTTGTGGTGCCCTCGGCTGGAGCCTGCCAGGAGCCCGGCTGGGGAGGGGAGCCCTTCAGAATGTGAGGTGAGCCGACAGCATTTTTCCCCCTAGGAGGAAGGCAGGATGTGAGACGCCTGTCCTCAGAGCCAGTCTCTCCTGCTACCACCTTGCAGCCAGCCTGGGGAAATGGAGGTCCTAGGACAGCGGTGTAGAGAGACCAAGAGAAGGGACGCAGGCCCCTGGCTGGGCTTGTCTTTTGGGGGCTGCAACGTGTATATATGTGTGTGCGCGTGTGTGCGTGCATGCGTGTGTGTGTGTGTGTGTGTGTGTATGTGTGTGTGTGTGTGTGTGTTTAGGGGTAGAGAGAGGGAGCTGGAGTCTAGAGGCTCCTTCTGGTCCCTGAGACCCACCTGCCTGGGGCTGCTGGGCCCGTTCCTGGCCTGGAGCCCATCTTGCCACCCTCAGCTACTGTCGGTTTCCCTTTCTCTGGTTTTCTCTCCATTTCCCCTTCCTCATTCTGGGTTCTCCTTGCACAGTGTCTCCTGGCCTCAGCTCTGCTTCTTATCTGGCTCTGTGGCCTCCTTGTGGTTCCCGCTGCCTTCCCACCATGCTGGGGGGCGACCAAAGGGCCGTGGGAGGGAGCCCCATCAGGAAGTGTGTGCGAGTGTGTATGCACAGACATGGGGGTGAGCATCAGCAGGTGAACGTGTGGGTGCTGGGTGTGCCTGCCGCCTGTGCATGGGAGCCTGTGAGTGTGCACACGGGTGCTGCGTGGGGGGCCTGAGTGCCAGGGAGCATTCTTGCCTCCTGGGGATGGAATGCTGTTCTTGGCTCTTGCCCAAGGCCAGTGTTTCCACATTTATCTTTCTTAAAAAGTCTTGGAGCCTCCAGGAAGTTGTAAGGGAAAGCCTGATGTGCGGCCAGCCTGGCTCTGCAGGAGGGCCTAGGAGTTTCACTGGCCAGGGCAACTCTGCCGTGTGTTCCGGACTTGCTTTGTGGGACCTTGGGCTCTGCTCCCAGGCAGGGGCCTGAGTGGCTTCTCCCTCCTTCTGGCCACAGCTGGGCTGGAGTGGGGCCCAACTCCTTCCAAGAGAGGTCAGGCCCCTCCTTCTATCCCTTTCCTCTTGGTCCCTGCCCAACCCTAAGGCACAGCAGGAGCTCTGAGGCTGCTAACCATGTCAGACTAGTCACTGGGAGACCACCATCCTCTGGGGGAAGTGTTGCTGCTTGCTCTGAAGGCAGAGCCACCTGACTGCTCGTCAGGGAGCTCGTGAGGCTCCCTGGAGGGAGGGGCAGACTTTGCTGGGGCTGGATGCTACATGAGAAGATGGAGCTATTTCCTTGTGCCCAGGGTCAAGAGCCACACTTCAGGGGTGGCACCCCATGGAAAGGACCCAGGAGTCAGGAGCCCTTGGGTCTAGCCTTGGCCAGGCCACAGGCCACCTCAGCACTTGTCCTTCTGTCTTCTTTCTCGTTAAGTGGGAGTGCCTTATGGCCACGTTAGAAGAAGAGGCCAAAGAAGGAGCTCAGCCTGCAGCACAGCGCTGGGAAGGGTTCAGCAAGGCTGGTGGGGCATCCCTGGGCCAGACTCACCTGTTTGAGGGGCCCACTGTCTCTGCAACCCCAGCATACTCAGTCACTGGCTAGAGTAGGCCCATGGGTGGTGTGGCCTTGGCTGGAGCGCAGTGATGGGCCCAGAGGTCTAGTTCATTTGCCACAGCAGATGAGATCTGAGCCATGCTTGTTTACAGCCACAGCAAAGCCACAGAGTCCTGGGTGGCCAGCCAAATTACTTAATGTCTCAGCCTTACTTTTCTTATCTCTAAATTGGGGGTACGAGTGTGCAGCTCAGGACATGGCCTAAAGATTAAGTGAGATACTCGGGAGGAAGGATACTCAATAGCAATGAACACACCTCCCCCTGAAGACAGCTAGGCTCCTTGGAGAAATGGTGGGCTTTAGGGGCATGTGCAGGTGGCAGTGAGTGCTGGGCTTGGGGGTCTACCTCTGTCCTCTCCTTCCTTGCTCTCTTGTGGGTGCTGCTGGGGTCCCACCCAGCTCCTGGGTTGCTGGAGGGTCTGAGACAAGCATGGGGACAGGTTCAGGCCACTAGTGTCAGAGCCCATCACACGGGTCTAAGGGCTCGCAGCATCAGCACGGGGGACCGGAAGGCCAGCTGTGCAGCTCCCTAGCCTGGCCCACCCCAGCTGTGTGTGGGAGAGAGGGTGGAGAAGGAGGCATCCAGGCCCCATCACAGAAAGAAAGCCCCAAGGTGTTGGGGGTGGGGGGGCGGTGAGCCAGAAACCCGGAGGCCCATGGGCAGAGTGGGCAGAATATGCCAGATTGGCATGTCTACCCTGAGGGAGGGAGCAGCTCTGGCCTTTCCCCCCTTGAGGTGTCTCCCTCAGAACAGAGCCCAGTTGTGTGTGCTGAGCGACCTGTGGGAAAACCTCGCCTTCTTTCTGCCTGCCCATCTGTCTGTCTGTCTGCCTGTCCTGCCTGTTTGGGAACCTGTGTGTGAGGTGCAAAGACGTGCATCCTGTCGCTGTGGTCCCCTGACCGCAAGCTCTCCTGGGAGGAAGCTGTGAGGTGGCAGTGCTCAGCCCCCCTGGTGCAGCTCACTTCTCCGCCGACCCTGACAGAGGCAGCGACCGGGCAGGTGCCGGGAGGAGATGATGAGGAAGGTGAAGGCCTGACAGGGTCTCAGCTGGGTGGTGGGTTCTTGCAGGGGAGCAGGGTCTCAGCTGGGTGGTGGGTTCTTGCAGGGTGGGTTCTTGCAGGATGAGTCTCTCCACTACCTCTCGTGTTGTGAGTGTGTGTGGGGGGGTTGGGGTTTGGGGGACGCTCTGGGTGAAGTGTGGGTGGGTCCCCATCTCAGCTGGCTGTGTGAGACGCCTTTGCAGTAGCCATGACAAGGGGTGCCGTAGCTGCTGGAGGAGCCCCCGGCTTTCCTGCTTGGCCCAGAGCCTGGGGACCAGGGCTGATTGGGAACATGGACCTTGCCTCCCTTTGGGCTTCCCTCTTGGGACCCTGGACTTGGCTCTTCTCCCCAGCCTTGGGTTCTAGAAAGCACTTACTCCTGCCATCTGCCATGCCATTCAGATGTGAGCATGTGTCCCCACAGTGCAGGGGAAGCGAGCCCCTCTCTGGAGGAAGGAGACATTAGAGTCCCCCCCTCCTCCCCATAGGGTGTTGTCCCGGATTCAGGGCTCCAAGCAGGGCCACCCGCTGTAGCCCAGTGGGTGAGTGCCTGCAGACCTCTTATCCACACTGTATCTGCGGGGCTGGAGTGTCATGTGCTGGGTGGGGTCTACTGGGTTCCCCTCCTCCAGTTTCGGAGGTTAGGAATGGCAGAGCAGCTCAGAGCTTGCTCCTGGCTGTCAGACCTTAGGCTACAGGGCCTGATTTATCCACGCTCACCTGCCACTTTGTCACATGGCAGTGAAGACTCTTACCTACAGGAGGGAGCATTTGGTGTCTGTAAAGTGCTTTGCTCAGTGCCTGGTGAACAGTCAGTGATGAACTGCTCCTAGTTCAAACAAGACTGGCCCTGGGGGGACCTTCCTGTTCCTCTGGGTTTGGTGGTCACGCAAGTATGGCTGTGTAGAGGCACATGTGCCTGTCCCCAGGAGGCCCCAGGAGGAGAGGTGAAGGTTTGGCAGGACTCCCCATACCGGGCAGTGGGAGCGGGGTGCTCTGGGCTGTGAGAAAGGCCACAGCAGAGAGGCTGGGAAGGGGCCCCTCCCTCCTTCGAAGCTCCCCCTGAGCCCTGGTGAGCCTCCTGCCCTGCACAGGGAGGGGCTGCTGGCCCCGGTTCACAGCGCAGGATCAGTGAGGCCGAACTGTGTGTGGATGTTGTCGCAAGGAGGTTTGTTTCTGCCACCAGCTGCTCCTCTCCACCCTGCCCTGGACTGTCCCTTCTGAGGACGTCAGCTCCACTGCTCTCGGGCTGGGCTGAGGATGTGTTGAGAAGAAACAGGGGCACTGATGAGGCTTTCCGGGCTGCTGAACTGCCCTCCCTCCCTCCCCCGGGCTAATACCAAGGTGTGGCACCTCTCCTCTGCCCCATCATGAGAAAGGCTCTCTGTGTTTATTACAAAGGGAGACACACGTGACAAGAGCGTAAGTGTGACACTGGTGTGTCTGGGGCTCTCCCCCTACATAACCCTGGACAGACCATGGGAATCCTGCCTCTGTCCCCACCTCCTGCTCATCCTATAAGGCCATCTTCATTGTCCTGCATTCTCTGGACCCCTGGGGGCCAGGCCCCTCTGGATGCCCAGAGTCCCCCAGCCACTCTCAGTAGTCTGTGTGTGAGCTGGGCACAGGGAGGCCCCACTAACCGCGTATTGAATGGGTGGAGCACCTGTGTCCCTAAGGCCTGTGGCCTTGGCCACGCTTGCCTCCTGGTGAGCAGAGGGCTGAGTGTGTGCAGGTGTGTCCTAATGAAGGCACTGGATGAAGGGGGCTGAGTGTGTGCATGTGTGTCCTAATGAAGGCCCTAATGAAGGGGGCTGGAGAGAGCAGCCCTGAGGCCTCCCCTGGGGACGGGGACAGATCTCAGCATGGCAGAACAGCTTCAGGTGGCAGGGAGGGGGTGGGTCGTGGTCTGGGCTCCCCAGCAGCCGGTCATAAAGGTCTGTTAGCCAGTGGCTGGGCCATGGCAGGAGTTCCAGTTACAGAGGTTGGAAAAAAGGAAGCTGGTAGCGGGAAGCTGTGGGATTTTTACCGGACCGAATTTTGTCTTTGTCCTTGCTCCGAGGCAGGCAGTGCTCGGCTTGCTTTTCCCTCTAGTAGCCACACCAGCAGCACCTTGAGAGCGGGAACCCACGCTGTGTGACCTTCTGTCACCTATAAAATGGGGTAGGTGCAGGGGAGGATTAACGAGGCCAAGGCCAGCATTCACTCACTGGGCGTTTTCCTGAAACAGCCCTGCAGCCATGCCGTGGTTACCGTTCACAGTGTGGACAGGTTGTGATTACCGTTCGTGGTGTGGACAGGTTAAGCAGTTAGCCTGAGGTCACGTGGAGCCAGGAGCCTACCCCACCTTCCCGAGCTGGTCACTCCCCTGCACACGGCCCCTTCAGGCTTGGGACCTGCTGGAGTGGACCTGGGTTATCCAAGACCGGTTCTCAGGTCATGTGAGTGCCAATCCTAACCCTCATCCTAATGTTGACCTTTCACGGTCAGCTTTCTGTCTGTGTGTCTGGCTGAGTACTTTCTGTATGCAACCCTCCCATTTTGCATAAGAGGATACTTAGCCTGGGAGATGGGATGTTCTGTTGAAGGTCATGGCTTAGATTAGCCAGCAGGCACCAAGAACAAGTTGTGCGTCTGCCCTGTGCCCAGCCCTTTGCAGGAACTGGGAACATGTAAAAGGCTGGACACTGTCTCTGACCTCAGACTGTTTGCATGGCTGGGGCAGAGAGCCAGAGGCAGACACTTGGGCACATCCCACAGCAGTGAGGAGGGTGGGTCCCAGGCCTTCAGTGGTACAGAGTGTTGTTGGGGAGATTGAGGGCAGCGGCAGCTTTGCAGAGGTATCATACGAGCAAAGTTTTGAAGGGTGGATAGGAGTTTACTGTGTGCGCATGCATGTATGTTCAGTGTGTGTGCGCCTGAATTATGTCTCGTGTCTTGGGATGCTATCAGTCTGGGCCCAGTGTGGGGGTTGTTAGGTGTTAGGCTTGGCCCCCAATTGTGTGAAGGTTGCTCTGAAGGCCTTTTAGGAGATTGTTGTTACTCGAGTATGCCAGGTACAGACACATGTTTTATAGATATGAGCCTTAAGGTGGGTGCTGGTGTTCTGTTTATTCATCAGACAACGCACTTGAAGTTCAGAGAGGAAGTGCCTTTTCTAAACGGTCTTCTCACTGCCTGGCATTGCTCACTGTGGCTGGCTGTCCTCAGGCCTGCAGGTGTCCTTGGTGGGGAGCCGTCTGGGTGGAGTGCATTGCCAGTTGGGGAAGTGGGGCCGCGTGTGCGTGTCTGTGCAGATCTGGGGGCTTGGAGCCCTCAGGAGCTCTGGTGGCAGGATGGGCACTGGGGACCTTTTGCTGACAGAGTACATCTCCTTGGGGAGAAGGGAGACAGGGGGGTGGACAGGGCCACCTTCCCAGTCTTCCTGTCTCGAGGGCCAACCAGGCCTGGACCCTGTTCCCTGGGAGCCTCTTACTGTCTCTTGTGGCCTCTCTTGACTTCTGGAAGTTCTTTCCCACCTGGTGTTCCATTTCTGTCTTTGGAGGTGGTGGGGCCAAGGGGCCGGTGTCTGATAGGGGGTGAGTCACCTACTCAGGCTCAGTGCAGAGCAGGCCAGGTGCCTCCACAGCTCCGCCCTGTTTCCCCAGGACCAGCTGGGTATTGCTGCCAAGGGAGGAGTGGGGGAGCCCGTGGATGGCGGGAAGTGCTGAGTTTCTTGCTCATGGGGGTTTAGTTTTGCTCTTTTCCTCTCACCTCAATATCAGCCTGCAGCTGCCCTGGCCTGATAAACCGTGTTGTGACCATTATAGCACAAAGTTGTTTGTGGGCCGCCCTCCCATGCCCACCCTGCTCCTCCCACTGCCCACGTCCTCCCCCAGCATCCTCTGTGACTTCTGGTCACCTTGAGCTATTCTGAATTTCCTGGTAATGTTCCTCATCTCTCTGGTCTCCTCGCTTTGCTGCACGCTCTCCCCGGCCGCCTGAGCTGCCACTTCCCCCAGGAAGTCTTCCCTGATTGCTGAGGCTGCGTGGGATCCCTACCCCGGGCTCCCATAGTCCCATGTGCTTCCCTCTGTCTGGCTGGATCCATGTCTGATTGATGTGTGCTGCCCCAGCAGAGATGCCCATGGCTGTTGTACATAGCAGGCACTTAACGAGATGGCTAAACATTCTCCACGCGGAGAGTGGGTCTGAGAGCTGACAGACCTTGCCGTGGTCCCCGAGCCAGCTGGACAGGGTACAGCAGGACAGCACGGGCCATCCCAGGTCCAGTCAGGGCTGGGAAGGTCCGGACTCTGTTCTGGGACAGGGCCTCCCTTGGTTCAGGCCACCTTTTCTCCCTCTACCTGCCACCCCCACCCACTGCTACCTTTCTTTCTCATTCTTGTGGGGTTGTGGCCACTGCCTCTGCTGAATGTCTCAGCGGGGTCCTCCTGTTTCCTGTGGGGGTGCTGTAAGTGGCGGGGGGGGGGGTTCTCTGCCTTCCCTGTCTTCCCATAAACCCACCTTGTCTCTGCCATAGCTTCCCCTTTCGGCACCCATCTTTCATCCGTCTCTTTCCCGGCCCTCTCCTCCCCTGTTGCCTTCACCCCTCCTAGCTTCCACCTCCCTATCTCTCTCATCATACTTCCTCTCTGGCTCCTGCTCCTCCCTCTTTAGGTCTTTCCCCCCCTTTTGGCCTTGGGTCTCTCTGCCCTAACCCATCCATCTCGGCTCCCCCCACACAGCTGAGAAAGCACAGTGTGACTCACCACGGGGAGAGTCCACCTCTGAGATGTCTAGCTGGGAGTAGAGCGGGTGGCTGCAAGCCTGTGTGTGTGTGTGTGTGTGTGTGTGTGTGTGTGTGAATGCATGTGTGTGAGTGTGAGTGTGGGTGCCAGCAGTGGGCCTGGCACGGCCTGCTGGGCTCTAAAGAAGGGAGCAGGGTGGCTGGGGCAGGTCACATCTGAAAGTCTAGTCAGATTGGGACACAAAGAGCCTGACCCCTAGCCACCCTTTGCTGCCTTCCTTGTCCTGGGGCTGTTCTGCTCCTCCCTCTGGTATTCACAAACTCTCAGCCCAGGAAATGGAGTCCTGTGGGGGAAGTGGGGCTGCCCTTACCTGGCCCCTCTTTGTGCTCAGCTCACATTTTAGCTGCCAGGGTTGGGGCGGAGCCCCCAGGGTCGCAGTGTGAGATCAGCAAAGAGGGGGCCCTGACCCCATAAGCTGCCTTTGGAGCTCCCCTCCGCCTGGTTTCAGTCACTACAGCAAACCTGACCTAAGTTCATCCTCTTGGCCAATGGGAGAGCCCTGGATAGAGGATGGGGAGGTCTCAAGACTTGATGGACTCAGGGTTGCCTTTGGGGATCCCAGCAGCCACGAGACCTTCTGATGGTCCTAGTGCCCTGGGCTGGGTGATACTGGCGGTGGGCCTCCAAGACCCTGGTCAGGGTGGGGGGGCTGTCTGTGGTATTGGCGATCGGGCACTCTTGGTTTCGCACTCACTTTCTCATGGTAACACTCCCTTCTCTGTCTGCCTTGGCAGGTCCTCCAGAAACTAGGGAAGGCAGACGAGACAAAGGATGAGCAGTTTGAACAGTGTGTCCAGAATTTCAACAAACAGCTGGTAAGTGTGGGTGGCCTTTGGCCTTAGGGAGCTTGTGCAAAATGGAATTGTGGCTTCCAGGTAGAAAATGTCAAGAGCTGAATTTATGGAGTAAGAGAGCATGGAGCAGGGGCCCGTGCAGGCTGATGAGGTTACAGAGGACTTCCTCGAGGAGGGAGCAGTGGTTCTGGACGTAGTCCATGGGAAAGAAGAAGGAGGCCTGGGGGAGGGGGGTGGCATTCAGGTGGGAGCAGGCAAGGGGTTTTGGCCACACTCTAGAAAACCTTGAACGTCGAGGCAAGTGGGAGCTGAAGAAGCTTCTTGGGAGGAGAGTGGCATTTGCAGAGTGTACTGTGGGAGCAGGGCAGACAGGATCTGGTGTGAGCAGCTGCTAAGCATGGCCCGGTGTGCCTCCCAACATCCCTGTAAGGTATCCGGTGTCACCTTTTTATAGATGAAGCAGAAAGGCTCAGAGAAGCTGGGTAATTTGTCCAAGGCCATCTTGTTTTGGGAGTGGATTTAGATCCATACTTGTTTGGTCCCAAAGACTACAGTGGCACTGTTATCAGGTCCCTTTGCATAGGTCAGAGACCAGTGACAGAAGGGGCTTAATCACATTGGCAGCCTGGGGGCAGTGGTTCGATACAAGAGAGGACTTCTTGTATCTTCTTGACTGAAGGACCCTGAATGCCTCAACTGGGACGTCCCTGAAACTTTTTCCTCACATGAATCTGCTGAGTCTAGAATAAGCCACTTCTGTGGCTGTGTCTGAGGACACAGAAGTGGGGAATGAGATGACCTTGGTGACTCTCCCCTCCTGAGGAAGGGCTGAGGTAGTAGGAAGTGAGGGAGAACTGGGCCGTGGCCCCATGGCTTCTGCAGGCCAGGCTCAGTGAGTGACAGATGGGGGTGGAGGCCAGGAGAGGCCACAAGGAGTGAGAATCGGCATGGGGGTGGGGTTAGGGCCTAAGCTGTCCTGGGAAAGGGGCCAAATAGGCCCAAACCAGTCTTCTTCCTCCTCCTTGTTCATGTCTGAGGCCACTGAAAGCACTGAAGGTGCCCACCAATGCCTCTGCAGCTGGAATGCAACATGGGGGAGGGAGTCCTCTTTGGAGAACTTTGACAATTCACTGGCTAGGGGCTGAGGACCATGCTGGGAGATGGCTGGGGTGACAGGGGAGGGTCAGGGAGCATATTGGGAGAGTTAAAGAGCAGCTAAGGAGAAGGTCAGAAAGCAGCTGGGAGAGGTTGGGGAACATGTTGGGAGAGGGTCTGGAGGCATGCTGGGTCAGAGTTGGGGGCATGCTAAGAGAGTCCCAGGGAGCATGCTGGGAGAGGGCCGGGGGCATGCTGGGAGAGGGCTGGGGACATGCTGGGAGAGTCCCAGGGAGGATGCTGGGAGAGGGCTGGGGGCATGGTGGGAGAGGGGGATGCAGAGAGCAGCTTGAAAAGTCCCCAGGACCAAGTTTATCCTTGCCTGCCAGAGGAGCTCTGTTGAAAGGTTCCTTAGGGCAGGGATAGAAGCCCTCATGGCTGATTGTCCCCCAGGCCGCTAATGGGAAGTGTTTCAAGGCCCCAGTAGGTGCCATGACAGAGCCGTGTGACCCTGGGTGAGCCCCTGCTCCTTGGGCCTCAGCTCTCTCACCTGCAAAATGGAGGCTTGGCTAAGAACCCTGAAGTCTTTGCTTCTGATTCTGTCACCTGAAAGCTCCAGGGGTCTGTCCCCTACTCAGCTGGCTTCCTCAGGTTGTGGGATGCTCTGAAAGCCCTTGGGGGAATCAGTGTTGCTAGAGTACCTACTATAGACTAGGCACTAGACATTAACCTTGCATTCTTGACTATAGACTAGGTACTGCTTGTATTTTACAGACACTAACCTTGCATTCTTGAGGCGGATGCTGATATCCTCCATTTTACAGATGGGTACTTGAAGCTCAGAGGGGTTAAGCGACTCTTCCAAGGGCACACAGTGGTGTGGTGTCCAGATCTGTCCACTCTCAGGCACCCCTTCTGGAGCTGAGTCCCAGGCCTGAGGACAGCTGGCTGGGTTGGAGAGAAGGGTTAGGGCTCCTGAGCTGGGCAGGGGGTGATGGGGCTGCCTCAGAGCAGGCTGGGCTGTCTGGTGGAAGGAGAAAAAGCACAGGTTTGGGATCTGAGGTTCCCTGTGGTCTGGCCCCAGTGTTATGACCACAGCGTTGCTTTCCACTTTCGTCCCTCACAGTCACCCTCTCTGGGCCCCAGCTCTGGACAGGGAGTCACTCAGTGATCCTTGGGCTCAGGGACCAGGCAGTGAGGCCAGAGTTAAAGATAGCCAGTGAGGGTGGCAGGCATGGAGTGGTCACTTGAGCTGGGGCTCTGTCTGTCCTCAGATTGGGGAGGGTGACTGGCTTTTCAGGGGCCGAGCAGGAGGGGGTGGATTTGAGGTCTCATTTGAAGCTTGGGGTGACCCTCTCTTGGGGTTTAAGGCAGCCATGCAGTTCTGGATTTGATTGGTGTGTGTGGGTAACTGGGGCCCTGGGCTTGGGTGACCCCAGGAAAGGTGGGGTGGAGTCTGAGTATGGAAAGTCTGGAAGCTGAGTGTTCTCCTGCTCTTTATCTGGGAATACCAAGCAGAATGGGCCCAGTGCTAGTTGGGGACTAGGATGGCTGGCAATATGGGTTTCAAGGCAGCAAATCTCCTACCCCTCCCTCTGGGTGCCCTAGGTGAGGGTGTAGGTCACCTGGCTGTCGCTGGCTCTCACAGGGGCATATCAGAGCCCTTCCTGGCCCCACTTAGTGCCAGTCTAGCCCTTCTGCCCTCTGTCCCTGCACTGGGGAACCCCAAAGGGCCCATTCACCTCCTCCACTACCTCCCCGCAGCTCAGGTCCAGCTCAGGCCTTTCTGGAAGCCATCCTGGGTCCTCCGGGTGGGCCATGCTCTTTGTCCTGGGGCCACCTGTAGCTTGCACCGCAGGGCTCATTGCTGCTGTTTGCTTTTCTCCCCGAGGGGGCACAGGCCTGACTCCTTCTCGTTCTTAGGGCCTGCTCGGCTCAGAGAGGGCATCTCTGGCTATTGAGTTATGATCCTCTGAAACTGACTGCAAGCAGCAAGAGTCAGCCAGAGCCAGAGAGGGTCTATGTGGGAGCCCCCCGCACTCCCTGGGAAGATAGGAGCTTAGGTCTTCAGACCACCGGTCGGGGCTGATGTCAGGGAAGGCAGGGAGCACCCTTTGAAGGGAGATCTAGCAGGGATATGGGATGCTGGCCAAGCCACCCCCCATGCAACTGCCCTGGGTTTTGGTACTGGGTAGTTGTGTCCTTCCAGAATCCTCTGAGTCCGGAGCCCACAGAGCCAGGCTGGAGGGACTGTGCTTTTGAGCTTTATTCTTCCCCCAGCTGCTCTGCAAGGGGTGTTAGAGCCCTGGGAACCTCCAGAGAGTTGTTTCTTGGATGCTCTATTGGGGGGTGGGGGGGTGAGGGAACCAGTTTGGGAGCAAACACACAGGTTCTGTGTTGGCCTGAGCGCTGGCCTGCATGGGGGAGGGCTGTGTCTGGTCCCGGGGACTGACTGGGGAGTGTGGCTTAGGGGCCCAGCTGCGGCTGGCACATGTGAGGCAGAGCTCTGGGCGGCCCCTCGCACATCTGTGCCCAGTGTGCCTGCTCACAGCGAGGCCTTGTTTGGGAAACACAAGGAGCCCTGGTACGGCCTGAGGCCTGGGCAAGCACGGAAAGCCACCCCACGGAGACCCCTTCCTCGGGGTGATGTGTATGATGCTGGGGAGGGGAGTGGGATGACGGAGCTTGGCAGGAAGAAAAGCTGAGTCTGGAAGATTCTGCCAGCTCAGATGAATGCAATGGCATCACATCATGAACACACTTGAATCCTCACCTCAGCCACCAAAGCGTCAAGAGTGGGAATGGCCCTTCTTCATTCCCGGTCCCGCGCGGTTCACATCTGGCCCGAGATAGAATTCCAGAGAGCTTTGGATGCTGTGGCCTGGCTTCCTTTGATCTCTAATTTCTTCCTTTGATCTCTAATTAACAAGCCTCAAACTCTAAAGTTCTCAGAATTAGGTGTGGCCACGGTTCTATAGGCTACTCTGGGGGGACGGAAGGAATTTTGGAGAGGGTTTTTTTTTCTTCCCTAACTGTGCATCTTATGCACTGCCCTGAAACCCTTCCTGCATGACGCCTCTGCTGTTTTCTGGAAGCATTAATTGTAATAAGTAGGCAGCTGCGGGTGGGGCCCGAGTGTCCAGGCTGTGGGGGTCCTCACCGGGTCTTCCAGTCCGTGAACACCGGGCAAGCCACTGAACCACTCAGCTTCCTCATCGGTCAGGTGGGGGCAAATGATACCATGAAGACGGTGCAGGGAAAGAACCAGCTGGTGCATGATGCTCTGGGGACACTGCGGGAGGAAGAGGAGGCCCTGGCTGTGAGGAGGGAGGGCCTGTTTGGGGGGTGGGGACAGATGAGGTTTGAGGGTGCCTGGGTGAGCCTAGGAGGTTGGTTGTGTCCCTGCTTGCCCTGAGCTGGAGTAGAGACCACCTGTCATCTGCAGAAGCACCAGGCAGGCCAGGAGTAGGGCTGTGGCTGCTTGCCGGGTCCATGTCTATCTTGCTCTCCACCAGGGCAGGGGGATCCAGGGGTGTTGCTGACACGTGAGCAGGGAGGGCAGGGAGGCGCCAGGACGGTGCTCCTCCCCTGCAGAAGTCAGCTTCTGGCACTGCCACCTTTGGCTCTCCAGAGGCCCTGCCCTCCTCAAGCTTCCCCCCTGCCCCGCATCACCATCGTCCGCATAAAGCCCATCTCCTGAAGCTAGGGGCCTGGCCTGGCTCACTTACGCTGTTCCCTGAGCACATGTGAGCTTGTGGTCTGCCAGGCGGGGCTCGGTCACCCCAGCTGGCAGATGAGGAGACCGAGGCTCAGAGAGGTTCGGTAACTTGCTTGAGGCTACATGTCTAGTGAGGGCCTGACTTGGGCCTTCATAACTCTAAAGCCTGTGTGTGCGCTCTCCCACTTTACACATGGCCTCTGGACACTTCAGCATCTCACTGTTGGTGGTCTCATACGTCACCTGTTGCCTCAGCCTGTTGGCCCCTTCTCTCCCCTGGGACTCCGCTTTCCTGCTCCTGCCTTGTGTGGTATTGATAATCCAGAGGGACTGGAGGCTTTGCCCAGGGGGCCATCCTCTGTGCCGGTCCTGCTGCCTCAGGAAGCTGCTGGGGCTGCCTCCCCAGCTCAGGGTCTTTCCTGCCTGGCCCAGTCCCCTGGCCAGCCTTTTCCTACCTCCTGCCTCCTCCCTCTTGGCTGGGCCAGTGTCCTGAGAGTCCCGGGCACGACCCCGCACTTCTCTGAAGCCTCGCTAAGCCATTCCCTTTCACCTCCGCAGCCCACCTGCCCACCCCTTCCAGTGCCATCCTCTGTCTCTGGCACGATGCAGTGGGAGCCTGCTGGCCTGAGCTTTCAGGACAAGGTGCTGGGTGTTCCACTCCTGTGTTCTGTGCTCATTGGTCACCTGGTCCCCGGTCGTGTGAGAGCATGCCTGGGGGCCGCCGACCCCATTGTATGTGTGTGCCATTCAGCCTGTGCCCCCGTGTCTTATTCAGGGTGGAGGGGTCTCCATTTTCCTGCCTTCCTTACAGGAATCTGAAGAGTCCCTGCAAGAGGCAGGTGCTGACGGGCTCAGGACAGATATCCTTTGGGGTCAGGGCCCCTGAGGCAGGGGTGGTGCTGAGGAACGCTGGAGGCCCAGTACATTCTGTCGCCAGAGAGGCAATAGCTGCTGTGCTCCGAGTGGTGCTCCAGGCTGGGTTGTGCTCGGGGGCTGTTCCGCATGTTTCGTCTCCTCTCATCCCGCTGGTGTCCTGATGAGGACAGCTGATCTGTGGCAGCTGTCAGGAGCAGCCTGCATTTGTCCACGCTAGGGTGCAGGAAGGATGGGGACAGGTATGGGGTGTGCCCCGGGCCCTTATGCTGTCCTTGTCATTCTCTTTGCAGACTGAGGGCACTCGACTGCAGAAGGATCTCCGGACCTACCTGGCCTCCGTCAAAGGTAAGGGGCAGGTGGGTCTCCTGGGGCACACCCGGCCTGGGGAGGGGGGCTTCATGGGACACTGAAGGACCTTTGCCACGTGCTGCTGATGGGTGCAGAGCTGGGAAGGGGAGCAGGGTTTGTGGTGGAGTGGTAAGGGCTGGTAGAGGGGACCCACACACCTCCAGGGCCTTTGGAGGTGGGGGCAAGGGTGACCGTGGCCCTGGCTGCAGCATGGCCCTTCTGCCCCACAGCCATGCACGAGGCCTCCAAGAAACTGAACGAATGTCTGCAGGAGGTGTACGAGCCCGACTGGCCTGGCAGGGATGAAGCAAACAAGATAGCTGAGGTGAGCGCGTGAGGCAGGTGGCCTCAGTCCTTCCCGGAAGGCCCTCCTCGTCTCAGGTCCCGGCCCGTTCCTCACCCATGGGGACAAGCCCTTCTGGTTTTCAGGCATCCACATGCCGTGTGCCCTTGGGCAAATCACCTCGACTCCCTGACCCTGGGCTTATCCGTTCCCTTAGAGTTGCCCCATGAGAGGCCACAGGGCAGGAGTGATTTTATAGTACACCCATTCCACACCCAAGGAACCCAAGCTTCTGAGAAGCCTCTGAGCTGTGAAGTGATGGGGCTGAAGCTGACCCCAGGTCGCTGGGAGGAGAGGGTAGGGGACTGGGTGCGGCCCAGCTCGCCCAGCCGTATACTCAGGGACTCTTACGTCCTTCAGAACAATGACCTCCTCTGGCTGGATTATCACCAGAAGCTGGTGGACCAGGCACTGCTGACCATGGACACATACCTGGGCCAGTTCCCTGACATCAAGGTGAGAGGCACTCTCTATAGATCGGTCCTGCTCTGGCCTGGTGGCCTGTGCAGGGGAGCGGGAGAGGAGACAGAGGGGTGGGGGGAAGGGTCAGCCTCCAGCCCCGCTCAGGCACTGAGGTGGCTATGCCCCGAAGGCAGGCACCTCCCTCACCCAGCAATTCATCCCTCCAGGGCTGCTCCCTCTGAGGCCAGCCCACCAGCCCCCAGCCCTGGGCCTTTCAGAGCTGACAGCTTTTGGGCCCTGAACCTTTGGGTCTCCGGACTAGGGGAAGAGACCCCGTGGTGCATGTATGTGTGTGTGGCCATGTCACTGTGGAACGACTATAGGGTTGTATAAGGTGTATTGAGGGCATGTAAGGCCTGGGCCTGTGTGCCTATAGGTGTCCTGCATTAGCCTATGTGTGCTTAGAAGGGAATGTATGTATTGTTGTGTGTATTCCCTCTTATCTGGGTGTATATGTGTTATTGGGTGTGTTCCGAGAGCCAGCCCCCAGGTACTGGGAACTGTCAGTGTGCCAGGGTCCCCACTGAGGCCACTGGGCCCCAGATGCTTCAGACGTGGAAGCAGAGATGTTGAGCCCAGATGCTGACTGCTGTGCTAGACCTGATACCCGGGGGGTCAGGCTCCATGCTGGCCCCCATGGCCGCCCAATGCAGATGGCTCAGGCTCCTGAAGAGGCCTTATGAAGAGTATGGAAAGGAGGCTAATGGTGGTGGCCTGGGAGAAGAGAAGCCTGGGGTCCAGGAGGCGTCTTTAAGGAGCTGAGGGCCAGGCCAGGGTGGAGGCTTCTCCCACAGTACTGGCTGGAGGGTACTGACAACAACGGGTGGATATTGAAGGACATGGTTTGGCCTCTGTATGAGAAAGGACCCCAGAGGGCAGGGACTGTCTCGAAGGTGTGAGCTCTTTGCCACCAGAAATGTTGGAGTACGTGTTTCAAGCATGTATGAGATGCCCTTCTTGAGCCCGGGGTCGACTGCCCTGGGCCCTTCGTCTTCCCCCAGTTTCTTTGGGCCCAGCCTGGTCAGCATCTCAGCATGGGTGAGGCCCTGTTCAGCACCGCTCCCCCACCCCGTCTGTCCTCCAGTCACGCATTGCCAAGCGAGGGCGGAAATTGGTGGACTATGACAGCGCCCGGCACCATTACGAGTCCCTCCAAACCGCCAAAAAGAAGGATGAAACCAAAATTGCCAAGGTAAGGGCTGGAGGGCAGGGCTGCGGGGGAGAGTTTTTAGGCTGGGTACCCACGTCCCTTGGAGGGGCCTTCCTTTGTGCTGCCCTCCCTGCACCCCTTTGCACTGTTGACTGTCTCTGCTCCCCAGGGGCAGGAACCATCAACCCCGCTTGCAGATGGCTTTATAGCAGGTGACTAGTCCCAGGTAGCGGAGGCGGGTGGAGGATGGTGCTGGACCCACGGCGGCAAGTGAAAGGCCCTTGTGGGCACTTGGGTGAGGGCCCACTTCCTGCCCATCCTCTGGTGCTTGCTCTGGCCCTTGGTTCCTCCACCCTACTCCGAGGCCACTTTCCAGGATGAGAACAGGCCTGGCTTGGGTTTCACTGGAATGGCCCTGCCCGACCTGGCGTGCTCTGAGTGGAATTCTGTCATGGGATCTGATGTGACCCTATCTCAGCTGGAACAAGCCTGGGGGCACAGGGCTTGGGCTGGCCACACTGTCCACAAGTGAGGGGCCGAGGGTGGGTCCCCCTCCCCTCCCCAGCCCACCCCGACCCTGGAGCAGGACCAACCTTGCTGAGCCCCTCTGCCCCTGCTAACGATTCTCACATTTTGCTTTGCAGTTGGAGTGCAAGTTTGCTTGCACAGTTTGCTTTGTACCCCCTTGTCTGCCCCTTGCCTGGGGCTCCCCTTAATTCTCTTGACCTCGAGGGGCCTTTACCTGCTGGGGGGCTGGTCCCCTGGAGGGGCGGCCAGCTTGTCTGTCACTGTGTTTGGGACGTTTGGACTGGTGTTTAATATCTGTGTCTCTGTTTCTCTCTTCCCCATCTCCCTCCTGTTTCTCCACTCTCCTTCGCCTTGACCTCCCTTCCCCACCCCCAGCCTGTCTCGCTGCTTGAGAAAGCCGCCCCCCAGTGGTGCCAAGGCAAACTGCAGGCTCATCTCGTAGCTCAAACTAACCTGCTCCGAAATCAGGTGACACTGGCTTCTAACCTTGCACGTGCTGGCGCCTTCTGGTCTGTTGTCCTGTCCTTGGCGCTGGGCGCCCGTCTTGCACTGCCCGGCGCGGGGGAGGGCTCAGTCTCTTTCCTGGGTTGGTGAGGGGCAGGGCTGTTTTCAAATGCCTCTGCTGGGAGAGCTCCTGCTTCAGAGGAGACCTGAGGTCAAATGTGGGCGACTCAGAGGGGCCTGGGGCTCCGGTTAACCTGGGGTGGACCCCAGTCTGTTGCTTCATGCCTGGGTCTCTGGTAGTCCTGAGAATCTATGAAATCCTAGCCTCTGGGAATGCAGGAAAGCCTCCGAGCCATTTGCCCTCTCTGAGGGCTCCTGTCCGGACATGTGTTGTCCTTCAAGCCTAGTAAAAGTTGTGAGGTTGTCCAGAATTTACTGAGGAGACACACCTGCCCAGAGAGGCGAAATCTCCAGCTCGAAGGGACCCTTGGGAACTGTGGGCCCTCATGGTGCCCCTAGAGGGGAAACCTTGGGAAGGCTCTGCAAGTGTGTTTGGGATCTGAGACTGGGGGCCTGGAGGGTTGGCTCTTTGGGAGTTTCTCGAAGGGCAAACTGTGCACCACAGTGGTTCTGGAGGGCTTCTCGGAGGAGGCCTTTGTACAGAACTCCTGACTGATCTTAATACCCTGGTAACACTTCGCTCTTTGCAGACCTCTGCCCTTGGGATGGACTGGGTGCCTGGTGAGCGCAGTGTGGCCAGGGACGGCTAGATACACCCTGGGAGAGGTGGCCTCATGGTTTCTCTCCAGGGAAACTGGCAGGACTCCAGCACCCCTTCGTGGTCCTGAGGTGGGGGTGGGCAACAGAGCCCTGACCCAGCAGGTTGGGTTTCTCTTTGGGCAGTGGCCCCATTTTTTCTGGGCCACCTCCTGATTTCATCATCTTCAACCTGCACATGTTGAACGCTTGTGATGTGGAGGGCTCTGGGCTCAGCATGGGCTCGCGGCCCAATTTCTTATCTGACCTGCTGCCTGATTTCTTTTAGACTAGAGTTATGGGGTGACTTTGGAGGCACTGAGTTGTTGACAGCCCTACCCTGAGGGTAGCTTGACCCTGGATCTCCAAAGTCTGGGGGAGATGGCCCTCAGGAGGTGAAGGAGGAGCTAGAGTCTGGGGTACCATCCCTGCCTGTAGAGTTCAGGACTTCTGGCTGGAGGGGTTGGGGCCACTGACCCAGACCCAGGCTTTCTGCATAATTTTCCCTGAGATGGGTTTGGCAGGAGACCAGGTGAAGATTTTTGTTGCCTCTGGGAGACTGTGGAGCTTGGGGTGGTGCCTGTGGCTGCTTTTGAGCTCCCAGGTGGGGTGTGGGTAGGGGATCCTGCTGGGAGGGCCCCATCCCCCCGCCTCAGGGGAGCCACTAGGGAGGCTAAGGCATATGATCTCATCTTTGGATGTTGGACTGAAGATGTTTGGCCTTTCAGCCCAATTGGCTTTCCCATTTGGACCCAATTTTTATTTGAGCAGATCCTCTTTCTGTCCCCACCCTGCCTCACGCCTGGCTGGAAGCTGGGGAGTCTTCTGAGTTCCCACGGGCAGCTGTCTGGCTGTGAGCTGGGGTACTGTGGTCCCGGGGCTGCCCTGCTGGCTGACTTGACTTTGGGGAGATAGTGTGACCTGGTGAGGCTGTGTTCTCTCAAGCTGACCAGTGCCACATATTCCCTGGGCCAGTTCTGAGCTGCTCTCTGCACTGGCCACAGTCCCCTAAAACCTGCCTGCGGGACCCCAGTGCCCTGTGGCATGGTGAGCGGGCCTGTTTCCATCTGTTCCACATGTCCGTTGGTGTGTAGCCAAGCCACCGGGGCTTCAAGATCTCTCCAGCAACGGAAAGCTCTCCCCCGGCCCCCTGCCCCCTCCAGTGCCTCAGAAACAGCCAGAATATGAAGAATGTGACCCAAAGGGAATGACAGACACAGGCCCTGACTTCCAGGAACGCTAAAACGGAGCCACCCTGTTCTTCACAGGATTGCTGGGCGTGCAAACAGAGTTTGGCCTACAGCAATGAGCTGCTAGGCCATCCTCAGTGTCATTGTCACCACTGTTCGTCTGGGGAGTCAGGACCAGTGTCGTGGGGTAGTGGCCGAATCGCCATGGAGAGGTGGTCTCTGGGGGTACGGGAGCTGTGCCAGAGCTCCTGGGGAACATGGGTCTTCAGCCAGACCCGTGGCAGTTGGGTGGCAGGGGTGTGTGACAGTGCCAGAACTCATTCTTTGGGTTCTACAGACCCACAGTACCTACCTGAGTGGCCGACAGTGGAGTATGGCAGGGTGGGCCTGCTGGGTCTGGTCCTCTCCAAGAGCTGCCGGAGGCGTGCATGCTCAGACATTTCTTTACTTCCTTTCTTTCTGTCTTTCTCTTTCTCTTTCTTTCTTTCTTTCTTTCTTTCTTTCTTTCTCTGTCTTTTGTTTTTCTGTCTCTTTCTGTCTTTTCTTTCATCTTTCTGTCTTTTGTCTTTCTGTCTTTCTTTCTGTCTCTTTCTTTCTGTCTTTCTTTCATCTTTCTGTCTTTTGTCTTTCTTTCTTTCTGTTTCTTTTCTTTTCTTTTCTTTCTTTCTTTCTTTCTCTCTCTCTCTCTCTCTCCCTCCCTCCCTCTCTCTCTCTCTTTCTTTCTTTCTTTCTTTCTTTCTTTCTGTTTTTCTTTCTTTCTTTTGTCTTTCTGTCTTTTGTCTTTCTGTCTTTGTTTTGTCTTCCTGTCTTTCTTTCATCTTTCTTTCTTTCTTTCTTTCTTTCTTTCTTTCTTTTCTGTCTTTTGTTTTTCTGTCTTTCTGTCTCTTTCAGTCTGTCTTTCTTTTGTCTTTCTGTCTTCCTTTCATCTTTCTTTCTTTCTCTTTCTTTCTTTCTTTCTTTCTTTCTCTGTCTTTTGTTTTTCTGTCTCTTTCTGTCTTTTCTTTCATCTTTCTTTCTGTCTTTTGTCTTTCTGTCTTTCTTTCTGTCTCTTTCTTTCTGTCTTTCTTTCATCTTTCTGTCTTTTGTCTTTCTTTCTTTCTGTTTCTTTTCTTTTCTTTCTTTCTTTCTTTCTCTCTCTCTCTCTCTCTCTCTCTCTCTCTCCCTCCCTCCCTCTTTCTTTCTTTCTTTCTTTCTTTCTGTTTTTCTTTCTTTCTTTTGTCTTTCTTTCTTTTGTCTTTCTGTCTTTGTTTTGTCTTTCTTTCTGTCTTTCTTTCATCTTTCTTTCTTTCTTTCTTTCTTTCTTTCTTTTCTGTCTTTTGTTTTTCTGTCTTTCTGTCTCTTTCGGTCTGTCTTTCTTTTGTCTTTCTGTCTTTCTTTCATCTTTCTTTCTCTTTCTTTCTTTCTTTCTTTCTTTCGTGTTTCTGTCTTTCTGTCTGTCTTTCTTTTGCCTTTCTTTCTTTCTTTCTTTCTTTCTTTCTTTCATCTTTCTGTCTCTTTTTGTCTTTCTTTTGTCTTTCTTTCTTTCTTTCTTTCTTTCTTTCTTTCTTTCTTTCTCTCTTTCCCTATTCCACCTTTAATTTTTAAGTTAGATTTTAAACAGTTAGGCAAGGAGCTTATTCTAGCAAGCTCCAGCAACCTGAAGATAATTGTCATCAGGAGCAGGGTGGTCCCTCACTCCTCCAGCCTCACGCCCATCCCCAAGGCTGGGCTGGCAGGGAACAGCAGGGATAGTGGGCCTGGAGCTGGATGGGACAGCTGGATGGGCTGCGGAAATCGTGTGCTTTGTGGCTCTGGTCTGTCGCTCTGGTCAGGTGGCTGCCTTTGCCAGAGGCCTGAGAATGTAAGGCTGCTGGTGGGGAGTGTTCCCCGGGGAGGGGCCTGCTGCGTTCCTGGGATGTGACTCAGACTCTGAATCCAAGTCACCCCCCTGAGTCACTGTTTCCAGCAGTGTCCTCCCAATGAGCTAGCAGAGCCCCTTCTCTGCCTGGGGTCTGTGACTCACTGCCACTCTCACCAGTCTCCGCCTTCGGCTCTGGGATGGGGCCTTAGCGCCACCTGGTGGGTGTGAGCGGGTCTGGAGGGCGCTGGGCTGGCCCTGCCAGGGTGAGGGCTTTGGGGGTGAGCCCTGGCATCCTGCCCGGCAACCTAGCTCCCTCCTCCCCTGGCCCTGCCCTCACCCCCATCTTTCCCCTGTCCTTCTTGGATGCCTGAGCAGCTGCCTCTGGACTCTGTGTGGTGGGACAGGTCACAGAGGAAATGCTGCTACCACCTCCTACAGGGAGGTGAAATGCAGGCTGGGGGCTGGGGCTGAGTAGGAGCCTACCCTGAGAAAGGGGTACTCAGGCAGGGACATCAAGGACAAGGCCAAGGGAGCTGGGCAGCAGGCTGACACTTAGTCTGAGAAGGGTTCACGTGTAAGTGGTCAGGGTCCCTGCTGGGCTGGGTCTGTGACCTTCCTGTGCCCCAGCCTCTGGGCCCCTTGTCTGGAGCCTTCTTGTTGTGCCCTGCTCATTCCTCCTCTCCCTCCTGGCCCACCTTGGCCTGACGGGGGTGGGGGTGGGGGTGGGTGGGGCAGGGGTGTCCCTTTTACCATTGGGGTGGGAGGTTAGGGGGAGCAGATCTCGGGGGTGGGAGGTTGGGAGAAGCAGGTCTTGGGGGGCGGGTGGGCCTGGCCCGGTCCCAGCTGGCTGGGACAGAGGCCTGGCGGAGGGGCGGGGAGTGACGGGTCCTGCCCCTCAGGCAGAGGAGGAGCTCATCAAAGCCCAGAAGGTGTTTGAGGAGATGAACGTGGACCTACAGGAAGAGCTGCCGTCCCTGTGGAATAGGTGAGTCCCCAGGGGTGAGTCCCCAGAGGTGGTGGCGCTGAGCCTTGGCCTCCCTCCTGAGGATGTCTGTCCGCTGTGCCCTGTGCCCTCCCACAGTTGGTGTCTCTGGTGAAGTTGGAGGTGTGTCGGTGTGTGTGTCTCCTGGGCCGCCCGCTGACCTGTGTGTTCTCTTTGCCCCTCCCTCCCTCTCTCCCGCAGCCGTGTAGGCTTCTATGTCAACACGTTCCAGAGCATTGCGGGCCTGGAGGAGAACTTCCATAAGGAGATGAGTAAGGTAGGTCCCGGTGACCCCTTTGGGCCACGCTCTGCTGCCAAGGGCCAGGGTCAGAGGCAAGGACGGGGCCGGCCAAGCTCCCTCTTTTCCTGCTGGGGCTTGGTGCACACTACTAACCACAGTGCTGCCTCTGGGCCTTGGGGAGAGCCGCCTGGTCCTGGCCTCCAGGAGCTCGCCACTCTAGAGCGTCCAGGCCCAGTGGGAGTGCTGGGGAGGCTGTGAGAAGGGCCCACATGCCTGGCCCTTGCCCCCTCCTCGCCCCGTCCTATCCTCCCTGCCTGGATGGAACCAGCCCCTCCTGAGGTTTCAGTGTGTTCTCAGGCAACACTGGCTCAGGGAGCTCTGAGAATGCTGGCCCTTTCCCCGTTCGTAGGCAAATAGTCAATAAGTTCCTAGAATTTCTCAATTTTTTTCTCATGTTTCTTAAGACATTGAAATGCGTCTGTTTTATCTGCCAGAATCCGGGGTAAGGAGGGGTCTGATTAGCTTGAATTCCTATGTTGTATTATTTTCATTTTAACTGGCAGTTAAACTACAAAGCAGAGTTGGAGAGACCCAGTGTTGGCAGCCCCTCCCTCCGTGCACTCGAGGGGTCACTGACTCTGTCTCTTGGGCCCAAAAGAACCAAGTGATGGCGGTGGAGTCCAGGCCCAGGGCAGGAGGAGAAGCAGCAGCTTGGGGCCTCTTCCTGAGCCACCACCCTTACTATGATTTCCTGCCTTTTAGGTCTTCCCATTCTTTTCCTTCCTGCCTTTAAACATTTGAGACAACTTATGAAAAGTTTAAAAAGGGAAGAGGTGTTTGGAGGAAGAAAACATTTATGTAAAGTAGGAGGAAAATTCAGTTCTGAGCTTCCTAGTGGTCAAAGCGAAAGAGGGAAATTTTTTTCAGGAGTGAGAATCACTGTGTACACGGGATAAACCTCTTCTATCCTGTCTGTGCTTTTAGTGAAATCTTTGGCAGTTGTAGGGTGGCCTGAAAACATCTTGGCACAATGACCTTAACAATTAGAATCAACAGTTAGTTTGCAAAAACAATTTAAAAACATTTAAAAACTGTACAAGCTGCATGAGGCATTTTAGGAAATTGCTACAAGTAGGAAGAAGAGAGAGGATGGTCCTCAGAAGCAGTAACGATTAGTAATGTAGCCCACTCTCTCCATTCTTCCCCTTCGTTTTTCTGGGTTTGGTGTGCAATTCCCAGCTCCCTACTCCTGGTAAGGGACGGGGTGCAAGAAGGGGTTAGGTATGGGGAGGAGCAGGGATGTTACTGGAGAGACAGAGGTGTTTGGTGGCCCCAGAGGCTCTCCCCACCTGCTTGCTGTCCCCCTGCAGCTCAACCAGAACCTCAACGATGTGCTGGTTAGCCTGGAGAAGCAGCATGGGAGCAACACGTTCACAGTCAAGGCCCAGCCCAGGTGCGTGTAGCCCAGCACTGTCTGGCCGTCTGGCTGAGGGTGGGGTGGAGGGAGGTGTGGTCTGGGGCAGGGTCCTGGGGCAGAGCTTGCTCATTCCTGGAAGACCAGGGCAGGGCTGTGTCTGCCCCGCCCTGGGGGTTTGGCCTCTCTGTGCTCAGGGGGACAGGTTAGGGCACCCCACATTCCTCTGGTGTGTGGCATCAGAGAAGGAGCACTCCTGGACAGTCTGAGCGTCACCTGACACCTGAGCCCGGGCCTGGGCCTGGGCCTGGCTTCCCTTCCTGTGGAGCCCAGCAGCCAGGGTGCCTGCGAAGCCTTGGAGGTGGGGCCCGGGGACTCCAAGCTTCCGTGCTGGTGCGGAGCCACCTGGAAGGGGAGCCTTCCTCCCCCAGCAGGGGCGTAGTGCCACCTTTTCCTTTCCTTGCTCCTGGGAAAGCCCAAGTCCCTAGATGGTGGCATCCTGGGCACACACAAAATCATCCTTGTTCCTGTCCTTGGCCTGGTCTGGCCTCTCAGGGTCCCCTCCAGCTGCGAGGAGATTCCTGCCTCCTGAGGGGAAACCGTGAGGGAGGAGGGAAGTGCCTTGCCCTCTGGCTGCGGGTCAAGGGAAATGATAGCCCGTCTGGGATTTCCCTTCCGTTTTGGCTTGCACCTGTGACAGCACAGCCCACAGGGTATGGATGGACCTCAGCTTCCTCTCTGTGAAACGGGGAACATTTATCTGTGTCTTGGGGCAACTGGGGGGCCATGGAGGACTAAGGAGTTATTCAGGGAATGTTGCTCTTCCTCTTCTCTCTGAAAATGAACCAGAATGTGTGTGACTGAGAGAAAGGAGCCCACAGGAGGCCCTGAGGCCAAGGGGTGAGCAGGGGGCAGGGTAGGGGTGGGGAATCAAGGCCAGGTCCCTGCAGGGAGGAAGGGTCTCTCCCTGTGCTGGGCCTACAGGTAAGATGGGAGGGTGGTGAATGGAGGCCACCTGGGCAGTGCAGCGGCTGGACCCAGTCTTCCTGTGGGAGAAGGCTGTTGTGAGCGGATGGGGAGGGGAATGGAGGGGATGGGGGGAGTGGAGCTCTGTGAACCTCCTTTACTGCAAGGTGGCCCATTTTGCAGCCTGGTTGCCTCCTCTCAGAGGCCTCCCAGCGGCCAGCTGCACCCCCCTCCAGGCACTGTGGGCCCCAGGAGCCCCTGTGTGCTGAACCACAGGCAGGGTGGGTGGCCAGCAGTCTCCCTCAGCTGGTCAGCCCTGGTTCGGGGCTGCACCCTCTCACTTTGTCAGCTCTGTTCCAAGGTGCCTGGCCGCATGCCAGGGTCAGTGGGGTTCCCGGGACTGGGCGATGGGGGTTAGGGTTAGGGCAGGGTCAGGCCCTCTTCATGGCCTTTGAGCTTTAGGGGAGGCTTTGCCCCTTGGCACCCCTCTGAGCAGAGGGGTTGCTGATGAGGAAAGGGAGCAGGCCAGCCTCAAATTGGGCGTTTCCCCAAAATGAAGGCCTCTGCGTCCCGTCCGTTCCCACAGAAAGAAAACTAAACTGCTCTCCCGGCTGCTCAGAAAGAAGAACAGGTACCGGCACCGAGTGCTGCATTGTGGGGGTGTCTGGGGCCGGCACCTGGCCGGCCGACCCCTGTGCATGCGCCTAGCATCCTGCTCCGAGGGTGCCACTAACCCCTAACCTGTGTCCCCTGTTTGGTGCTGCGGGCAGGGCTGCTGTGGGAGGGAGCCGGCGGGGCAGCAGGGCTGTGCTGTGGCCTGTGTGTGTGTGTCGTGGGGTCGGAGGGCTCAGGGGCTCTCCGGTGGGAATGAGGAGGGCAGACAGCCTGAACTCAGTTGAGTGGGTTCCTCTGTGTGCCACAGCACGTCCACCTGGCTGTGGCCCAGACCAGGAGGTTAACGGGAGGAATGTAGCCAGAAAGGAGCCTCGGCGAGAGGGGAAGGGGAAAGGGGTCTTGTAGCACAGTGGTGGGTTTTAAAATCTGTGTGTGTGTGTGTGTGTGTGTGTGTGTATACTATGTTTATATGTATGCTTTAAGGAGGCAAATACATTCCCACGAAACACAAATTCAGTAGAGATGAGAAGGGACCACGATGTCTGTCCCATCATCTCAACACCATCCTCCAGCCCCACCCCACCCCCCAGGCGATGTGGTCAGTAGCTTCTTTGGATCCTTCTAGAACTGCCTTGTCCAACACTTGCCCTGGGAGGCTGGTGAGCACTTGAAATGTGGCCAGTGTGACTTAGCAGTTGAACTTTTAGTTTCCCTTAATGTAAATATAACCTTCAACAGCCATCTGCGGCCGGTGGCTGGTCTTTATCGGTACCGTCCCATGGTTTCCTTATGCAAGAACAAACGTACATTTTCATTTTCTGCCCCCTTGCCCCCAAGTGGTGCTCATGTGAGAGACCGCAGCCTCTCACCCCCGGATGCCACTCTGTGGCCCTCTGCCCTAAAGGGCCTGTAGGCGCAAAGGTGTGGATGGTGACCGCGGTGTGGGTGGGAGCATGGGCCTTGTGAGTTGGGCAGTGGTCGGTGTCCCAGTGTGAGTGGGTGGACTGGCGGGGAGGCTGGCCGGGGCCTTTGGGGGCTGGCTGAGGAGGGGGGCCCAGCTGGGCACAGGGGCTGCTGCAGGACATGTGGGATGAGACTCATTCACCTCTAGGATGTTTGGCTTTCTCGTGCTGTGGAGCTCGGCTCCCTGGTGGAGCCCAGCGGTGGCCTGTGGGTGGCTTCCCCGAGGACTGAAGACCTCCAGCTTGGAGTTCCTCCCGGGCCATCACTGTCTCCAAGGCAGGCCCTGTGCCCACACCCCTTCGTTTCCACCCATTCTGAATCACACGTACATGAACTTCTCACTTGTAAGCACGGGGACACACACTTGTACACACGTGGACATCGCATTTTCATGGTGAATCTATGTGAACACACACACATACACGCTCTCCAATTCACATGTTAACAGACACATGCTCATGCGCGCATGCACATGCATTTCCACACGGATCCGTGCACACATCCCATCACAGGCACACCTGTGCATTTGCACATTCCATTTTGTACGCAGTGACTTCCCTCCATTGAGCTTTCTCCCCGTCTCGCCTCCACAGTGACAACGCCCCTGCAAAAGGGGACAAGAGCCCTTCGCCTCCTCCAGATGGCTCCCCGGCCGCCCCGGAGATCAGAGTCAACCATGAGCCTGAGCCGCCTAGCTCAGCAGCAGCAGGGGCCGCCCTCCCCAAGTCCCCGTCTCAGGTAGGCGCCGTGCCCCCTCCCCTGCTCCCCCTTCTTCCTGCTTCTCTCTCCTTCCCAGTCCTCTCCCCAACACCGGCCTGGGCTCCCCTCAGCGGCCCTGCCTTTTCCTGGGAATGCCTGTGACCATGTGTCTCCCTCTGCTCCCCCACAGCACCCTCTCCTTCCCTCTTTCCCTGACCCTTGGGGCTGCTGACCTCCTCATCTTCCTTCCCCCCCCTACAAGGGGTTTGGGGCCCTCAGCCCCAGGGCATCCAGATCTGCAGAGGCCATTGCTTTCTGTCCTCCTCACCTTCTCTCTTGGCATGAGGCCATGCAGGACCTTCACAGGGTCAGCGAGGGAAAGGGCTCGGGGAGGGGAGCATGAGGTAGACAAGGGGCACAGGCCCTGGGCTTCCAGAAGCCTCCCCCAAGAAGCTTGGCCCCCACTCCTACCCTCACCAGGTTCCTCCAGCTTTCTGCCATGTCCCCAGGAACTGGCCTGTGGCCCCGTCTGAACTGATAGGCTTTCCCAGCTGTCAGCTCCTGGCAGCAGCCCTCTTGGTGGTTGGCCATGACCTGCCCCACAGCTGATTAGACGTGAAGAGTGTGACAAGAGCCCACACTTGAATAGCACTTGCTCTGGGCCCAGCACTATGCCACCACTTCCCACATTTTCATTCATTAAACCGTCACAGCCACCCTGTGAGGCAGATGCCCACCCCACCTCAACAAGTGAGGAAACCAAGGCTGGGGGGCGGGGCATGGTTCCTGACTTGCTGGAGGCCCTCCATGGGCAGGTGTGTGGCCATCCTGCCTGGCCCTCTGCTGGGCCCTGGCTCCTGCTCCGTGCTGACCTCCACGGGTGACAGACAAGAGAGCATGGGCCCCTCCCGCAGGAGATGCAGAGAGGGTCCTGAAAGGACAGAGAGCCCAGGTCATAGCTATTTCTCAGCGACAGCTTCTCTCCTCAGTGTCTCACCCAGGTGGGTGACAGCCCAGACCTGCAGCCCCCTCCCCGCCCTGCCCGGGCTCTCCCTTCTTTCTCCTCTTCTTTTCTGTTCCCTCCCTGTCTCTCTCCTTTCACTTCTTCCCCCTCCTGTCCCCTTCTCTGTCATCCACTCTGTCTCTGCACAGCATTTCTGGACCTCCTGCCTCAGTCTCCCTCTAGGGGTGGCCCTGTGGTCCTGCGCCTCAGGCAGCCGTGACTCTTCTTGTCTTCCTCAGTTGCCTGGGTGGGGCCAGGGCCTGGGGTGTGACTAACCGTGGCTTTGTCTCTGTCTGTCCCCCCTCCCCCACCCCCATGCTCTGCTGTGCCTCGCTGTGCGGCCCCTCACCTGCTGCCGACCCACAGCTCCGGAAAGGGCCACCAGTCCCTCCACCTCCCAAACACACCCCATCCAAGGAGGTCAAGCAGGAGCAGATCCTCAGCCTGTTTGATGACACGTTTGTCCCTGAGATCAGCGTGACCACCCCCTCCCAGGTCAGCCGCGGCCACCGCGGCCCAGCTCTCTCTTACTCTCTCGGGACATGCATGGCCTTCTTCCTTCATCCCATGCCCTGCGCCTCTGCCTCAAGAGCCAGAATCTGGCCTGAGAGGTTGGCCCAGAGCCTCCCCCTTGCTCATTCATTCACCCCTCCGTTCATCCTCTCCCATCCATTTCTGAGCATGGACTGTGGCTAGATGCAGGGACACTGGCGGGTGGTCCTCGGGCAGCCGGTCAGCTTGGTAGTGGCCTCATGCTTCCACTGGTGCGATGGCTGAAGAGGCATCAGCAGGGAGGATCCCGGCCAGTCCAGGAAAGGCCTCCTGGAGCAGGTGACATTTGCCAGGTGGCTGCAAGTAGACACATTGCTTTAGCCAGAGTCAACAGTGTGTGTGTACGTCAGGAGGGGTAGGACATGGGCTCAGGAGGTCAGAGTTCAGTGCGTGCAGAGTGCAGCAGTGGGGCAGTGAGAGGAGGCAGGGGGGAACACAGTTGGGAAGGCCCTGGAAAGTCTAGCCAAGGCACATAGACTGTAGCTCCCAGACATGCCGACTGGCCTTAGGAGTGGGACAGTGCTTGGGCCACGGAGCAGGGCTGCTGCTCGGAAGTGTCCTGAGAAGGCATGTAATGCTCATCCATAGGTGGACAGAAGGAGGGCTGAACAGGAAGGTTACTGTGGGGGCACGGACGTGGGCTGTACAAGGTCAGATGGGCTCACAGAGGCCACCGTGTGCTCAGCCCTCCAAGCCTGCCCTCCAGGCCTTGAAGCCATGGCCCTTCCCACTACGGCCTCGCCTGTGGTGCAGGCTTGCTGATCCCAGGCTGTGGCTGGCCCGTGCTGGAGGGCTGCCCTAGAACTACTCTGCCCAGGGCCTCTGGTTGCTGCCTCCTGCCCGCTCCTTTGCACAAGCTCAGAGGCCTGGGGTTGGGGGGCGGGGGAGGCGGTGCAGGGAAGAGGGTGAGTGTGGAAGGAGAGGCGGTTGGGAACCGAGGATGGTGATCTCTGCTAAGAGTGGCCTAAGGCTGAGTGGGCTTCAAGCCGGGACAGAGTTCTCTGAGTTAGAAATAGGAACTTCCGGTATGGGGTGGCTGGGTGGGCAGGTGGGTGATTTGCTGGCTCGGGCTCGGCAGGCCTGGAAGCCCCTGTCTAGAAGGTGACCAAGGCCGGTTCAGGGGCTCCTGAGAGGAGAGGACACCGGGTGGCATGACCTCCGGGACAGCTCGCTGCTGGAGCGCTCACCAGCCTGAGTAGGCCTCCACCCTATAGGTGCACATGAGGGACATGGGGTCACGCAGAGCGCTAAGAAACGCTCAGTAGGGGATGGTGCCAGCCCCTTATTGACACGACCTTGTTGGGTTTTCACCTGAGCTCTTAGGAGGGGGTTGTTGCTCCCGTTCAGCAGGCGAGGACCCTGTAGGCCTGCCCAGCAGCCACACCGCCCTCATTGAGCGTGTTGGCCTCTCTGTGCTTACCGCATGCCTCCTTGCTACCCCCTCTGCCCACTCCAGGGAGCCAGGTCTCTGCCTGGAGGTGGGAAGCCTACACCATGGGTGCTGTTGCTGGGGGCTGGGGCAGGCTGTCTGTGATGCTGTGCTCACAGGGCTGCTGGACAGGGCTGAGGTGAATAACCTGCATCCCTGCACCGGAGAACAGTTGTGGTCCTGCATGGTGGGTAGCTGGCTCGCTGGGAGGCAGGGAGGGAGGATGTGGTCTGCCCTTTGGTGCCTCTGTCCCCTTGGAGCACAAGAGGGCAGCTGTCTGGGCTTGAGTGACCTCTGAGAAGGAGCTGGTGGCAGGGCTACTTGGGGGAGAGAAACACTGCTACCAGCTGGCAGGGGTGGTGGGGCACCTACAGGCCATGCACCCACGGTGTCTTGAGCACTCACTCACTTAGAGAGGGCAGGGTCATGGGGACAGAGCAGTGGCCCCAACCCCAGCCTCATTAGACAGGGATCAACCTAGGGAAAGTCACTAGCTGGGGGTGGGCTTGGGGCAGGGGCTTGGGACTTGGGGCCCCGTGTCCAGGAAGTGAGACCACTCAGCCCGGGCTCTCCGAGGTCTGTGCCTTGTCCCCTGAGCTGTGGGACAGCTGGCACCTAGTGTTCTCAGAACTGAGAGTCTCAGGTCTCTGCTGACAGGCCGCAGCTCCGCTGTGAAGTCCCGTCTGGGGAACCCGTTTCCCCAGGACCCAGGTCTTGGGTCCTTCTAGACACAAGGCTTTAGGTGGACGTGGGCAGTCTCCTGGGGCCATGCCTGTTACCAGCACATACCTGGGCTGCACTCAGGTCTGCTGAATGGGAGTCTCTGGGGGTGAGACCTGCGGTTTGAGTACAGATGCCCCCAGTGTTGGGGAACCCACACCTAAGATTTGGCTCCCAGGCGGTGTGTGTTGGCTCAGCCCTGCCCTCACTCTGTGGAGCTGGCGGGTGGGTGGGTGTCACCACAGGTGAGCTGTGTGGGGCAGCGAGGGGGGCCTGTCCTAGGGAGGGCGGTGGACTGTGCTGCTTCTGGGGGGGCCAGGGTGAGGCTGGGAGAGCCTGTGGGTGCGGGGAGCAGAGAGGAGCATGCACCGGGAGCCCACCGCGGTCTGCAGGACAAGACAGACCTCTGGCTGGGCTGGGCTGGTGGGTGGCTACCCCAGTGGGCCTGCTGCTGATGTCTGAGGGGGGTGGCGGGTGCGGTCCTGTGTGCGTGGAGCTCGTGCCAGAGTCGTGGGTGGGGGCAGTGCTCCCACGTGTGAGGCGGACGTGAGCGTGTGTGCCTGCCGTGAGCTCCTCGTGGAGTGCTCCCAGCCTGTCACTAACTGCCTTCCTCCTCTGCCACTGCTGCCAAGTTTGAGGCCCCGGGGCCTTTCTCGGAGCAGGCCAGTCTGCTGGACCTGGACTTTGACCCCCTCCCGCCTGTGGCGAGCCCCGTGAAGGCGCCCACACCCTCTGGTCAGGTTGGTCTGAGCCCGCCACCACCACCACCTGCGGACCTGCGGGTCTCTGGGGCGCCGGGCCGTGGGCTCATGTCTGGCCATGGGTGCCCATCGAAGCCACCAGGCCTTTAGGGTCCTGGGGTCAACAGACTTTCCTCCCACTCACTGCCCTTCCCCTGGTGCCCTGGCCCCCTATCGCCCCCTGGCCCTGCGCAAGAGGAGGGGAAGAGCAGACACGTGTCAGGGAGAGGGCCCTCGGGAGGAAGGTCAGCTGAACACTCACTTGGTAACTTGCGGCCTCGGTCAGCCTCCTGCCCCTCTCCTGGCAGCGGCTCTGTGTCTGGGCACTCCCTGGCAGGTGTCCAGGACTTGGCCCCCTGGAGACCCTGGAGCCTGGCTCCGTGCTGCCCTGAGCCTGTTGGGCTCCAGGGCCTTGGGGTGGGGGTCCCTGGGGACTGCTCGTCTGCCCCCTGTCACTAACCTTTGCACTAACTCTGTCCTTCTCCCCTTCTGCTGCGCCTAGTCAATTCCATGGGACCTCTGGGAGGTAAGCTGTGTTTGCTCTGTGCCCACCCCCAGGGGGAGCTGCTCCTCCCTGGCCCACCTTGCCAAGTCCTGCACCTGGCCTGCTCACAGGTGCACACACACGCACGCCCGGGCTGGTGCTCATGTGCGCAAGAGCTAGCCGTCACTGCCTGTCTCCAGGTGTCCCACTGCTTCCCCTCTGCCAGGCCCTGCGGGGAAGGGGCTCTTCGGTTTAGCCAGAGAAGGTCCTCTGTGGTTTGGCTCAGTCGTGGGGTCTGTGAGTGGCCCCGTAGGATGGATATGGTGTCCTCCTGCTGGGCTGCGGCCTGCGAGGCAGGGCAGCCTTGGGGTGGAGGGTCTTCGTCCTTGAGAAGGTTTGTGTTTGTGGGGATCCTACAGGGCAGTGGCGTCGGGGAGACGTTGGGATAGAGGACAGGAGGAGGGTGGCTCGAGGGACAGGAGAAGCAGGGTGAGGCCAGGTGCTCTTATGCGAGCAGGCCTGCTGGGCAGGTGTCCTCATCACCTGGGGGTTCAGGCACGAGGCTCAGGGAGGGCATGGGGCCGCACTACCACTATGCAGCTTTTGAAGGAGCAGGAGCCGCTGTGTGCGAGTGCTGGAAGCACTTCTCCCAGGAGCTTGAAGGCTCCGAATAGCCTTGCTGTGGAGGAGGCCAGAGGAAAGCCTGGCACGGGCAGCCGTTTTAGCGAGGGGTCTTTGGTGGGTGCTGAGCTGCGTGTGGCTCGTTTGCGCCTGCTCATCCCTTTGTCAGGAGTAGGAGCAAGGAGGTGGGAGTGGTTTTCCCTTCAGAGGGTCCACGTGTGTCCCTTGATGGGCCAGGCTGCCCGCCACAGGCACCCAGTCTCCCCTCTGCCAACGCTGGGCCGCTCATGACTCTCTTCTCTTGTCTTGTGCCCTTGCCCAACACCCCCTCCTCCCTGGTCTCCCACCCCTCCCGCCCTGCTCTCCCTGGTGGCCCATCACTAGCCCACAGAGAGTCCAGCTGGCAGCCTGCCTTCCGGGGAGCCCAGTGCTGCCGAGGGCACCTTTGCTGTGGCCTGGCCCAGCCAGACGGCCGAGCCGGGGCCTGCCCAAGTAAGTGCCCATCTGCCAGCTCCCAGTTGTCCCCAGTCCCTGGGGGTGTAGCAGTGAGGAAGAGCCTGGAGGAGGAGGCACAGGATGGACAAGGCCACTGTGGGCCTGAGGGTGAGGTCAGGGCGGTGAACCAGGAGGCCCCTAGGATGGGGCTTACCACTCCTGCTCGCTGTGATTTAGGCCAGATTGGCCCCTCTCCCCCTTGCCAGCCCCACCCCAGCCTCCCAGCTTAGGCCTCCTGCAGTGGGAGGGAGGAGCATTCAGAGCATCTCTCTGTTTGTGGCAGGTACTTTCCAGAATTTTCTCATTTAACTTTCACCCTAACCTAGACATTTCCTCCTTTTACAGATGGGGAAGTGGGGGCTAGAAAGCTTGAGTGATTGATTGTGCCCAGAGCTCGGAAGTGGCCGAGTGTGAGTGTTGGCCCAGGTCAGCCTGACTGAGGCTGGACAGTGTCCACTCTGCCTTGGCCAGGCCCCTCCCCCCATGGTGCCCAACACTGTGCTGCCCCCTCCTTGGGGAGCAGGTGTCCAGGGCTGGGCAAAGGCTGCTCCAGCCTGCCCTGAGTTGTTTGGCCAGGGACAGGCACTTGTTGCTGTCCCCGATCGTGGGGGTCTCATGGCTCAGCCAGCAGGCCAGGCAGGTGGGAAGAAGCTGAGGCCTGGCCAGGCCTTGGCCTTAGAGGACAGGGCCTGTGAGGGAAGGTCGGGGCGGCATCCAGGGGCCCGTGTGGCACGTCACTTGGCATCTCTGTGCTGCCAGCACCTTCTCCAGCAGCTTCCCATGACAGGCACCCAGCCTCTCCTCCAGGAGCTCCCTGTACTGCCCAGCTCTAGACACTGCTGCTGTCCATGGCCCTTTCCTTGTCCTGGTCACAGCATCCGTCCCGTGTCTGACCCCATGCCGGCATTTGTGTTGCAGCCAGCAGAGGCCTCCGAGGTGGCGGGTGGGACCCGACCTGCGGCTGGAGCCCAGGAGCCCGGGGAGACAGCAGCAAGTGAAGCAGCCTCCGTAAGACGACAGGGACCAAGACCCTGTCTTTTCTTTCCTGCTGTCTGCCCGCCCTCCCGCTTGTGGCTCCCTAGCCCTGTGTGTTCCCTGTGCTCCTTGCTCTGTGCTGGTCCAGGTCATAGTTCCCGTCGAGGAACCCGGAGGCAGACCAATCTGGCATCAGTCACAGAGACCCTCCCCTTCCCTTGCCCCTGTGGCCCCTGCCTTCTGGGACCCACTCCCCTACCACGCTGACTGTGCTTCCTCCCCTCAGAGCTCTCTCCCTGCTGTGGTGGTAGAGACCTTCTCAGCGACTGTGAATGGCACCGTGGAGGGCAGCGGTGGGGCAGGACGCTTGGATCTGCCCCCGGGGTTCATGTTCAAGGTACGCCCGGGCCAGCTTGACCCCACAGCCTCTGCTGCCATCTGAGCCGACGGTGCCCTGGCGGTGTGGTCACCCCCTTTTACAGATGAAGACCCTGAGCTGGGAGGCTATGTGGGTTTGCCCAGAGTTCCCCTGCCCCCACTCCCCCTGCTACCCAGTGGGCGGGGTGGCGTCTTGAGCTTTCAGGATCTCCTGTCAGCACGCTGAAGCCCCCACAAGGCCTGGTGCACTGTGCTAGGTTGCAGGGGGGGACCAAAGGTGTCTGCGGGAAGGGGTGTTGAGCTGTTCCCCAACCTCTGCAGGTACAGGCCCAGCACGACTACGTGGCCACCGACACGGATGAGCTGCAGCTCAAGGCTGGTGATGTGGTACTGGTGATCCCCTTCCAGAACCCTGAGGAGCAGGTGAGGGCCCTGGCTGGCTGAAGCGGGAGTGGCCAGCAGGGGGCAGCAGAGACCTGCCAGCTACAGACCTGCAGGCACAGCGCCGGCTGCTCTTCCCTCCTCCTGCTAGCTCCTTCTCTCTGTCTCTGTGCCCTTCTCCCCTGACTCGTTTTCCCCTCCCTTCACCTCCCCCACTCTCTCTCCCTTCCCTTTGGCCCCTTTCCTGGGCCATCACATCCCCTACCCCGGTCTTCTCTCTCTGTTTCCTCGGTCAGCTCTCCTTCTAACTGGGCTCTGCCTTTCTCTCAGTTTTTTGCATCCAAGTGGCTTTCTTTCTCCCCTCCTCCCTCCCCTGCCCCTGTCCTCCACGGCCTCCTCTCTCCTGGGACAGGATCCCTGGCCACCCCTCTGTGAGCTCTCCTGCTCGGCAGTGAGCTGGCGAGGTGCCCACTCTGCAGCGTCACATTGGGCCGCCTCCTCCAGGCTGGCCTTGCCCTCTGCCCACAGGCACAGTGTGTGGGTTCCAGCAGGCCCCCCTGAACACCCTCAACTGTGTCCCCAGCTGTTTCCCAGGCCAGATACCTCCCAGATCCTCCCTCTGCTGTGGCTTCTCCTGGTTAGTTAATGTCACAGTGAGCTCCAGCCGAGACTGGGGCTGGTGCAGAGCGGGGACTGCCCTGTACATTCTGACAGGCTGCTCGGGTTCGGGCCAGGAGGTTTGAGTGCCGAGGGTTTCCTGGGCCCAGTGCTAAATCTAACAGCTTCCTTCAACCCTTGGGTCTCCACTGGTCTTCTGGGGGCCATCCCTGGGCTAGGCGGGATTTTAAGTGGAGTCCTGGCCCCCAGCCCACAGTGGGGGTCATGTGGGTGGGTGGATGAGGCTCAAAAAGGACATACATATGCTCTGTGACAGGCAGGTAATGACGTAACAAAGGCCTAGGGAGGTCCCAGGCAGAGCAAGGTCAGTGATGGCATCTGCCACGGCCAGAGGTGTATGGCCCCTGTGGACCTAGGGATCGGGGTCTGGGGCTGGGAACACTGCCAGGACTTGGGTAGATGGTCCCTGTGAGGGGTCAGTATGAAAGCAAAGGCCAGGTTTGAGTTTGAGGGCTTGATGGGGTGGCCTTGGGTCACTTGAGGTGCGTTTAACTGGTCAGTGCTCACCAGAAACTTCTGGTATTGTTTGTAGAAGTCTGGAAGGACAGCCAATGTGCTCTGTGAGCACCAGACAGTGAGAAACTCCTTGGCCTGGGATTGAGGGATTTTAGACACATTCAGACCAGCACAGCAGTTAGGTTGCCTTTGTAGAGAGAGGAGAACTCACCCCAATGACAGTTAAATCCACATGCTGAAGGGCGGATGTCTCCTGGCTTGGGCAGGTTTGGGTCTGGGATGGCAAGGAATGCTGCCTGGAGGAGGCATTCTTTCAGGTTGGGTGTGACAGGCTAGAGGAAACGATCAGGCAGAGGAGGGGACATCCTCCCAGCAGATCCTAAGTGAGCCCCATGTCCTGTAGGGTTTGAGTGCCCTCCGTCCCCATCCCTGTGTGACCTGGGTGCCCTGTTTTGCTCTCAGGATGAAGGCTGGCTCATGGGCGTGAAGGAGAGTGACTGGAACCAGCACCTAGAGCTGGAGAAATGTCGGGGCGTCTTCCCCGAGAACTTCACCGAGCGGGTTCAGTGAGGGCAGCAGCTGCTGCAGCTGTCTGGGCGTGTGGAGAACACCTTTTCCCAAAAAATGTGTGTGTCTTTCTTTCTTTTCTTTCTTTCTTTCTTTCTTTCTTTCTTTCTTTCTTCTCTCTCTTTTTTTTTTCCTGATTTTGTTTTTGAACTTTTGAAAAGCGAAGGGAAATCGAGAGAGAGACCTAAGCCAAGAGGTGTTCTCCCAGGGATTAGGTTGTGTTCCAAAGAGTCTGGTTTCGGCGAGTCCAGTGGCATCACCAGTGTTCTTGAAGCTGCCGTGTCCCCTAGTTGAGTTCCTGGCCGCCCCCACCTCCCACCGCGCCCGCATGTGTGCCTGGCCACAGGGCCAGGGCCTGGGGGCCGCTGAGCCGCCTCGCTTGCCTGAAGCTTCGGGCCAAGCAGTCTGGGCAAGTGTCCTCTTTCTCCTGGCAGCTGCTGTGGGTGGGGTCGGGTCTCTCCAGAGACCTGGGGGCCCAGACATCAGGCTGGCCTGGCCCTGCCCCGCAGACCGTCTGTGTGCTGTTTGAAAATAAACCTTAGTGTTCAAAACGAAATGAAACAAACTGAACAAAAACCCTCAGAAAATGTGTGTTCGTTGTATTTGTTCTCCCTCTGTTTCTGTCTGCAGTGCAATGGAACCGTGATTATCGGTGGCTTTTTCTACTGGGACAGTCCACCCCCCTTAACCTGCTGCCAGGGCAGGTGCTGCTGGGCCGGAGGCTGCATTCTGGCTGTGGGCCCAGCAGCTACGGTGTGCCTGACAACACTTCCTTTAGAGCTCTTCTGGGTCTGGACCCTGCGGAGCGCTTCAGCCCCTGCCCCCTAGCGTTTTTAGTGGTGGTTGGTTGGGATACAGGAGATCGGGGGCTTGAAGACTCAGTTGCCTGCCGCCTTATTTATTAATTTAATACATGTGAGAACTCGGAGGTCAGGTGCCAGAGACTCCATTTCCCAGATGAGGAAACTGAGGCCCAGGGAGGTTCAGTTGCTTGCTGATCAGCAGTGGGACTAGGTTCTGACCCCGAACATTTGGCCCCGGGTGCGTGGGAAGGTCTGAGCCTGGTGGCGTTAAAGACAAGTCAGCCCACCCAACTGCTCCTTCGTGCCACCTGCCTCCCTTTCCAACAGGAAGGTCCCCATTGCATGCAGCCCTGTTCTTCAGCTCCTCGGTAGACTTGGGCTGCCCTGAGAAGCCTGTGACACATGCCTGTGGTGGCCTGGGTCCCTCCCAGCAGCCACCGGAGCTGTGCTCATGGGCCTAGGGACCAGCTGCAAGGGACTTGTCTCTGCAGAAATCTGTATGGTGGTAAAAAGCCAGTGAAGGAGACGAACGTCAGAGTCTTAGATTTATTTTTGGGTAACACCCTTGAGCTCTGCTTCAGGTGGTGGCATCGTCGCTGCTGTGGCCCTGCCCCGTCTGTGGTTCGCAGTGTGGGCCCTGCCAACCATAGTTTCTATGAGCACAGGGAGGCTCATTTCCTGTCAGTTACCCCCGCTTCAAAAGCTTTAGCTTTTCATTTGTTCGTCCCTTCCACATTGACAGCAATTGCTGGTGGAGCCAGGCCTGAAGCCCAGACTTGGTCAGCTCCACTGTGCTTGAGAACCTGGGGTATGCGCCCTGGGGCCTGGGGGTGTGCCACGAGAGTCTTCATTTTTATTTCATGATGAAACACTGAAACATTATGCAGGAGAAAGCGTTTGTCTTAGGTTTATCACAACATGAGATTCATGGATGTCTCAAATGGTGGCTTTAAGCAACACCCCCTGACCCTCAAGGGGGTCCTGCCCCCTGTACCTGGGCTAAATTTGTCAGGAAAAGCCCTCCTCTGTATCACAGGGGTGGGGTCTGCAGGGAGCTCCCTGCGGGCAGTGGGAGGAAGCTGAACCTGCAGAGAGAGCTCCCAGAGTCCGGGAGCCTGGGTGCAGTGCCCCTGTCCAAGTGGGTGGGCAGTTGGCCTGAAGACTGAGCGGGGCTAAGTGGGAGCTGGGACACTACCAGGTTTATGTCCACCTGAGAGAAATTGGAAATTCAGAGCCGAGCAGCGCACACTTTGTCAGTGCTAATGGTCCCTCCCTTTCTATGCCCAAGGCCACAGACTGTGCGCACATAGTCACCAGGCTGTCTCGGAAGGCCCTGGCCCATCTCAGGGAAACCCTCCTGGATTCCCCTCCCTTCTGCCAGCTCCCAAGCCCTTCCTAGTGACTCAGACACTGGCCAGCTCTGGCTGGTCTCTTGCTTTTCATTCTTGGTTGGGTTTGGTAACCACACTGGCATTGCTTTTCTTGGTCCACTCGCCCTGACACCCTTGGTTCTGCCTCTGGGAATTTAAGTATTCGCTCCCCTAGTGTCACTCAGTCCCAAACACCAGGTCTGAACTGGGACACTGTGACAGAACATTGGGTTCATTTGCTCAGAAAGCCTCGGCCGGGCGTTCTTAGCATCCAAAGTAGGTGGGTACCTAGGCTACAGCTCAGCCCTCCACGAAGCTTTGGGGTCCCCTGTTCCCTGGGTGCTGGCTTATCTTTGGACAGGTTCCCCAACAGTTCCAGGTGTGATGTCTGTGCACTGCAGTGTGCAGAAGAGACTTCCATAGAGAGGCACGAGTCTTCCTTCCCAGGAGCCCCTCAGCCAATCTCCTTTGTCTCATTGGCCTGGGTCCCCAGTGCTGAGCCAGTTTCTGTGGCTGGGGGCAGGCCTCTAATTGGCCTCAAAATTACAGGTGGGAGGTGGGACTGGGCTGAGTGGAGGAGGGTGGACACCTGAATGCAAATTTGGGGCGTGGCTTCCAAGGAGAAGGGGGATGAGTTGTAAGAGCCCAAACCAGTGAATGTGCACTGCATGGTGTCTTCCAGAAAAGACCACGAGATCAGGGAATGTGACTAGATAGAGGCTACATGTGTGTGTTTGTGAGTGTGAGTGTGTGTGTGTGTGTGTGTGTGTGAGACTTGGGAGACCCTTACTTTACTCACTCCATGCAGCCTAACTAGGGCTGACCTCAAAAGGGTCAGGTGTGACCAGGGAACATAACCCATGTGGGGATGTTCTTCCATGTTCCAGGAGGAAGTCATCTCACCCCCAGCCCAGAACTTGTCTTGCCATGGGAGATGGTGTAGACAGTGTGCAACATTCTTCAGCATATGTGGTTGTATCTATACGGGAGAGAGGTGTACAGATCCAGTCTCCTGAACATTCATTCACTTGCTCATTCATTCATTCATTCATTCACTCAGCCAGTTCCCACACAGTCACTGAGATTACAGAGAAGATTCAAGTGTTATTCCCACCCTGATGCCCTCACAGTTCGCAGCAGTTGGGGAGTGGGGGCGGGGTAGGGGGGGGAAGCAGGCAAGGACAGGTAGGACCACAGCAGGGGCTGTCAAGGCTCTGGAGACAAAAAGGAGCTAGTGCCCTGGAGGCACATGGGAGGAGGAGTCTCCCCTGAGCCTGTCAAGGTGATGGGTGTCCCCAGGAGCTGAGGCGAGGGAGGCTCTTCTCAGGCAGGGAGAAACAAGTAGAAGAGGAGGCAAGTCTGGGCAAGAGGAGGGGGGTGGTTGCAGAGGCATGTGGGGGTCCAGGCTCTCACTGGAGGGCCAGGAGCTCAGGAGAGAGGTCAAGACTGAGGGGCACTGAGGTGGAGACTGGGGCCAGGGAAGAGATGAGAGCACTAGGGTGTAGGCAGGGGAAGGGGGAGTATGTGTGTAGAGGAGGCAGGTAGAGGGCCCCGGCAGGGGTGGGGCTGGGGTGGGGGGCTGATCACCAATGTCAGGAGGGAGGAAGAGGTTTCCAGGCGGGACTGCTGAGGAGCTGAGAAATGCTCTCCTGTAAGAAAAGCTCCTGGGGTGCCTGGGTGACTCAGTCGGTTGGGCTTCTGACTTCAGCTCAGGTCATGATCTCACAGTTCGTGGGTTTGAGCCCCTCTTTGGGCTCTGTGCTGACAGCTCAGAGCCTGGAGGCTGCTTCGGATTCTGTGTCTCCCTCTCTCTCTGCCCCTCCCTTGCTTGCGCTCTGTCTCTCTCTGTCTCAAAAATAAATAAAAACATTTAAAAAAATTTTAAAGAGAAGCTCCTTTTTCAGCAGTCACTTACGGTCTGTGAGGCTGGGCAGGGGAAGGCAGTCAAGACAACCTGCCTGGCTGGGGCTCCCAGGAGGGGTTGCTGTGGGCCTGGTGGACACGGCAAACTACCACCAGTGGCATCCCAGGCCCCGCTCTGGCTGCGGAAGAGCAAATCGCTGAGGAAAAGTGTTTCTCAGCGTAATTAAAAAGGATAATTAACAAGCAAGGAATGCCTTCCTGACAGCCCCTGATTACAGATGAGGACCCTGGCTGAGGCGGGAGATGGGGAGACGATCCTCTCTCCCAGTCAGCCAAGGTTAACGCACAGTGGCAAAGAGGGACATCGAGTCTTGCTAAAGGAAAGGCTTTGTTGGAGTCCCAGGGCAGCCCATCCCTAGCCCCGCAGCCTGTCAACCCCCAGTGTTCATCTCACGTCTCCGAGCTAGCTTGCTCTGTGTGAACTGCAGGTGGCCACCAGGAAGGAGGCACAGCTCCCTTCCCAGGGAGATGAGAAGCTGAGGGTAGGCCAGGGCTCATACACAGAACCACCCAGAACTTAGGAAAAAGGGATTCTTTCCTCTGGAAGCCTCATGCAACACTGCCATTCTTACTTTGGCAGTTCTGGAGGGTGGGTAGCTTCTGTAGGGTGGAATCACGAATGGCCTGGAACTTCTGTATGGTTATCCTCATTAGGAGCCAGCGACTCCAAATCTATGGCTTCAGATGAGTGTGCTCACTCAAGCTTTGGGTGGGTGCATCTATTGCCCATGTTCTCTGGATGTGCATGGGCACCTGTGTATGTGCCTCTAAGCCGGGCTTGTCAAATCTGGGGTATCCCCTAGACATCTCCTGTGTCCCACATCCCCCAGGGGAAGACACTGCTGGGTACTCAGCCAATACTCAACTGTTTCTCTTCTCTAACCAAACAGATTTGTTTTCAGGTTACTGAAGAACTCCACTAAGGTCACTGGGCCTTCCTTGCAGCTATGTGGGGGCCTTATGATACAGTCCTGGCCAATAAGATAAAGGAGGACATCCCTTCCCAAATAAAAAGCCAAAGCTTCCTCAAGACAAAGGTCCTTGCTTCCTTCCCTGCCTAGAATGAAGGCTGGAGGTACAGCAGCCATCTTGTGACCCAGAGGCCACACGCCTGAGGACAAAGACCCACTCAGTGAGGATTTCCAGGTGGAGGGATGGCATCCCAGGGCTGTGCTCATTCCAACCCGCCTTCCATCTTCTGACTTTGAGTGTGAAACAAACAAGCCCCTCACATTTGTGGGGGTTTTTGTTACTTGAAGTGTTCCTGACAGTGCCATGCTCCTGTGTCTGTCACCGGGTCCTCTGACTGGTCTCTTAAAGAGTTTTGAAACCAGTTTCTCTCTGTCCATCTCCCTTTCCTCCTGGTTGAGGCTTGTCACCTCCTCCTGCACTAATGTGACACTGTTCTGGTGGTCTCACTGCCACCTCAGCCTCTCCCTCTGGCCCATCCCAGGAGCACACCATGGCTGCCGGGACAATTTTTCAGAGACTCATTCCTGACCACATGGCTCTGTGTTTTCCCACACAAGTCCAGGTCCCTCACCAAGACCCTTCAGGATCTGGCCCCTGACCATCTCTCGACTCTGTCTTCCTCTATTCCCTGCCTTGACATGGCTGAACCACATGGCCTCTTCCCACCGTCCCACTTTTGGCTGCCATGCTGTGGCCCAGTGCCCTCAGAGACAGGCCTTCTCCTCTCCTTCTGAAACCCACTCCCCTTTAGACCTGGGTGTCCAGCCCCGGGGTCAGCCATTTCCTCCGGGGTCACCCTCATGAGTCTGTCTGTCTGTCCCGGCATTTGTCATGCTGCATGTAGTGGGCTGAGCTTAGCTGCTACTCCCTCCCCCTACCTGCAGGAGCCCTCTGTGGCCCTTGGCTCCAGGTGCTCAGAGTGTGGTGCTCCACCATGCTCTCTGCTCAGACCCTGCCCCATGGCCACCAGAGTATTGCAGAAGCCACAGGGCATCATCTACTAAAAACGAGAAGAGGTGAGTGCCAATCCCATCACCGCAATCCAGTGACCTATTTCATTTTTGCCTGTTTTGGAGTGTAGTTTTTCTTTAAAAAATTTTTAATCGTTAGTTTTTTTTTAAAGTTTATTTATTTATTTATTTAGAGAGAGAACAAGCAAAGAAGGGGCCCAGAGAGAGGGGGACAGAGGATCTGAAGCAGACTCTGTGCTGATAGCCTGACGTGGGACTCAAACTCATGAACCATGGAACCATGAGATCATGACTTGGGCTGAAGTCTGACGTTTAACTGCCTGAGCCACCCTGGTGCCCTGGAGTGGGGTTTTTAAATACTCGAGGGCAGACTGGTGCTTCTCCTGGCTGCCTTTCACCTGGTTCATTTGACCCAATGATAGTCTTATCAGCCCTCTGTGGGCTCTGAGTCTGCCACAGCCGACTTCTGGCTCAGCCTGTGTCCTAATGTGGGTGAAGCCCGGCACCCAGGATGGACAAGAAAACCAGTCCTGGCTCTGCTCAGAGCCCTCTGCGGGACCTGCAGCAGTCTGGTTAGAGGCCTTGAACCCAGCTTCTCCGTATGTAAGGAGGTTGATGACAAGATCAGGTGTAACAAAATCGCTGAACTCCACAGAGTCACCCCCTGCAGAGCCCTGAGGCACACCACTACAGACTCACACTTGCTCAGATTCTCTTTTGAAATGTTGGTTTCCCCAGTTTGACACCCGCCCTCCTGCCCCACTGTCCTGTGAGCCGTGAATCTTTCTCTTTTTTGCTCAAAAAATTTTCCGAGAGACCACAGGCAAGATGAGTGTCGGTAATTTCTTGAGCCATCAATTCATGCAAATGAACATGATCTTCCAAAATAGTATGCTGTGTGTATGTGTCCTTTTTTGAACAAAAGACTGCAGTTGCTCAGCACATTCTAGAATTTCCTCTCTGGGAAGCGTCTTCAGGCTAGCGGCAACGCTGTTTGGATGCATTCCATGCTGACAGATTATCACCTTCTGCCGGGGAATTCGTTTTTTGTGTGTCATAGGAAGAAAACAATTTCTATTAGAAAAGTTGCCTAGAGTTTGAAGTTGAAATGGATTGGGCTAGCAAGAAATAAAAAAATTCCTCTAACAGAGTCAAAAGGTCATTTGTTGGGCGGGGGGGGGGGGGGGGGGAAGCTTAAGATCCTATTTAGTTCTGAAACATGATTCCTCTACACTCTCCCACATGGCCTGAGTAGCAGAAGCCAAAAGGTGAGTTGTTCTTCATGATAAAGTGATATTACTTGTGCCCGTGGGGGATGAGGGAGGTGAGGACCCCACAAGGGGAAGGGTGGAGGGAAAGGAAGAGTCTGGAAGAAGACAGGAGCCTGAGGAAGTGGCAGTGAGCCAGGCCTGAGGAAGGACCAAGGGCAAGAAATATCTTCGGTGGCAAACACCTGGTGTTCGTGAGACAGTGGAGACTAACATTCAATTTAACTTGCTTCTAATTCTGTGCTGGGTTGAAAACCCCACCTTTTGATCCTACACCTTTAGTGTGTCAATGTTGCTTTGAGGAAACCAAGGAGCAGGACCCAGTTGCGTGCAGAAGCTGACCCATGGCAGAGAGGGGAGCTGCCGGGGACGGAGGTCGTGCTGGGAGCAGAGGGGGGACAGAGCAGTGCTTGGGAAAAAAGCCACATCCCCCCAGCCCTCTGCCTTGAGGAGGAAGCCCTAGGAGATGGTGGGGCAGGAACTGAAATTTTCAAAATACAAAGGGAAAGGACAGTGAGCTGTTTGACTCAGGAACACAGGGAAGGGTGATTCCAGAGGGAACAGGGCTCAAGGCACTAAAAAGGCTGATGTGTGGGTTATATCCAGGCCCCTGCAAGCAGGTGTAAGGGTGCTTGAGAACTGGGTTCTGGCACTGGAGGCATGTAGGCTTGATGGTGTGACCCCACCTTGGGTCTCTGTTTCCTATCAAATAGTGGTGTCAACACTTAATTCACATAGAGGTAGTGGGAATTAAGAAGCTTTGCAGGGGTGCCTGGGTGGCTCAGTCAGTTGAGTGTCTGACTCTTGATTTCGACTCAGGACATGATCTCGCAGTTCATGAGTTCTAGCCCTGCATTGGACTCTGCTGGTGGCATGGAGCCTGCTTGGAATTCTTTCTCTCTCTCTGCCCCTCCCCTGCTCATGTTCTCTCTCTCTTTCTCAAAATAAATAAATAAACTTAGAATAAAGAAGCATTACAGAATAATTTTAAAAAGTAAAACCATGCATTTATATGTACATGTCTTAAGCAAATAGAAATGCAACACATTTTATTTAACTAATGAGGAGCCAGTGACCTGCTATAGGCAGTTTACATGAGAACTGGATTTACAGAGATTTATAGTTTCTCCCGCATAAATGCACTTATGTGCATCTCAGTCAGCCTGCATTAACAAACTCTATCTCTACAGAGCTGCAAAACAGCCCAGCCCCAGACACTCAACGCTGTGCGCCCCATAGAGTCACACAACCCCAAGGCCTACTAGGTCATGCCCAGATTTCCAGGGAAGAGACACACAGTAATTCTTTTGCCTATTTAAAGTGTTTCATATTTTTAAAAAAGTCTTCCTCCTTCTTCCCCAGGGTCATAATAATCTCAGAAAATTATTCTTGATCCTAAAACAATGGGTCTCATCAGGCTTGGCCTGATTATTTACACAGGTGCAGTAAAAATGTTCATTAAGTTACAGGCCTCCTTGACTGGGCTTTCAAATCCAGGGAGCTGTACATCGTGCGACGGCAAAGGCCCTGGAATTCCTGTGTGTCTAGAAGTTTTCATTCTCAGCCTTGATATCTAGAAGCTTCTATTATTTCCCAGGAAATGGAGCCCAAGGAACCGTCGACATCACATAATTGGATGATTTCCTCTCTGTTCAAAGTTCCTGAGACTGGGGAATGCTCCTGGCCTGCAGGAAACCACCTTATTTCCCACCTGTGAGGCTGGCCCTGCCACGCTCTCCCGGGAGGGCCTTGTGGCATTGATTCTGTACGTAAAATGGCTCATTGTACCTGGATAAATGAGAGTTATCCCCAGGTATGGCATCCCAAATGCACAATCCAATTATACTTTGGTAAAAAGGAGGACAGTTTCTCATTGAACGTATGACATTAACTACACTTCCATGAAAAGTTGAAAGAATGAAGTAAGAGCTTCTGAATTCTGGGGGGAAGGGGGGTGTCAGTGAGAATCAGAGGAAAATGTTTCTTTTCATGCTCAGCTGTGAGCTGTTTTAACAGCTAAACACAGTGTCCGTTTTCCATGGGAGGTGCTTCTACTCAGTAAGCAGGTCATGAGACCTGTACAAAATGTCTAGTGAGCACCACTGGCACTGACCAACAATGGCAGGGGCCTAAATGTCCACCAACAGGAAATGGATAAAGTATGGTCATGCGAGGGGGAAATGAATGAGCAGGAAGTGTATATATCAACATGGACACATCTCAAAAGTCAGTGTTCATCACCTTTTCCCCAAAAGAGAAAGCTGCAGATGGAGAGGTACAATCTGCTCCCGATTTTATGAAGATTAAAAGCTTGAAAACTGTGCTATATATCACTGATGGATATCTATACATAACAAAGTGTTTAAAAATACATGGGGAGAATATATATTCAATTCAGATGAATAGCAGCTTCTGAGGAGGGAGGTACATGGGAGAAAAGGCACCCAGGGACTTTGGCCATTTCTAGGGGAAAAAAATGTTTCTTTTCAATTTACAAAAGCAAAGTCTATTAAATTGTAGGTTAAGAAGGAAGAGAAAGGGCTTCCTGACAGATCTGTAAATGAAGATAACTAAAGCAACATCAACAATGCTCCAAAAAATAATCACAGTAAAATAGCCTCATTCAATAAAAAATAATTCTTGTTTGCTATTGGCTTTCAGAAAGCTTCTTTTTTTTTCAAATGTTTATTTTTTACTTTTGAGAGAGAGAGAGAGTGGGAGGGGCTGAGAGAGAGTGGGGATAGAGGACCCAAAGCTGGGGCTCTAAGCCGACAGCAGAGAGCCCAGTGTGGGGGCTCGAACTCACCAACTGTGAGATCACGACTTGAGGCAAGATCATGACCTGAGCTGAAGTTGGACGCTTAACCAGCTGAGCCACCCAGGCGCCCCGCTGAAAGCTTCTGCTCTGAACCGAGTCCTAGAACTCCTGATCCATCTGTTGGTGTGGGCTGAAGTTTGTGCAGGCAAGGTCAGCTGAGCAGCCTGTCCCCAGAGGTGACTCATCAGGTGTCGGCAGTCGGAGCCACTGGTACAGTCCCTTCATGAAGACCTCAGGCTGCCTTCTGTGCTGGACATAGCCAGCGGAGGATAGCAGAGCTCCCAGACAAACAGCAGAGTAAACTAAGAGCGACTGGCGGGAAAACTGTGGTTAATTTTGTACAGTAGCTAGTAACACAAAGACAGAAGAGAGTAAAATACTATATTGGAAGTAACTATCTCACAAGAGTTCTGATGAGTGTTTCCCTGAGAATAAAAGAATGATGGACAGCAAGGGCACTGGCAAGGCTTCAGGGCCTGCCTGTAAAGCAGGCGACATCTGGAATATTCATACTGATGACATTTACGGAGACAAACTTAACCTAGAGAAGGCTGAGGGTCTCTTCTGATGTGATAACCCTTCCAATGCAGCTCTGATACGGGAATATGGAACCCATTAAACAAACATAATTACTTAGCATCTCTTGTCCTCATCTCATAAGATGAAGGAACAAATCTTTGTGAGTTTCCAGGGGATTTCTGGGACGTTTCAAAGAATGTTTTCACTGAAGATATCTGAAAGTTTTGTTTTACTGTTTCTGTATTTAGGATTTGGTCTTAAGAAGGAGGAACCAAAAGAGTTGTCAGGGAATATTTGGGTGCTTGATTAAAAGAGTACCATGGGCACCCAGAAAGAATCCTTGCTCATCTATTTAGTATTAATAGAAAACTGTGGGGTGCCAGGGTCGTTCAATATTTACAAATCAATCAATGTGATACATTACATTAATAAAAGAAAGGATAAGAACCGTATGATTCTCTCAGTAGATGCAGAAAAATCATTTGACCAAGTACAACATCCATTCATGATAAAAGCCCTCAACAGGGTAGGTCAAGAGGGAACATACCTCCACATAATGAAACCCATATATGACAAACACACAGAAAACATCATTCTCAATGGGGAAAAACTGAGAGCTTTTCCCTGAAGGTCAGGAACAAGACGAGGATGTTCATTCTTACCACTTATATTTAACATAGTATTGGAAGGCTTAGCCACAGTAATCAGACAACAAAAAGAAAAAAAAGGCATCCAAACTGGTAAGGTAGAAGTGAAACTTTCACTATTTGCAGATTACATGTTACTGTCTGTAGGAAACCTGAAAGAATCCACCGAAAAACTGCCTGAACTGATAAATTCAGTAAAGTTGCAGGATACAAAATCAATGTAGAGAAATCTGTTGCATTTCTATACAGTAATAATAAAGTAACAGAAAGAGAAACTAAGAAAACAATCCCATTTACAAATTCACCAAAAATAATAAGATACCTAGGAATAAACCTAATCAAAGAGTAAAAGACTTATACTCTGAAAACTATAAAACACTGATGAAAGAAACTGAAGATGACACAAACAAATGGAAAGACATTCCATTCTAATGGACTAGAAGAACAAAGATTGTTAAAATGTCAACACTACCCAAAGCAATCTACACATTCAATGCAATCCCTATCAAAACACAAACAGCATTTTTCACAGAGCTAGATAAAACAATCCTAAAATTTGTATGCAACCACCAAAGACAAAGCAATATATATATATGTGTGTATATATATATATATATATATATTTTTTTTTTTTTTTTAGGAAGTCTCCACACTCAGCACAGAATCCAATGAGGGACTTGAAGTCACAACCTGAGATCAATATCTGAGCTGAGATCAAGAGTTAGATGCTTAACTGACTGAGCCACCCAGGTGCCCTGCCAAGGCAAAGCGGTAGGCAAAAAGAAAAAGCAAAGCAAAGCCAGAGGCATCAAAATTCTGGACTTCAAGTTATGTTACAAAGCTGTAGTCATCAAAACAGTATGGTACTGGCACAAGAATAGACACATAGATCCATAAAACAGAATAGAACACCCAGAAACAAACCCACATTTATATGGCCAATTAATCTTTGACAAAGCAGTAAAGAATATCCAATGGGAAAAAGACAGTCTTTTCAAAAAGCGTGTTGGGAAAACTGGACAGCAACATGCAAAAGAATAAAACTGGACCATTTTCTTACACCAGCCACAAAAGTAAACTCAAAATGGATGAAAGACCTAAATGTCAGACCTGAAACCATAAAAGTTCTAGAGGAGGACATAGGCAGTAACCTCTTTAACATCAGCCACAACAACTTCTTTTCTAGGTATGTTCCTGAGACAAGAGAAATAAAGCCAAAAATTAACTATTGGGATTGCATCAAAATAGAAAGCTTCTGCACAGTGAAGGAAACAATCAACAAAACTAAAAGGCAACCTATGGAATGGGAGTAGATATTTACAAATGACATATCTGATAAAGGGTTAGTATTCAAAATATATAAAGAACTTATAAAACTCAACACCCAAAACCCAAATAATCCAGTTAAAAATGGGCAGAAGACATGAACAGACATTTATCCAAAAAAGGTATGCAGATGGCCAACAGACACATGAGAAGATGCTCAACATCACTCATCATCAGGGAAATGCAAATCAAAACAATGAGATACCACCTCACACCTGTCAGAGTGGCCAAAATCAACAACACAAGAAATGAGTGTTGGCAAGGATGTGGAGAAAAAGGAACCCTTGTGCATTGTTGATGGGAAAGCAAACTGGTGCAGCCGCTCTGGAAGTAAGTATAAAGGCTCCTCAAAAAGTTAAAAATAGAACTACTCTACAATCTAGCAATTGTACTACTGAATATTTACCCAAAGAATACAAGAGCACTAATTCAAAGGGATACACATGCCCCAAAGTTATACCAGCATTACTGACAATAGCAAAATTATGGAAACAGCCCAAGTGTACACTGACTGATGAATGGATAAAGAAGATGTGGTATACATGTATATATGGTATATACATATATATACACACACACACACACACACACACACACACACACACACAATGGAATATTATTCAGGCATAAAAAAGAATGAAGTCTTGTCATTTGCAACAAAATGGATGGATGGAGCTAGAGAGAATAATACTAAGTGAAATAAGTCAGTCAGGAAAAGACAAATACCATATGATTTCACTTATATGCAGAGTTTAAGAAAACAAATGAACAAAGGGGAAAAAAAGAGAGAGGGAAACCAAGAAACAGACTCTTTTTAATGTTTACTTTTATTTTTGAGAGAGAGAGAGAGAGAGAGTGTGAGTGGGGGCACAGGTAGAGAGAGAGGGAGACACAGAATCTGAAGTAGGCTCTCGGCTCTGAGCTGTCAGCACAGAGCAGGATGTGGGGCTTGAACCCACAAGCTGTGAGATCATAACCTGAGATGAAGTCAAGCACTTAACTGACTGAGCCACCCAGGCACCCCAGAAACAGACTCTTAACTACAGTGAACAAACTGATGGTTATCAGAGGGGAGGTGAGTGGGGGGGGATGGGTGAAATAGGTGATGGGGATTTAGGAGTGCACTTGCTGTGATGAGCACAGAGTGATGTATGGTAGTGTTGAATCACTATACTATACACCTGCAACTAATATTACACTGTATGTCAACTAACTGAAATTTAAATAAAAACAGAAAGAAAGAAAGAAAGAAAGAAAGAAAGAAAGAAAGGAATGTATTGTAAAGTGAACATACAACTAGGTGATGTCATTTTGAAGACCTACATCTATTTCACAAGTGAGGTTTTGTATGTATTTCGTTTTTTAATAACCAGGGACATAATAAAGTCAACATAAAGCACATCTGTTTTTATGGTAGCACTCAAGCTCTCTGCTATTTGGGCAGATTACACACAGGTAAAAAATCACCTTCTGCATTGTAGACAAAGGCACTTACCAATAAACCAAGGCAGCAAACCCATCAACAGTGGCTGAGTTTTGCCAAATTTTTAAACGTACTTCATTGTTTTATTTCAGACTCATGTGCTATAAACAAAGGCAAACACAATGTACTTTTTCACTTTTGTCCTTCACTGCTCTCTTCCCTATTCCTGAATGAAATCGCTCTCTATGACCTCACAAAACAAAAGCTCATACACAATTGTACTTCTTTGTTGGTATTGCTTGTGTATAGCATCAACCATCCACACTAATGATGACTTTTATCCAAAGTAACCAACTTCAGTTTTACGGAAAAAACCCTGCAGGTGGGGGAAAATTGAGAACTACCTCTGGCCAGTCTGTGAGCAGATGTGCAGTGTGCGTGAACACACATGCACATATTTCTGCAGCCGCGTGCATCCATTTTACTTCTTTTTTTTTTTTTTAAATTTTTTAACGTCTATTCTTTTTGAGAGACAGAGAGACAGTTTGAGCCGGGGAGGGGCAGAGAAAGGGAGACAGAGAATTCGAAGGAGGCTCCAGGCTCTGAGCTGTCAGCTCAGAGCCCGATGTGGGGCTCGAACTCACAAATTGCGAGATCATGACCTGAGCCGAAGTCAGATGCTTAACTGACCGAGCCACTCAGGTGCCCCCATCTTACTTCTTAAAGTGGGAAACATGAATACATTTATCAATGTAACTAAATATATAGTCTTTGTGTAGCATATTAAAATAAGAAGCAAAGTAATATAAACAAAATTATGTTTAATAATTATGTTTTAGTATCGTATCTTAGAAATTACCTAGGTAGCTAATGATCATCCATTAATTAGCTCCACTGAATATCAGTTTAGGGTTTTAAGTTATCTGAAGATATTGGAAATTTACTTAATCGGATATACCAGAAAATATATGATAAATTTGTGTAAAGAATGATTCCATTTAGAGGATCATCAATTTACGGTTTTCATCATTGTATCGTGTAAAAGAAGGCCAACTTTTTGATCATTCACCAGTAAATATTTAGGAAGTTCAGATGAACTATTCTCTTCATGATAAAGCAATGGAAAGCAAACAGGTACTTGCATTATACTTAACAATAATAAATCGAAGAAAAGACATGCCTTTTCCTTTAAAACCAAAGTTGTTAAGCTAATGTGATTTACTTTATGTGAATATGGATTTACAAAACATTTCTAAGTTAGCAATTTCTTTATGAAGGATATTTTTCAAAGATTAACACTCAAAAGTATTGTTAAGTCAGGAATATTAAGATTTAATAAGTGCTTACTTTTTTCCTATAAATGAATCAGAATAGGGCTCCTTTGACTTAAGAAACATAAGAACCTAATGTATTTTACACTCGTACACCACGAGGTCAAGGCCTTTTTCACAGTAGGCTCCTAGACACGTGGATGGACAGACTCATCAAGAGATTTTGGCTTTTGTTCCATAGTTTCAGCCACAGGCCAAAAATGAACACAAAATTTGACCAATCCTAGATCTCAAAGAGATATTCTTCTCAGGGGGCATGAAATTCTTAATGGACTTGAGCCCCAAACAGACAAACAAAGACTAACAAGCTGGATTTTCTGTTGTTTCTCACCCAAAAGTGGCTAGATCACTATCATCTGTCTACAGTGATCATCAAATGGTCAGACTGAAAACCAAATTTCCAACCACTATTGGCAAGAATGGAGACTACATTAGCTGTCATGCAAGAACCAGAAGAAAAACACAAACACAAATTCAGTAAAGATTAGAAAAACAGAACCAGAGAAACAGAGGGTGAGCAAAAGCAAAGTTCTGTTGCTGGTTAGGACTCACTCTGGGGGCCTAGAAGGGCTAGGTCTGAGCTCAGCAACCCAGGAAGTGCCCTCTCCGGCAGCTCATTTACCCGGGTCTGGCCAGTGAGTCTACTGGGTATCTCATGGGACCTTGGAAACTACTAAAGAATCATTTTCAAAGAGGTTTAATTTTAATTATGACTCTCATACAAATGTAAATACTTTGAAGAGTGTATTTAACTACTAGTGAACAAGGGGGCCAGTTCAGATGACAATTGGGCTTACTGAGATTGTATTCTCCACTGGATACAATCCATTTGCATTGCTAAGGACAAAAAAAAAATCTTTATCACCACCAGCCTTCTGAAAACTTCTCTCTCTCCAGGCTTGCCAAATAACCCAACTAAAAACAACCAAAGACCCACGTCCTCATAAAATCAGATAGTTCTTGGAAGGTCTGCTGGCCAGAATTCTGCTGAAAGGATACCCTGTAATCTTTTTACCCAAGTTCACCTATCACAGAGGATAGCCCAGGCAAATGGCAACCGCTTGGTCAAGTCCAGTGACTAGCAGACATCAGGTGGTCAACAATTTTTTCAGGCAGGAAGGAACCATAGCTCCAGGGCATTGTCCAGACCTGGCTCATGCCCTGACTTCTCTGAGTTGACTTCTGTTTTCCTGGGAAAGAGAAGAACTCCTGAGGGTAGGGTCAAATAGGGGAGAGAAAGAGAACTCCTGAGGGTAGGGTCAAATAGGGAGATACCTGCTAAGGACGTGGGTTTGCTGGCTTCCTGTGGGAACATAGAGTTGTTTCCCTATTCCCCCAGTTTCTCTGGAAAGTTGCACATTCTTCACAAACAAACATTTATTTTGAATGCACTGGAATTTACACAGAAGTGAACAGTATAATAGTTAAAAAATAAATACAACATTTTTCTTATTACAGAAGTGACTTAAAAAGTTTTTAACAACCAAAATGGTACAGACAGTGACAATTAAGTCCCCACACTGACCAATGAGAATGGATGTGGGCTGCAGACACACTAGTTCATTTTGGTCATCTGTTCCTTCCTGGAAATTTCAGCTTGCTCATCCCAGAAAAATTGGAAAATGCTCTAAAGGAATACAGCCTCAATTAATATTTTGTGCTTATATTTTGAGGTTTTCTATTTATCTGTGTTTCACTACATCTCTACTTTCAAATATGGATTAACACTATCTGCTATTTTGCAATTAAAATGAAATATGGAGAAAATTGGCTATATCTGAAACACCCTTTGTAAGTCTGATAACTGTCTGTAGGCCATGTGGATATACTGTTGACCAATGTCTTCTGCTGAATTCTTATGCTATTTCTAATGTTAGTATTACAGACTTCACATCCATAACTTGTTCTCTGTTTACATCCTTATTTATTTCCTCAGGATACATTTCCCTAAATGGAATTTCTGGGTCAAAGGTCATGCATTAAAAAAAAAACACTCTTTATTTTAGCAGTTATAGATTTACAGAGAAGTTGTAAAGATAGTATAGATTTCCTATCTAACCTGCACCCAGTTTCCCCTTATTAACATCTTACTTGAGTGTGATGCATTTGTTATGATGCATGAGCCCATTATTATTAACTGATATTCATACTTTATTCACATTTCCTCAATTTTTCCCTAATGTCCCTTTTCTGTTCCAGAATCCTATGTAGGATCCCACGTTATATTTGTCATGTCTCCTTAGCCTCCTCTTGGCTGTGACAGGTAGTCAGGTTTTCCTTGGTTTTGAGGACCATGACAGTGTTGAAGTGTTGAAGTGTTTTGTAGAATGTCCCTCAGTTGGGGTATGTCTGATGCTTTCCTCATGATTAGATTGGGGTTATGTGTTTTGGGGTTGAAGACCACAGAGGTAAGGTGCCATTTTAATTATGCTGTATCAGGGGCACATATTATTGATATACCTTCACTGTAGGGATTGACCTTGATCACTTGGCCGAGGTAAGGTGGTGTTTGTTAGGTTTCTCCACTGTAAAGTTGCTCTCTTTTCCCCCTTCTTTTCATGTCCCTGGAAGGAAGTCATTATGCACAATCTACACTTAAGAGATGAGAAATTATGCTCTACTTCCTTGAGGGAGGAGTGTTACACAAATTATTTGGAATGCATGGGTGATTTGCCTATTCTCCTCATTTATTGAATTACTTATTCATTCAATTGTTCATTTATATCAGAATGGACTCATGGCTATTGATTTTATACCTTGGGTTATTATCCAATGCTACTTTATTTTGTCTGCTCAAATGGTTCCAGTTTTGGTCATTTGGAGCTCTTTCAATTGACTCCTGGGTCCCTTTGACATAACCCCATTATTGTGTGTTCTTTTGTTTTTTCCTTCATTACTTTCTGGCACAACAAGATGCTCCAGGCTCATCTTGAATTTTTCCCTTCCCAGTGCAAGAAGCAGCCATTTCTCCAAGATGCCCAGGGTACTCGTTTTTAAGGGTCTTTAATACAAGTTGCTAAATTACCTGCCAGAAAGTTTACACAATTTATAATCTAGCCATCAGTATATGTGTGTCTATTTCTCATCACACTGCAATGATTTAAAAAAAATACTTAAAAACAGGGGTGTCTAGGTGACTCAGTCGGTTGGGTGGCTGACTTTGGTTCAGGTCGTGATCTCACAGCTCATGAGTTCGATCCCTGCATTGGTCTCTGTGCTGACGGCTCAGAGCCTAGACTCTGCTTCAGATTTTGTGTCTCCCTCTCTCTCTCTGCCCCCCACCCCCGCAGCTCACATTCTGTCTTTCTCTCTCTCTCTCAAAAATAAATAAACATTAAAATTTTTAAAAAATATTTAAAAATAATTTTAATCACTTTTAATTTGATTCCTTTGGTAATTAGTGACTTTCTTTAATTTTTGTAAGTTTACTAGCCATTTGTAATTAGGTAAGTTACCTTTTCATTGTCCTCAACCTATCCTTTTGTTAGAGTGCTCACTTTTATTTTAACATGTTATAAGAACTGTTTACCTAGAATGTATATTAAGCTTTTGACTATCATATAAATTGCAAATATTTGCCCTGGTTTCTTATCCGCCTTTTGAATTTATTGACCGTCTTTAACTTACACAAACCATAGATACTTACTTGGAAATTTTAAACATATACAAAAGTTAAAGAGGATGTAATGAAGTGTTCTTATGTATCCATTCCTCAATTTCAATAATTGTCAGTATTTTACCATCTCTATTTGAGCTACAACTTCTCTCACATTATTTTTCAAAGCTGGAGTCCTTTAAAGCAAATCCCAGACAGCATGTAATTTTACCTATAAATACTACACTATGCATCTGGGACTAACAGGAACATTTAAAAAACACAAACACCGCGTATTATCTCACCCACCAAATTAAATAAACCATAGTTCCTTAATATCATGCAGTACATAGTTCATGGTCAAATTCCCCAAAATTGTCTCTTAAAGTTTATTTGTCTGGATCAGGATGCAAAGAAGACTGGCACATCCTTTTGGGATATATCTTAAATATCCTTTGTTCTTTTCACTTATTATTATTATTATTATTTTATCATTATTACTATTACTATGGAAAATGCCATTGGTTGCTCACAGAAGCTAGCTCATCGGATTTCTAGAATGTCCTGTACCCTAAATTTGGCTGATTGTTGCACAGAGGGCCTCTTTAACTTCTTCCTCTGTCTCCTATATTTCTTATAAAGTGGTGGTTGGATCCCAGCGATTTGATTAAATTCAGGTTTCCTTTTTAAGGCAAAAACCCTTCATAGATGGTGCAGTGGCTTCCTATTGCAGCCCACTGTGGTGGTGTTGGGGGGGAGACTCATCATATCTTTTGGACTTTTAATGACGATAAGATTGATCATAGGTTCAAGTTGGGTCAACCTGTTTCCTCTGTTATAAAGCTCTCCAGCAAAATTTCACCTAATAGATTCTTTGGTTCCTCTGAAATATAGTTTATAAGGGAAAGGTGGAATGAATGCTTGATTTTGTCCCTTTATCAATTTATCAATTCTCAGAGTAATGAGTTGATGTCCTAACAAATTCCCATTATGACTGAAGATTTAAAAAAAACTGTTTAATGAATTCATGAACTTTTATATATTTGTCATGTTTCATTTCATTTCAATCATTCCATTTTTCTGGCTCAAATGGTCCCATCTTCAGCCAGTGTAGACTTTTCAGATTGAATCCTGTATCTTCCCCCCTCCGCCACCCTGCTTTTTTTCAGAATATAACATCTTGTGCCAAAACATTCAAAAGACCTAAATGAATGAAGAGATAAACCATGTTCATGGATTGGAAGACTCAGTAGTGTTAAATGTGTCATTTTCTTCAAGTACACTTACAGATTTAATGCAATTTTAATTAAAATTCCAATAAGCTTCTTTGGAGAATTGGTCAAATTAATTAAAAAATATATATGGAAATACAATGGCCAAAGACACTATTTAAAAAGAACAGGGTAGAAGGACTTCAGCTATCCGATACCAAGACCTAATCTAATTAGTAATATAATAGTAATTAGCTGTAGTAATTGAGGCAGCATGTTATTGGTGCAAAGAGAGACATATAGGCCGTTGATCTAAAATATAGGCTTTAGGTACAGACCTATACACTAATAGACCTTTGATTTATGATAATATAAATTACAAGCTTTTTAATACAGTGACAAATGGAAATCCATGAGGAAAAAATAAAATAAAATGGAGTCTCTATCTTGCACAATACACAGTCTCTTCTAGATGGAGGGTAAAACTATAAAAATTTTAGAAACTCAAGTAGAATATCTTCATGACCTTGAGATTGTGAAAGATTTCTTAAATAAGAAAGAAGCATTAATGCTAGAGGGGAAAAATAAGATAAACTGTGCTATTTTCAACGTAGTAGGTGGAAAGCTTCATACTGCTGGCATCTGTAAATTCTGGTTCTAGTTTGTGACTGGGTAAGTTGACACATTGCAAGTCTGCTTTTAGAAACATTTATGTTATTTTCACAGTGTATTTTATATCTGCATAATCTATAATTAAAAATTTATTTCTATTTTCTCTTAAAATATTTTCATATTTTAGGTGATTCTATTTTGTCTCATTTTATTGACTTCGTAGCTAGACCTTCCTCTCTATCTTGGACTGGATGTCATTTTAAAATTTGTATTAACTGTATTATTTTATTTTTTATTGGTCTGCCGCTGTTGAAAATAAAAACAAGAAACAGCAACTGATCTATCACCACAGACCATTTGAAAGCACTGAAATATGTAACACGAAAATCAAGAAATCAAGAAATTTCACTAACGGGAAAGGACTTGTAGATGGAAAAAATGGTTACAACACATCAGGTGCGAAGAGGCTATAGGAATCAATTCATATAAATCAACAAAGGTGGGCAGAAAACCGTGAACACTTTACGTGAGGATTTCTCATGCCACATCGACACGTGAGAACCGGTCAGCCTCTCGGTCTTCAGGGACATGAACGCTAAAATCACCAGGAGGGCCCGGTCAGCAGATCAGCAAACGCTGAAAAGTCCCACAACCCTAGAGGAGCTCGGGTGGGGGTGGTGGCAGGCACCCTCCGAAAACACCGCGGCGGGGAGAGCACCCCCCCCACTCCGGGCATCTAAATGTCCGCACGCTCCCATCGATCGCCCCAGAATGGTAGTCCTGGGCGCCCACGCGAACGCTCCTGCGAGACCCACATAACCCCACGTGACTAGGTGGGATGCGTCCGGCAGCGCCCATTTAGGCTGCCTAGTGCACACAAGCAAAGCTCCCCTCCCGCAGGTCCAACGGATAAAGGGAGGTGCTTTCACCTGTACAAGAGTGAGAACGGGGACGACCAGCAGCTACAGCTTCAACCACCCCCCCACCCCTCCCTGCACAGCTCGCAGGGGGCGCGCCCCGGGTCCCCTGGGCAGCTGCAGGGCGGTGCAAGGAGACTCCCCCAGAAATTTAGTAACCCTCCTGCGGGGGAATCCTTCCATCCACCAAGCCAGCTTCCCCAAAGTATCCAGATAACCTGGGGACAAGGAGCCCCCCCCCCCCCCCCCCCCCCCCCCCGCCCAAGGGGTCTTGGGTTGGAGGAGCCCACCAGGTCAAGGAATGACAGTGAGTCTGGCATGGGTACAGGAAGAGGGGTTCTGAGTCCAAGGTGGGCCTGGAGGCAGTGGGGTCTGCTGCTGGGAAGATTCCCGAAGGGCTGGCCCTGAAGTGGAAAGGAAGGGGACGAGGTGGTGGTGGTGGGGGGTCCTGCAGACACGTAGGACCCTGGGGAATAGGGGTCTGCAGAGGCAGGCACTCAGACAATGTGTGTGCACCCCTGGGTTCCAGGCTACTGGCCTGGCTGTCCTGACGGCCTCTGCTTTTAAGAGCATTTGGTCCTGCGAAACCTGCTCTTGGTGTTCCTGCTGGTTGATCTGGTGCCCAGGATCCCTCCACCCCCACCCCAGCTCCTCCTGGGCTAAGGGAGCTCTCTTTTTCAAAATGTCTCCAGTGCCTGCTGCTTTTCCTTGCCCAGGACCTGGGGTTGATGGGGGCCCCTGAGATACTCAGGTTCTTGTATCCTCATTCTTGTTCTGTTCTTCCCTCAGAGGAGCTGCCCATTAGGGCTGGGTTTAAATCCCTCCATCCCTGCTGGTGCTGGGACCCTCCTCTCATCTCTGCCCTGCAGTCCTCACCCCTCTCTCTGATGAGTCTTGCAACCATGGAGTAACGGACCCCCTCATCACTGAGCAGCAGCTGCTGAGTGTGTGCCCTGTGTTGTCCTATATCACCTTAATGTGGTCTCATCAGTCTTTCATGGCTCCCTTGCTTTCCGGTGCAAGACGACCCAGTCTCATTTTGTACATTTTTAGCCCTAGACCTGGAATTAGCCCATTTCCCTAGTAAAGGGTATCTAGAGAGCACAGCCTGACTTTTAGTGTTACTCGTTACTTGATGGTCATTGCTTCTAGGCCTTTCAGTGGACAGAGCCAGGATCCATGTATTTTTAAAGAGAAAAATACCACATGAGTTCAAACTGCTATTTCTGATTCATTTTCAAGATTGCAGGATTTTTACTTAACTTCCTTGATTTTATACTGTTATCATTTTTGTGCTGAAAATTATGGTACCTAATGATGGCAACACAGTCATTTAATAAAAATATCAATACTAATAACATAACTACTGAATGCAGTTTATGATTTCTTTCCTTTTTTATTGTCCATAGAATATCTCCTCCTTGGGAAGTAGAGTCAAAGCACTGTGTTTTAAAGCCACTTCAAGTAATTGTTTTCTTTATGTGGTTATGCCACATGCTTTATACGCAGTTAAGGCTCCTTCATTTAGGTGTGCTTTCACATTTTAAGGGATTGTTTGTTTTTCTTTTGTGACTAAACTTTAAAAATTTATGTAAGACATTTACAGTCCAAAATAAAAAGCATTTAACAAGTTACATCCACAGAAGTCTGGTTTTTATAGCGATCACTCTTTCTTTTTTCTTTCAATAACCATTTAAAAATATTGGGTTTTGGTTTATCCTTCCATTGTGTCTTATGGTACTATAAATAAATGATCTATCTATGTGTCTCTCTATCCAGTTTCCCCCTTTTGTTACATAAAAGGTATTGTATTATAACCGTTACCCTCTCGCTTACTACTTTCACCTTATTTCTTCTCCATATTGGCACATAGATTTCTCATTGCTAATTCTAGGGGCTCAGTCCTCCATTGTGTGGCTGAAACAGTTTATTCAGCCAGATCCCTGCACTGGTTTAAGACTTAACAGTGATTTTTCCCTTATAATTTCTACCTTTCAAGCTGTTTTAATAATTTTTTTGAAGTGAAGAATTCAAATAAAAAAAACTCCCCCATGGTTTACCTTAAAGTCTTTTTTTTTTAAATTTTATTTAAATTCCAGTTAGTTCACATATAGTGTAATATTAGTTTCCGGTGTACAGTATAGTGATTCAACATTTCCATACAACACCCAGTGCTCATCACAAGTGAGTTCCTTAATCTGAATCACCTATTTCACCCATGCCCCACCCACCTCCCCTCTGATAACCATGGGTTTATTCTCTACAGTCAAGAGTCTGTTTCTTGGTTTGTCTCTCTCTCTTTTTTCCCCCCTACATTCGTTTGTTTTGTTTGTTTACTATTCTACGATCCAGCAATTATGCTACTAGGTATTGACCCAAAGAATACAAAAATACTAATTCAAAGGGATACATGTACCCTGATGTTTATAGCACCAAATTATGGAAATAGCCCAAGTGTCCATTGACTAATGAAAGGATAAAGAAGATGTGGTGTGTATGTATATAATATATATTATATAACACATATAATATATAGTATATTATATCACACATACAATGGAATATTATTCAGCCATAAAAAGAATGAAATCTTGCCATTTGCAACAACATGGATGGAGCTAGAGGGTATTATGCTAAGTGAAATAAGTCAGTCCGAGAAAGACAAACACCATATGACTTCACTGTTATGTGGAGTTTAAGAGACAAAACAAATGAGTATCTTAAAATTTTCGATTTTCATTTGTCAGAGTTCCTTAAATGCAATATTTAAAAGACTCTGAGGGTGCACGAGGCATTTCCTATTGCCGTCACAGGAGAATGCCCCTGCTGGGGTTGTCACGTGTGACCCTAGCCCTCATGCAAGCATCTCTCACTGCTATGGGGAGCCTGTCTCCTGGTGGTGGAGTCTTTTACTATCCTGCCTTCCACTGCTGGATGGATACAGTGAAAATATACTGCTGAGCCAAATTAGGGACTTGTAGAAGGCACAAAGTTTTATGAAGCAGTCAAACTTGACTGGCAAAATGCTATGTGCAACAGAGTAAGCAACTTGAATGTTAAAACCATAAGGCCAGGATGGGGTGTGATTGTACTGGACAAGTTCAGTGTGAAGGCAGAGCTCCTGACCATCCCACAATACTGCCAGGACACATTTTTTTTTTTTAAGGAAAAACCACCCCTCCACCCCAAACAATACTTGCTACTTTCTCTGCTCTGATGATTAAAATTAATCAAGTCTTTAGCTCTAAGTTGGAGTTTATAGGCAATATAAGGGATAAAGAAACAAATGAAATGATAGCACAAAGAAACAATCAGATGAGTCCAGAAGGTGGGACGGTCTACATAACAACCGGCTGGATATCCTCAACAGGTCAATATTGTAGATCAAAAGAAGACACAGGGTACCAAGAGCAAGGGGAGTGTTCTCAATTAGCCCTGTGAAGTAGAATTTTCTGTGATGATGAACATGTTCTATCACATAGGTGTGATCATTGGGCACCACAAGTTTGGCTGCTGAGACTGAGGAGCTGCGTTTTTCATATTACCTCATCTTTATTACTTATTTATTTTTGATTAATCTAGATAGCTTCACGTGGCCAGTGTCCACTATTTTGGACAGTGCAATATCCAGAGTAAAAGATACCTTGAAGTCATAGCAGCTGCATGCAAGGAGTGCTTCTTGATTGGATCTTTTATTTTTTTTTAAATTTTTTTAACATTTATTAATTTTTGAGAGAGAGAGAGAGTGAGTGAGAGAGAGAGAGAGATACAGAGCTCAAGCAGGGATGAAGCAGGCTCCAGGCTCTGAGCTGTCAGCACAGAGCCCAACATGAGGCTGGAACCCATGAACTGTGAGATCATGACCTGAGCCAAAGTTGGACGCCTAACCAACCCAGCCACCCAGGCACCCTGGATCTTTTCTTTTTTATTATTAAAGTGTAGTTGACATAAATGTTATATTAGTTTCAGGTGTACAACATAGTGACTTGGCAATTCTGTGCACCATGCAATGCTCACCACCATAAGTGTAGTCACCATCTGTCACCATCCAATGTTATTACAATATTATTGACTATATTTCCTGTGCTGTAGTTTTCATCTCTGTGGCTTATTTTTTTTTTAATGTTTATTTATTTTTGAGAGAGAGAGAGAGCACATGCAAGCAGGGGAGGGGCAGAGAGAGGGGATGGGTAGAAAATTCGAAGCAAACTCTGCACTGACCGCAGAGCCTGATTTGGGGCTCAACCTCAGGAACTGTGAGATCATGACTGAGCCCTTAACAGACTGAGCCACCCAGGCGCCCCGTGACTTATTTATTTTATAACTGAAAGTTTATGCCTCTTAATCCTTTTCACCTCTTTTGCCCATCACAGTCCCCTCTGCCCCCGGCCTGGCAACTGCCATTTTGTTCTTTGTATTTATGATTCTGTTTTTGTTTTTGTTTGATTTGGTTCCACATGTAAGTGAAATTACATGATATTTGTTTTTCTCTGACTGACTTATTTCACTTAGCTAATGCCTTCCAGGTTCGTCCATATTGTCACAAATAACAAAATCTCATTCTTTTTCTATGACTAATTGTATATATGATTGGATATATGATTGGATATTTATTTGAACAAACCAACCATAAAACAGTTTTGGGGGGATATTTGAGGGGAAATTTAAATGTGTTCTGGGTATTAGATAACATTAGGAAAATTTTTTAATGTTTATTTATTTTTATATTAAATATAATTTATTGTCAAATTGGTTTCCATACAACACCCAGTGCTCATCCCAACAGGTGCCCTGCTCAATGACCATCACCCACTTTCCCCTCTCCCCCACCCCCTGTCAACCCTCAGTTTGTTCTCAGTATTTAAGAGTCTCTTATAACATAAGGAAATTTTTGTTGATTTTCTTAGGTGTGATAACATTGTGTCTATATAGGTTAATGTCATTTAAAAAAGATTCACGTTGAAATGTCACAATACCTGTTAAAATACTTTAGCCAACACACACACACACACACACACACACACATATATAGAGAGAGAGTTAATTATTAAATCTAGGCAATGGATATATCGAGTTTTGTTACACCATTCTCTTTCCTGCTTTGCTTGAAATTTTTTATAATATAAAGTAAAAATAATCCACAGAAGTAAGGGGCCATTATACTTATAAACCAGTTTTGTTTTTTTTTTTAAAGATATGGTGAAATAGTATTGTTTTGATAATTTTTAGTTAATTTTTTAAAAATAACTTCTAAATATAAGTTTTTCTCCCTATTATTTCCTATGAATTTTAGTTTCTGCTTTAAGCAGATTTACCTTCAGTGGACTTTTTTTTTTTTTTTTTTTTTTTTTTTTTTTTTTTCTGCCAGTATCTTTGGTAACCTGGATGAAGTTGCTCACAACCTTTATAAGAATTCTAAAAAAAAAAAATGTCAGTTTGAAAATGAAAGTGGAAGAATTCATTTGAAATCAAAGCCAGAGCTGAAGGTCTAAATTTGGGCATTTCTTAGTCACTGCCAGCTGGCCGATCCAGGCCATTTCCTCCAGGCCTCACACGTGCCCTCTCTTCTGGAGATGCCGCGTTCCAGGCTGATCTCCCTACCGCTGTGCAGTGCGCGGGGTTCCGGGACTTCCTGTCTGTCATACGGGGCTCCCAGGTCTCCCAGGAGGTGGTCAGGAGTAAGGCAGCTGAAGTTGTGGACCCCAAAGCAGGCGAGGCTGTATTTGAGAGGCCCTGGAGCAGGAGAAATACTGGGTGTGCCTGCGGTGTCTCCAAAGCTTCCTGCATCCCCCCACTTCGCTGGGAGCGCTTTGGAAACGAAGCCCACTGAAGGAATGCACAAGAGGAGATTAAGGGGCTGGAGGATTCTGGATGGCTCCGGGAGCGGCCAAAGCGGTGGTCAGCATAGCCCAGAATGACTAAATGGTCTGAGCAAAGAGGATGGCATGTGAGTTTGAAGAGGCTGTTTTGGTGAGTGAATAGTTTAACTTCCAAGCAATTTATTGGCTGCAAGGCCTTGGGCCAGCTGTATTTTGGGCAAAGGAACGAACCGATTGTCGCCTTACTCCAGCCTCCACTGGAGGCTCCAGTCAACCCACTGCTCGGGAGCTATTTGGTGTAGTTACCGTGTATATATGCAGATTTCACATTTCTTTCAATCTCTAACTTGACCCGCTCCTCAGCTTTGACTAGGAATACCCAGTTGCTTACCTGGCTGTTATCAGATTCCTCAAAGGCACCCTGGATCTGACCCACCACATAAGACAAAATGCCTGGCTTGAGGCCCCCCTCCGCCCCCCAAACCTGCTTCTCCTTCAACGAGAAGCATCCTTTTCCACCCAGAAGCTGGGAGTTGTTTGGACCTCCTTCCTCCTCCTCTTTTTCCCTCTCAGAGCTGATCCTAACCAAGCCTGATCAGTTTCACCTCTATTGCCAGATGGCATACACTCGCCCAATTTTGTAACGGGAGCTAACATGAGCTCACTCCTTGGTGAGTCATAGAAACTATACCAGGTGAGTGGGCACACAAAGGAAATTTTATTTGCAGCAAATGAGATCACAGGGAATAATTTCCGAAGCCACGACTCCCTGGGCAAGGGTGGATAGGTTCCTTTTATGTACCATCAGGATGAATATTTGAAAAGGAGATCCTTGTCATGGTATGTAAAGAGGGGCACAAGGTCATGCATGCCCCTTAAGGAAACACGCCTATATATACATTGCATGTTATGTAAATGGGGTTCATGTCCTCCTTGGGCAGAGATAAAGAAAGCAGGTGTTGTGGTAAAGCAGTTGTGGGTCATTCTAGAGGTCACTCTATAGTCCATCTGCGCAGGTGTGAATCGGGGGGGTTATACTAGAACTGATTTGGGTGGTCTGGGCTGGAGGGAGTTCTTGTCAGGGCAGTTGCTATCACTGGAAGGCTGGTTTTACTTTCCAGTGGCCTGAGTTAAGAGATAAGGTGGAAAAGGAAAATGTGAGACAAAGATCGGTGAGTACAAGCAGGTGGGCCATAAATTTTGGGACTTGGGGTCTAGCAGGTGACAATTTCAGTCCCCTGAAATCTTTCAAAGACACGGATGTCCTGATAGCATGCCTCCACTTACAATTCTGCAGTAACTGTCCGTTGCCCTTGGGATTAAAAACCGTATTCAGTAATAGGGCCTTCAGGACCAATCACGTCTAACCTTTACCCACCTCTCCTGCCTTCTCTTGTCCCACTCTCTGCTCTGACTCTAGTTCCACTGAGGAAAATGGGCTTGGCCAAGAATGGGTTGTTTGGTACCAGCCTTGTGGAGCATAGACCTCAAAAGAGAGTCTGTCCTGTTGATTATCTCAAATCTACAGCTTGGAAACAGGGCATCTGCCATTAGTGGGAACAGTGGGTTTTGAGAAACCAAACTGGCTCATTTTAGCTGCGAAGTTGCCTCCTTTTGTGTGCCATTCATAATTACAGAGGGACAACAGGAGCAAGCTGGGATGCCTGGCCCCTCTGCGTGTAGGGGGACATCTTCCTCTACACTGTGGCTTTTGCTCTTACAGATAACCCAGCAGGGAAGAGCCAAGGTGGGCAGGGCTGTGCCATGTGGGGGCTGGAGGGAGACGTGGGTTTGTAAATTAATACGTGTATTAGGTCCCTGTAGAAATTATATCCACTCCTTAGAGAGTTCAAAATGAAAGTAGATTTGTTTTAGGAAGCCACTAAATTACACACGTTAGTCCTGCTACTGTGTCTGGCCGATTACAAATACTAGCTCTTTGAAGGGAAAAGCTTCGAGCTGGGAGGAAGCCTGGACCAGTGGGTGAGGTCATTTGCATAAATCCCACAGTCACTGGCTTGGACTGGTCCTTTCTCTTATCTTTAATCCTTTGTGTTTTCTACTTCTCTCTCTCAGCTTTTAAGTCATTGTCTCTTTTCTCCCTTTCTCTCCCTTCCTGTCTGCTCTCCCAAGGCTGACTTAATTTCTTTGGGTTCCGGTTGATTTGCACAATACAACTCAGCAGGAAATGCTTATCTGGCACTAGGGTGAGGGGAGTGAGGGCATTGCCTTGGCTGCAAAATTTAGAAGGGTGCCCCCAAAAAACCCTGAGGAATCAAGATACAGAATATTTTAATGCAATATTTAAAAAAAGAAAACAGGGGCAAAATTTCCATCATGAGCAAAATATCATTTTAAATAATTTTAAATAATAAATTTTAAATAAAGACAGGATTGGGGCCGAATCATATTGGCCTCTAAGGCAAAAAAAAAAAAATCAGTATTATTGATCTGTTGTTTCTAATGAAAATTTTGGTATTTTGTCTATCATGATTTTTGTGTTTTTTTCTTTTTTGCATTAAATCTGCCACAGGGAGGAGCTAGAGCTGAAATTCCATGAGGACTTCCATCCCATTACTATTGGATGTGTTTCGGTAAAAGAGCTGGATCCCAGAATAAACCATGCATTTCACGCTACAAGGGCAGAGGGAGAACAAGGTCAAGACACAAGGGCTGCTGGGGTGGTGGAGGCAAGAGAAGCCTGGCCTTTAAAGATGGGCGGTGAGAAGGGGAGCTGAAGGTGGGCATCCTCCCCGTGTGTGTGTTGGGGGTGGGTGGTGCTCGGCACTTGCTCAGGGCTGAGAGGTGCAGACCATGTGTGGACAAACTTGGCTTTCACTTCGTGACAGTGGAGAGTGAATGTCTTGAGGTGTTCGGCTGTCATCGTTTTGGGAGCACCTGCTCTGTGCCAAGCCCCCTGGGGGCCCTGCAGCCAGAGGACAGGACCCTCTGGTCTATCAGGAGCCCACAAGGTAGCTGGGGAGGTAGGGTCTGGGGAAGCATCCACTCCACAGCCCTCTTTTGGGAGGCTAGAGAGCTGTCCTCTCCCACACTCTCCCTCAACCACTAAAATCTCTGCTGGGATTTTCTTCCTGTCTGAGACTGGCAGCGAACCCTGGAGAGGGCACAGAGAATGAAGTCGATGGTGGCGTGCTTGCTCCCGGAGGCCTCTTCTGGGGGTCTTTCCCTCTGGAGCCCTCTCGGATAAATAGAGCCTTTGCTGGCATGTGCAGGGTGGGTCTGTGAATTACGACAGGAAGTCCTCAGGTGGAGGGCTCGGGAGAGCCCCCTATCACTGTGGCTGATGTTAAGCAGGGCGGGTACCCACCCCTCACACCTTGGAAACCACTTTTGGACAGAGTGTGATCTGCACACACAGGAAAACGGCCCTGACATGGGTTGGAGACTGCCTGCAGATGGGTTGACAAAGGTCCCCAGGTCAGTAGGTCGGTACAGTCGGGAGTGGTGTCCAATGGGCTCAGGACAGAGTAGCCTGCCCTGAGTCTAAGTGGGGTCTGCTCCTATGGGGTCTTCTTGTCTGGCCCTGGCTTTGTGCTGGGAGGGACTGAGGCAGCTTCCCCTGTGCTTGTGACCCACTCAAAGACTCTGTCCCCACAGGTCCTCAGAGTTCCTTTGTTGTCCCTGGGAAGGCCACCCCACCATTGTCTTTCCCTCCAGACTCTCATACCTGGAGGCCAGCAGAGAACTCTGGACCTCCCCAGCCATACTACAGAGCACAGCACTGCAGAGCCCAGCCTTCAGCTGTAGCTCCTGTTCCACTGGAAACAGACTCTGAGGAGGTACGCAGGTACAGGACGTTTATTTGGGAATAGGTCCCAAAGGGAAGCAGGAGAGAGGGGATAGGGCAGATTGAGACAGGGAAAGAGACAAAACTAATATCAGGTAGGATCTGGAGGTTGCCATTGGATGTAATTGGGTCCCTTCTAAGGATTATCCACTGGAAGATCAGGAGCTGGAAAGGACATTTGCTACTTCTGTCCCCCACTGGTTGGGGTCCCCAGGGGCATTAATAATGGATTTTTGCAAAGGTGGACAGACACAGAGTGGCTCCTGCTCACTTTTTCTTTTCTCTTTTAATTGAAGTAAAACTGGTATAAAAATTATATGTTTCAAGTATACGACATAATTTGACATCCATCTGTATACATTACTAAGTGATTGCCACCAAAAGTCCAGTTACCGTCTGTCACCATACTTCACTCATTTTCATCACCCCCTTCACTCATTCTGCTCATCTCCAATCCTTTTCCCTTCTGGTAACTGTCCATCTGTTCTCTGTATCTATGAGTTTGTTTTCATATTGTTTAGTTTGTTCATTTGTGTCATTAGAGTCCACATATGAGTGAAATCATAGTTTTTGTCTTTCTTTCTGACTTATTTCACTTAGTACAATACCTTCAAAGACATGATATCATGTGGCTCAAAGCATCCATCTCTCTGATCATGATTGGTCTTTCGGGGTGGCTAGCCCCCATCCCAAAACTATCTTGTGGCCACCAGGAGTTAACTTGTCAGCATAAACTCTCAGGGCCTACCACGAATAGTCAAGATACAACTAGTGCTCAGGAAATCCCAAGGATTTAGAGGTTACCTCCCAAGAACCAAAGACAAAGACCAGTCAAATTCTTTATTATTCAACATATGCCAATTCTGATTTGTTGGTGGTGACTGCTCTGAGAATTGTGTTAAGAAAGATTCTGAGGTTAGATTCAGGTTCAGTAGAGGAGAGTGTCACGGTGGATGAAGACAGTGGGAGCACTTATATCCTCTCTTTGACATCCCTGCATAGTTAGCGTTTTCAGAAAGAGAGGCAGTTTTGTAGACACTGGAATACTTTATAATTTGTCTAAATAGTTGGTTAATACAGACTGGAGGAAACACTTGGATGTAGAGTTTTGCAACAGAGAGGAGAGAAGCCCTTTTCAATGGTGACAACAATGTTGGTTTCCATCTTTTAAGTGCCTTTTAGGTTCCAGAAACGGATAGGTGCCTTATATATGTTCTCTCATTTAATCCTCATAGTGTCCCTGTAAACATCTTTTTTTAAAAATTAAATTATAGTTGGCACACAATGTTTATCCATTTCAGGTGTGCAATATAGTGATTGGACAAGTCTATATGTCATGCTGTGCTCCCTACAAGTATAGCTATCACCTGTCACCATACAACACTATTACAATACATTGACTGTATTCCCAATGCTGTGCCTTTTATTCCTGTGACATTCATTCCATAACTGGAAGCCTGTGCCTTCCACTCCCCCTCACCCATTTTGTCCATCTCCCTACCTCTTTCCCCTCTGGCAACCATCAGTTTGTTCTATTTATGGGTCTATTTCTGCCTTTTGTTTGTTTTGTTTTTTAGATTCCACATAAAAGTGGAATCATATGGTATTTGTCTTTGTCTGACTTATTTCACTTAGCATAATAACCTGTAGGTCCATCCACATTGTTGCAAGTGGCACAATCTCATTCTTTTTCATGGGACAGTAATATTCCATTGTACATAAGCACTGTTTTTTTTTTTTTTTATTTCCGTTTTGCTTGACAACCAATCTGAGACTCAGAGAGACATTGAGTAGCTTCCCTAAGGCCACATGGTTATGCAGTCTATATTCTGGTCACATCACTGATTGGTCTTACTGGCAAACTTCTGCAAGCTACAGGCATGAGACTGGTCAACAGTCTAAGGAGCATAAGTGGAGGGTTACTCTGTCATACACAGTGTTCTAAATATGAGGAGATAGACCCAAGCCTTACAGGGGCCAAGAGAAAGAAGAGCTCAGGCTGAGCTGGTTATCAGAGAGGGCTTCCTGGAGGAAGAACCCTGGAGAGAGAACCCTGGAGAGAGAACCCTGGAAGGGGAAAGGTGGTTGGTGTTTGGATAGGAAGAGAGTAGGGGATGAGCATTCTGGAAGAGGGCCAGCCTGGGGTAAGTAAAGAATCACATGGGTGCCAGGGAGGACCAGGTCAGTGGTGGCCTGAAGGTGGTGGAGGGGCTTAGACCAGAAGCATGAGCTGTAGAAGGCCACAGAAAGCTGCAGAGCAGGACAGTGGAACAGTCCAACCATTCCTGGGGGCTGCCCTGCTCAGATAAGGGGCTTATAGATTGCAGACAAAAGTCTTGGTTTATGCCCATTTCCCAGGGGAGAAACTGAAGCTCAGAGAAATGCTTGGGTTCACCTCAGGTCATCCAGGAGGAGATGAAGGAGCCCAAACTGGGGGTCAGATCTCTGGGCACAGAGCTGTGCCTTAACTGCTATGTGAGCTGCCTCCCAAGTCCCTGTGTGAGTGTGGGAAGACCCGCCTTGTGGCAGGGTGCACGGTCAGGAGAGAGCCAGAGAACCGGAGGAAGCCCAGGAGGCCTATCAGGGCAGAGCAGAGGCACTGTAGAGGCTGAAGGTGGACAGGCATGCTGAAAGCACTGCTCAGAACATGGGACGAAGAGGAGAGAGGCTCTAATGAGGGCTTTCACAAAGACCCTAATGTTTTCATAGCGTCCCGCAAACATGCCAGTTAGTCCCCAAGTGCCTGCCCGCCTGTGCCCTTTCTCATGAGGGAGCTGAGTCCTCTGACAGCTGGTACTTCTGAACTGCAAGCATGGGTTTACTTTCAGCTGCCTGCCTAGTTGTTAACTGCAATGAATGCTAGACAGGCCACTGTTTACATGGGATGATATTAGAATAAATCCCACACGGGGCTTGCAGTGTGGCCCAGAGGAGGAATCAGCTGAAAGGATAACAAAGTTTGGGGGTCCACAGGTTGATGTGGTGGGCAAATCCGAGCCCCACCAACCCTGAGCCCGCCCCCCAGCCCTGGAGAGGCTGTCCATCCCAGCTTTAATATTCTACCGGGGTGGAGTGACTTCTTGAGGTCTTCATGAACAACTGCTTAAACCCTCTGTGGAGGAAGGTGTTTTGCTGCTAGTAGCAAAAATGTCTGGTCAAGAAGCTTACCTAGCATGGGGGGCTGATTGGCTCAGGCATAGGCTCAGATCCTCAGCCCCACATCCATCCTGTGCTATTCTCTCAGCTCTGACTTCTTCGTGTGGGGACCGCCCTCAGGCTGGGAGCACATTTCAGCCTTTGTGTCTGTGCTCACAGTGTCTAGAGGAAGAAAGACCATTTTCCTTCCTTCCTTCCTTCCTTCCTTCCTTCCTTCCTTCCTTCCTCCAACAGATATTTATTGGGTACCTACTGCATGAACTATACTATTCTAGGTATTGGAGTTAAATCAGTGAACAAAACAGGTAAGGAAAGCTTGCCCATGAAGCTCTTATTCTAGCTGGCAGGGGTGGGGCAGATGGCAGTAACTGGGGTAAGTCAATCTATTATGTGGGTGTCAGAAAGTGATAAGAAGAAGACAAGAGAAAGGGATGACAGGGTGTGGGACTCTGCAGGGTAATTAGGCTTCATTGAGAAGTTTTCAGAAGGAAGAGGGATGTTCTGGAAGCCAGTGAAGAGAAAATTCAAAGGAGGAATTAGCTGACGTGTCTGGTGCTGCCCAGCAGACAGGGAGGAGGAGGATGGAGGTCAGATTTAGCACATCAGGTGTTGTGACATTGACAAAGGCAGCGTGAGTGGGGTGGTGGGCTCAGAAACCCTAATGAATGGGTGTAAGAGGGAGGGGAAAAGAGAGAGCTGGGATGAGAGATTCTTAGCTGATGGGATTAATCCAGAAGAGGGAAATTTTTGGTGTAAGAGAGAAAGAATTATGGTGGCTCTTTCTTAAGAATAAGAAAACTAGCCCAGAAAGCTCTAGTAGCCCCTCTCTCACAGTTGGGCCATATGTCTATGCCTTGTGGTGTGGAGGCTATATTTGGTTAGGACCATATTCTTGAGCCAGTTATTGAAGAGGGTGGTTGGGGTACCTTTACACCACCTGAGGCTCCACTCCTGGAACCAGGGAGCAGGTCAGCTTCCCTTGAATCATGGGGGTTGGATGCTGGCTATCTGAATGAAAGTCAGTCAAGAAGGGTAAGATGGATACAGAGGAGGGAGCTGTTAGTGTCCACCGGGATCTGTTTCCCTGCTACCAACACCCCTCACACCTATGCCTTCAAATACATTCATACCCAGGGGAGACTCCCCAAAGGGAGTCAAGGCTGAGATGTCACCTCCGGCACCCTGTGCCAGAACTTCAGTATCTGGACACTCATCCACTGGGTTTAAATGGAATGCCTTCTGGTGCAGCCACTATGTCTTCCAGCCCTGGAACACCCGGTGTGCAATGGCAGAGTAAGGACAGGATGTCTGTTAAGAACAAAAACCACCTGTTGGTGAAGGGGAGCATAGGAATGTGCTCACAGCTGTCACGGGTCCACAGTGCACACAGGACTGGAGAGGGATGGTAAGGCTCCTGTTCAGTGCCCCCTGAGGGTCTCTGTGGCCACTAACTTCTGTGAAGTCTGGGGTCCAGGCTCTGTGGGACTCCATCAGCAGGCCGCAATGCTGCCCACTTCCTGCTGGCTTGGAGATTACATGGGGCATAAGTGGTCACAGGTTGTGGTCAGCCAGGTGCAGTCTCTCATCTATTTGCTTTGGGCTGTTCTCACAGTCAGAGATCTTGTCTGGTTATAATCTTTGAGTCTGGCAGTTTCTGCCTCCTCATGACAAGCCATTGTCCTTGGACCAGAGCTTTTTAGACTTGAGCCTGTATCACAGTTGTCTGGAGGGCTTATTAGAACACAGGTTTCAGATCCAGTAGGTCTGGAGTAGGAACATGAGAATTTCTTAGAGCTGCTGATGCTGATGGTCCAGGGACATACTTTGAGAACCAAGTTGGATCTAACTTTAAAGGCTTGTACCTTCGTCGTGGTCTCTAGGTTTTGTGTGTGTGTGTGTGTGTGTGTGTGTGTGTCCTGTACTCCACTGCTGCATCCCAGAGACAACTTTGCAGTGAAAGTTCCTGTGATCTGGCTGGAAATGCTCATTGGGGGTGCACCAAGGGGCAGCGCACAGGATGGTCTTTGCCCCAGCTTTGTCTCCTGCGAATAAGCCTTTCTCCTTTGTCTCGTGTGAATAAGCCTTTCTCCATTTCCACCTGAGACAAAGAATTCATCTTTTCCAGTCCTGCAGGCTTCAAATTAGAGAACTCTGGTCCTGTGCTGCCCCTGGGCAACTGCTTTCCTAAGAGATGTCTGGCAGAGATGATGACCAACCCCACGTGAATCCCTTATTCAGAGAGTGCTGCATGGAAAAGCTTGGGCTCTCCCCGCTGTCCCCCATGCAGGATAGAGAGGGACAACTCCCCACTCCTGAGGGGAGAAAGGAGTGGGCTCATAAAGAGGCAAATATCTCTTCTGCAGACTTTATCTCATTCAGTCTTCTTAAGGACCAGTGTGAGGGTGGAATTGGGCTTCTCTTTACAGAGGGGTAAAGTGAAGTTTCAAGCAGTCACAATACTTGTCCAGGGACATTCAGCTAGGCAGTGGGAAGCTGGGATGTGAGCACAGACAGTGTTTTTTTTTCAGCCTGCTCTCAATTACCATGCCTCACCAACTCCTAGTCTCATTGGATTGGGGCTGTTGTTTTTTCGAACCAGAAACCAAGTTCAACCAACTTGCCCACAAATGTAAGGGTTCAGGGATGCTCCACAGAGCTATGGGGCAGGAAGTGTACCCAAGCCTCAGTACACCTGGAACTGAGTCTGGATGTAGTCAGGCACCAGGGTCCCACCTGCCAACCCTGGAGCAGCACATGGCTTTCCTCCCTCTACCCCCACCTCGTGCCCCCCCGCCCCTTGGCCTTCTCTACTCCTCCAGACACAGAAAAACATGGCTGCTGAGCCCAAATTTGACTCTTCTCCTAGGAATGCTCCTCGTGGAAACCGAGTAGAGAGGTTAAGCTGTGTACTAAATAAAATATTTGAGTTAGAGAATTCTGGAACCACTTTACTTGGATTTTCAAACTCAGGGCTACCATTTACTAGCTGTACCACTTGAGCATGTTATGTCACTTCTCTGACAAAATGATGAAGATGGTAGCATTCACTCACAGGGTCAGTGTGAGGAGTAAACAAGTTACTCCATTCAGAACACTTAGAACCTGGCACATGGCAAGTATTTGAGTAGTGTTAATGAATCTTCTTCCACTTCTTGCCATTGTTGCTCTCTCTGAATTCCAGTGAGAGTTTCTGGGAACCAGACTTTGACTGGTCCAACTTATGTTGGCCTGTATATTTGGTATAATTGGTCCAATCGGCTGTGCAAAAGCCTGTGCTGGGGTGCCACCTATGAGGATGGGAAGGGGCAAGGAAGACAGGTGGACCTCTGGAAAACAGGAGTGTCTTGATGGGCATTCTAAAGGTTTCTCTCAAATCTAGGGTGACCACCAATCCCCATTTGCCTGGAACTGAGTGGTTTTCTGGGAAATGAGACTTTCAGTGCTAAAATTACAAAGGTCCTAAGCAGACCAGGAAGGTTGGTCATCCTATAAGTCAGAACTGATTTCAGTGACTCTCAGGTGGGGGCAATGTACCCAGCATGATATGTGTTGAGACCCTCTTCTGAAATCTTTGGAGATGCTCTTCTGAAAAGATAGATGAGGCAGTTTTGGAAATATTTTGTGATTTGTCTGGATTGCTCCCAAAGTTTGCTTTCATCATCCCTCTGCTTTCCCACTTTCCAGCCCTGCCCCTTGCTGGCCACTGATGTCCCTTAGATTTTCCAATGCTCCCAGTTTCTTAGCTGTTGCTCAATATCATGGCCATTACTCAGAAGGTGTTTCCTACATCCCAAGCCTCTCCTTCGTCTGACCTGCCATGGCAAATGAAACTCGATTATTTCCTCCTTTGGTTTAATGCACTCAGACTGAATTAAAATTCAAGTGTTTTATGGAAGACAGAGTCCATTAAGCTGTTATGGCTCATTAGAGTCTTAGCCTGGATAACTTCATTGGATTAGTCAGTCCCTGAAGCAGTACCCCAGCCTGGGACACAGAAACTTATGCTTGGAAGAGAGAAGGGAAGACTACAGTGTGAGGCTGCACCAGGTAGAAAAGGACCCTGGCCATGCTGAGGCAAGAATGAGCCCCAGGGGTGTGGAGGCAAGTTACTTTCTTCTCAAGTCAGCGTCCAGTCTGTGCTGAATTGGAGGTGCTTGCTTTTCCACTACCCATGGGAAACTGGCTCAGAATTGTGAGCAACTTTTCAAAGAGCTAGAAAGAAGATGATAAGGCTGAGAACAGTCTAGGTCCAGAGCTTGGTGTGGATTTTCTGAATGAGTCTCTAAGAAAAACTGGCTTTCAGAACCTTATTCAGAACCTTATTCTTTTCTGAGCCTCATTCCTTTTTTTCAATGTCCATACATGGTGGGTGGGGGGCACTGGGACATTAAGAGGGGAATTATGTGATACATTCGCTCACCTACTGTTGGAGCTGAATTTAAGCAAACTGACACTTTGAAAATAAGCTTATAAGCTTATTAAATAAGCTTATTAAATAAGAAAAAAGATAGAGGACTCAAATTACTAAACTCAGAAATGAAAATGGGACTGCTATTGCCAATTCTATAGACATAAAAAGGATTGTGAGAGTGTGTTATGAACAATGGTAAGCCAAAATATTGGATCACCTAGATGAAATAGACAGATTCCTAGAAACACAGAACCTACCTAGATGGAATCATGAAGAAACAGAATATCTGAATAAACCTATAACTCATAAGAACATTATATTAGTAATCAAAAGCTTCCTAGCAAAGAAAAGTCTTGGATCTGATGGTTTTATTGGCAAATTCTACCAAACATTTAAAGAATAAATAGTAGCAACACTTCTCCAATTTCTCAACAAATTGTAAAGGAGAAAACACTTCCTAACTTATTCTAGGCCAGAATTTTGCTGATGACAAAGTTGACAAAGACACCACGAGAAAGAAAACTACAGACCAATATCCCTATGAGCACTGATGCAAAAATCCTCAACAAAATACTAGCAAATTGAATTTAGTTGCATATTGAAAGGAATACACACCATGATTAAATGGGATTTATGCAAGGATGCTTTAGCGGATTAGCTTGATCAATATAATATGCTACATTAACAGAATGAAGCAAAGAGAAACACATGACCACCTCAACTGAATCAGAAAAAGCACTTGACGAAATCCAACATTCTTTCATGATAAAACACTCAAAAAACCAGGAATAGAAAGAAACTATCTGAACATAATAAAATCCATATATGAAAACCCCTTCGCTAACATCATATTCAATGGCGAAAGACAGAAAGCTTTTCCTCTAAGATCAGGAGTCAAGACAAGGAAGTCCACTATTACCACTTTTATTCAACATAGTACTGAAAGTTCTAGCCAGAGAAATTAGGCAAGAAGAAGAACTAAAGGACATCCACATGGAAAGGAAGAAATAAAATTATTTCTGTCTCCAGAGTATGTAATTAGGTAGTGGAAAACTCCAAAGACCTTATAAAAAACTATTAGAACAAACACACAAATCCAACAAAGTAAGAGGTACAAAATGAACATGCAAAAATCAGTGGCATTGTTATACACTGACATGAACAATTTTAAAAAAAAATTAAGTCAGTTCCATTTACAATAGCATCAAAAATAATAAAATACTCAAGGAAGTGAAAAACTTGTACAATATGCATCACAAAATATTGCTGACAGAAATTAAAGAAGGCTTGAATAAATGGAAAAACATCATATGTTCATGGATTGGAAGACTTAATATTGCTAAGGTGTCAATACTTTCCAAAGTGATATATAGACTCAATGTAATCTCTATCAAATTCTCAATGATGTTTTTGGCGGAAATAAAAAAATACATCTTAGAATTCAAATGGGGGGCATCTGGGTGGTTCAGTCATGTGAGCATCTGACTCTTTGATTTTGGCTCAGGTCATGATCCCAGGGTTGTGGGGTCAAGCCCTACATTGGTTCCATGCTGAGCATGGCGTCCACTTAAGATTCTCTCTCTCTCTCTCTCTCTTTCTCTCTCTCTCTCTCTTTCTCTCTCTTTCTCTCTCTCTCCCTCTCTCTCTCTCTCTCCCTCTGCCCCTCTCCCCAGCTCATGGGCTCTCTTTCTAAAAAATTAAAAAAAAATTCAAGTGGCATCTCAGGGTACCATGAATAGTGAAAACAATCTTGAAAAAGAGGAACAAATTTGGAATACTCACACTTTTTGATTTCAAAACCTATTACAAAGCTACAATAATCAAAACTGTGCAGTACTGACATAAAAGACAGATATATACAGACCAATGGAATAGAATAGAGAGCCCAGAAATAAATCCTTGCATATGATCAAATGATTTTTGACAGTTTTTTCCTCCTTTGTTGTGTTAATATGGTGATTTATTTTTAAAAAAATTCTTAACGTTTATTTATTATTGAGAGAGAGAGACAGAGCATGAGCGTGGGAGGGGCAGAGAGAGAGGGAGACATAGAATCTGAAGCAGGCTCCAGTCTCCAAGCTGCCAGCACAGAGCCCAACGCGGGGCTCAAACTCATAAACCATGAGATCATGACCTGAGCCGAAGTTGGAAACTTAACCGACTGAGCCGCCCAGGAACCCCTATGGTGATTTATGTTTTAATGTTACCCCAAATTTGTATTCCTGTGCTAAACTGTACTTGTTTGTGGTTGTTAAAATATGTCTGTGAATTATGCTGACTTTGTGAAATGGGTTGGAAAGTATTTCTTCTCTTTTCTGAAATAGCTTTTGTAAGATTTGATAGAATTCACCAGGGAAGCCATCTAGGTCTGGAGATTTCTTTTTGGAAAGGTTTTTAATGACAAAACATTGTTAAAAACAGAAATAAATCTATTCAGATTTTCTTTTTTTTTTCTTTCTTAGTTGGTTATGATGGTTTGTATCTTTCTAGGAATTCGACACTTAATCTAAGTTGTCAAATTTATTGTCATGGAGGTTTTTTTAGTATTTCTTTTTTTAAAATATTTTGTTAAAGCTTATTTATTTATTTTTTGAGAGAGATAGAGAGTGAGCAGGGGAGGGGCAGAGAGAGAGGGGGAGACAGAGAATCCCAAGCAGACTCCACGATGTCAGTGCAGGGCCTGACGCAGAGCTTGGACTCACAAACTGTGAGATCGTGACCTGAGCTGAAACCAATAGTTGGACACTTAACCTGAGTCATCCAGGTGCCACTATAGTATTTCTTTACTATCCTTTCTGTGTCTGTAGCATCAGTAGTGGTATCTACTCTTCTATTACTGATGTCCATATATTTTGTTTTCTTTCCTTTCTTCATCTTGATTAGCCTAGCCAAGGGCTTACTGATTTTCTTAATCTTTTCAAAGAATCAACTTATAGTTGTATTTATTTTCTCTTTTGGTTGTTCATTTTTCTGTTCCTATTGGTTTTATGTTTACATTTGTTATTTTGTTGTGTCCACTTATTCTGAGTTTAATTTATACTTCCTTTTTAGTTTTAAGAGTGGAATCTTAGCTCATTGATTTTAAGTATTTTTTATTTTCTAGGATAAGGTCATAAGCTGTGTTCCATAAATATTGATATTTCATATTTTTATTATTAATTGGCTTATTTAATTAGAGATTTTCCAGAAAATATAAAAAATAAAAAAAAATAAAATTCAAATGGAACCTCAAGGTACCATGAATAGCCAAAACAATCTTGGAAAAGAGGAACAAAATTTCTGTCAGCATACATACTTTGTATGATTTCGATCTTTTTGAAATCTCTTGGGACATATGGTCTATTCTGGCAGAAGTTCCAAGTATACTTGACAATGTAGTGTGTTGGTTGTAGTGTTCTATAAATGTCAACTAGGTAAGAAAGTCATTCTCAGCAGGGGACATTTGGTGATGTCAGGAGACATTTTTGGTGTCATAGCTGAGAAAGAGTCCTGCTGGTATTTAGTGGGTAGAAGCCAGGAATGTTACTAAACGTCCTACCATGTACAGGACAGTCCCCACAACAAAGAATTACCTGGTCCACAATGTTAATAGTGCTGAGGTTGAGAATCTCTGGGTTACATTGTTGAAGTACTGTTTAAATCTCTACATGCTTTTTTTGCTATTTTGTCTAATAGTTTTATCAATTGTGAGAAGTGTTAAGATCTACAACTACCATTGTAGATTCGTCTATTTCTCCATTTATTCTGTCCATTTTTGCGTCCTGTATTTTGATGCTCTGTTACTAAGTGTAGACAAGTTTATGATTATTATGCTTTCTTGATAAGTTATCTCTTTTATTATTATGAATAATCTTTATTTCTGGTAATTCTTATACCCAACGGAAAGATATAAAAAGAACCCTATATAAACATGTAAGTATTTAATAAGTGAGGTGAGATTGTACCTTGAAGCAGAATAGGGAGATGGAGAGGTAGGGAAAGGAAGGCATCAATTCAGGGTGTTCTCAGGTATGGAAGCATCTGGGCAGATACAGCCTGCTCTGTTTCTAGCCTGTCGTACCATCCAAATACCCCGTCGTCATAATTTGTGTGGCTTAGGAAGCCTTCATGGGTGATAGGCAGAGACCACGCCTTTCTTCTTATTTACACTTGTTTTGGCTATGTTGTTCCCTTACTTTTCCGTGTGAATTTTAGGGCTTTTTGTGTCAGATTCCATGACTTGCTCTACTAGTTTAAACGAGGCAAAACTTTCACATTTTTTATGTATAGATAAGAAATTCTGTGGACTTAAAGATTTTATTTAAAAAAATTATGTAAGCAAAAGAAGGAGAAAGTAGAAATGGTCATTTTCTGCCTTAATTAAAAAAAACCCAAATATTTATCTTTTAGAAATAAAAATTTTGAATATTTAAATATTATTACAAGGGAAAATAAATTATTAAAAAAGACAAGGGATCATAATCACATATTTGGGAGGCAAAGTTAGTTTCATAGACCATAGTGATAATTTCTGAAGTCCAGTTATACTATGCTAAAAAGAAGAAAAAGTAAGGGTATTTAATGACACTTTTCTGCACCTGTTGGGAAAGAGGCAAAATTTGCTTCTTATCTCATTGAGATTTTTTTTACCAGCATTTTATAAGATGCCATCATTCTAAGGCTAAGTACTGGAACTCTTTGTTTAGCACAGAGGAGGGAAAGAGAGGACAGGGGCCCGCAACTTGCAAAATGGAAAAGAAATGTGAAAGGACAGGATAATTAAATAAATGACATTACACCGCACATCTATAATCATTTGGAATTTTAGCTGGGACTGCAGGGAAGTGATAGACTAATTTAGAGATTTACCATCTTTTTGATTTTGAGTCTTGCCATACACGAATGTCCTTTCTCTCTCCATTCATTTAAATCTTTCCCTTTTAATAAAGTTTTTGAAATTCTTACCGGTAAAGGCCTTGCACATGTTTTGTTAGATGAACTCCCAGGTACCTGACTGTTGTGTTGCTAAGGTGAAATCTGTCCTTTTAAGGATTTGGTGTTGTAATGCATCGATGCTGTTGGGGAGGGTTGCTCTGGCAACCTACTGAGTGCTGTCATTTGTTATATATTCTTTCTGTCGATCCCTGAGACGTTTGCAAATCATCATTGGCAATGGTGATTTTTTAAAAACTTCTTTTGTAATCCTTACATTTATCCTTATGTTATTTCGATAGTCAGGAACTCCAGGACGAGGGTAAATGGAAGCGATGGTGGCCTTGAGCCCACAGATAGGATAGCCAGCCACCCTGGTCTTGTTCTAGGTTTCCAAAGGGATGACACCCCTGCTGCACTATTGACAACATTCGCTGCAGTAGGTTTTTGAAACGCACTTTTTCATGTCAAAGAAGTTTGTTTTTATTTCTAGTTTCCTATACATTTTTTTCTTAAATCACAAAAGTGTCAAATTTTATAAAATGATTCTTCTGTACTTACTGATATTATTTTGCTGCTTTTCTCCTTTATCATGTATGTGCACACACGTGTGTGTCTGAATTTGAATATATATAATATTTATTCCTGGATCCGTTTTTTTTTGTATTTTTCTCTGTATATTCAAAGGTAAGATTGGCTATAATTTTCCTTCCTTATACTGTTATTTTCCTATCTTGTATTGAAGATTTTACTAGTCTGTAAAATGAATTGGACAGAACTCACTAGTAAAAACTTTCTGAACTTAGTTTAGTTTGTGAATTAAATTTTAAACACAAATTCAACATCTATTTAAAAAATGTTTTATTTATTTTTTGAGAGAGAGAGCATGAGTACGTGAAGGGCAGAGAGAGAGAGGGGGACAGGGGATCCGAAGCAGGCTCTGCGCTGACAGGGTGACAGCAGTGAGTCAGATGCTGGGCTCAAACTCACGAACTCAAACTCCTGATGCTGTAATCAAACTCAAACTCATGATATCAAGAGCTGAGATGAAGTTGGACGCTCAACTGACTGAGCCACCCAGGCACCCCACAAATTCAATGTCTTTAACAATGAGAAACTCATTCATTTTTTTTAATTGAAATGTATTTGACACATAATATTGTGTAAATCTAAGGTGTACAACATGTTGAATTAATATATTGGTATAATATGATAGCCATTATAGTGATGACAGACCCCTCTGTCATGGCACATAACTATTGTTTCTTTTTTGTGGTGGGAATAATGAAGATCTATTTTCTTAACAAGTTTGATGATTATAATACAATATTGTTGTCTATGTTCACTATACTATGTATTAGATCTCTCTCAGACTTAGCTCACTTAGTAGACTGTCCTCAAGGTCCATCCATGTTGCAAATGGTGGGACTTCCTTTTTCCTTGTGGTGGAATAATATTCCAGTGTGTGTGTGTACCATATCTTCCTTATCTATTCATTCACAGCCACTTAGGTTGTTTCCATATCTTGGCTATGGTGATTAATGCTGCAGTGAATGTGGGTGTGCGCTTATCTCTTTGATATCCTATTTTCGTGTCCTTTGGGTATATACCCAGAAGTAGGATTGCTAGAACACGTTCAAGGTTTTAATTTTCTTCTTGAGCCACGTTTGGTGATTTATATTATTTCTGGAGAACTGCCCCCTACACCTAAATTTCAAATTTTTGATATAAAATTGCATGTAATCTCTTAGGATTTAAAGATTGTTTTTATCATACTTGTAATTAGGTCCCTTCCCCCTTTCCAACCCAGTATTGTTTATTCTGCACTTGCTCTTTTTCTCCCTTAGTCGTTCTTGTCAGGGATTTTTCTATTTTTTTTTTTCAGTCTCTTCAATGATCAGGTTTTGAAAAGAATATGTATTCTGTAATTTCTGAGTAACAGGATTTATATGACTATATTCACTAAGTTAAAATCGTTATTATATTGTTAATGATTTCATATCCTTCCTTTCTCTCCCCGCATTAGCTTGACTTACCCAAGGTAGGTAGCCTCCCATTAGGACTGTGACTCTTCATTTTGTTATCGTAATTCTGCCAACTTTTGCTTTGTATGATTTAGCTATGTTGTTAAGTAAAGTTGTTATCTCCTAGGGCGAAATATTTTGAAATGACCTTCCAAATCTATTCTTCACTGACTGAGAAGGCTGTAAGAAACAGAATCAAAGAGTGGAGGAGGTCTGTCTTCTGTCACTGGGTGCACAGACGTGGCGGGCGGGAGAGCGGACTGCCCTTTCCGCAGCAGTGGGAGCACGGGAGCAGACTGTCTGTTACAGCCTTCACGTGCAGGCTGCATGCACCGCCTATGAAATGTTGGTGTATGAGGCTTTCAGTAATGACTGGAAAAAGGATAAACAGACTGGAGGGAGCCAGGCTGCAAGCAGATGTGAGGGACTGTGTTGTACTGAGAGAACGTTCTCTGCTTGCAGCCTGAAGGGTAAATTGGCTAAGTGTCCTGTGAGTTGGAGCGTTGCAAGGTTGAAAGCTTCAAACAGACATGGCTGTGAGTGGCAGCCTTAGCAGACCGTGGACCGTGGGCCCCAGACTTTCTCCCACAGCTCAGATTCTGAGCACTCAGTCAAAGCAGATTAGAGGCAGCTCCCTCTGAGAGCTGTCTGTTGGGTGGCTTCAAAGGTAAGAGGATGTGAACGCGCTGCTGTTCATCTTCCCTGACATCCATTCTACCCTTTCTCTTTTGTAACAGAGGAGTTTGGGGTGTAAGGTGCCCAGTTATAAACTAAATTTCTCAATTTTCCTTGCTCACTGTGTGACATCTTGGGAAAGTTCTGGATGATGAGACATACAAGGACGTTTTGTTGTCCTTTCAAGAAATCTCTCTATAAGTGTGGGGAAAGTTCTGGATGATGAGACGTACAGGGACGTTTTGCGGTCCTCTCAGGAAATCTCTAAAAGTGTGGCCATGCTTGTTTTCTTCCCTTTGCTCTTTCTTGCTTTTGGGAACACATATGTGATGGCTGAAGCTCTAGCTGCTAGCTGCGGTTGCTTGGCAGTATCTTGATCTCTCTTGCCCTTTAAAAAACAGCTGTATCGGGATGAAATTTGCATTCTGTAAAGTTCGCTCATTTAAAATGTCTATTTCCTCGGCCTTTATGTATTTATAGTTGTGCAACCATCAATGCAATCGAATTTTACAATGTTTCTATCAACTCCCAAAGAAACCCCATACCCATTAGCTGTCACTCCTTGTTTTCCGTTCTCCTAGTTCCTGGCAATCATTCACTGCCTATTAGGGACATTTCATGTAAATGGAATCACATGTGCGATCTTTGTGACTGGTTTGTTTCACTTAACATAATGTTTACAAAGTTTATCCATGTTGTAGCATGTGTCAGTACTTCATTCCTTTTTTTTTTTAAAGTTTATTTATTTTAGAGAGAGAACATGAGTCAGGGAGGGCCAGAGGGAGAGGGAGAGAGAGAGAATCTCAAGTAGGCTCCGCTAAGGAATGCCAAGGGCTGCTGGCAACTGCTAGAAGCTAGGACAAGGCAAAGAAGGATTCCTCCCTAGAGCCTTAGAGGGAACATGGCCCTGTTGACACCTTGACTTTCGACCTCCAGAACTGTGAGAAGAATGGGTTTCTGTTATATTCAACAACCCAGTTTGTACTAATTTGTCTAGCAGCCCTAGGAAATGAGTGCGCTGAGTATACAAGTCCATGTCAACAGCTATTTTGTTCTGAACCTAAGAAGAATGTTATTCTAGTCTTTCTGATTGCCTTTGTTTGAAGTTCACTGTTGATCTGTTGTTCCTTTGTAACCAATCTCTCTTTTCTTCTTCATTCGTTTTAAGGTCTTCTTTGTCTCCAGCTACCTGCACTTTTACTATGAAATGCCTGGGTTTGGATTTTGTTACATTTATTTTGTTTGGGATTTATTTGACTGCTGAATCTGAGGATGTGTGCCTTTCATCAATTCTGGAAAAAAACTCTATGCCATTATCTTTTTGAATATCCTTTCTTAAACTTTTTCTCTATTGTCTCACTCTGGAAACGCGATTATGTGTAAGCCAGTCCCTTCCACACTAATCTCAATCTTAACCTCTGTTCTCTGATTGACCTTGACTTGGGCTTTCAGAATTGTGTTCTAATTTATTTATTTATTTATTTATTTATTTATCAAATCTTTCTTCTAGTGTATCAATTTTCCAGTTGTGTATGATATGCTGTTGAACCCATCCAGTGAGTGTTTTGTTTTTTATGGCACAATATAAAAGTTTAAATGTGTTTACATTTTATATTGTTTAATAATAATAAACACAGAAAAGTCTGTAAAACACAAACATAACAGCCTAGTTAACTGTGGCAAACACCTGTGTAATTGCACCAAGGGAGAAAATAAAGCTTTGCCAGGCTCTGGCAGTCAGCAGCCACAATATCCCTCACCCATTTCCCTCTCCCCTCCCCTGTGGTAACCATCAATTTGTTCTCTATGGTTAAGGGTCTCTTTCTTGGTTTTTGCAAAGACATGGGTAGATCTAGGGAGCGTAATGCTAAATGAAATAAGCCAGTTAGAGAAAGACCAATACCATATGGTTTGGGGTAATTCTTTACATTTGCTAAGTAACAGGCTTTTTGTCATTCATCACTTTCACTGAGTGGCTTGCTTTTGACACTATTATACTGTCTTTTTATAAAAGAATGTTTTTAATTTTAAATTTTTTTTTCAACGTTTTTTATTTATTTTTGGGACAGAGAGAGACAGAGCATGAACTGGGGAGGGGCAGAGAGAGAGGGAGACACAGAATCGGAAACAGGCTCCAGGCTCCGAGCCATCAGCCCAGAGCCTGACGCGGGGCTCGAACTCACGGAACGCGAGATCGTGACCTGGCTGAAGTCGGACGCTTAACCGACTGCGCCACCCAGGAGCCCCAAGAATGTTTTTAATTTTAATGTAAACTTATGAATCTTTCTACTGTCTAAGGCTTACTGTGTCCTATTTAAGATGTCTTTCTCTGCCTTGAAGTCATGGAAGATATTGTCCTGGATTTTCTTCTCAAATATATATTGTTTCACTTTTCACTTTATATCTATGATCTACCTGATTTTTGGGAATGGGCTATGTAAAGATCCAAGTTTATTTTTTTCATATGGATTTCCAATTGTCCTAGCACCATTTGATGCAAAGCCAACCTGTCTTTAATGCTCTGCAGTATCACATTTGTGTTAAATCAAGTGTTTATATATTTATGGATTTTTTCTTGGAATTTCTAATATTTTCCATTGGCCTATTAGTCTGTCCTTGTGCCATACTATGCTTTCTTAATTCCCATGTGATGGCTGATTTAACTTGGCTGAGTCATGGTGCCCAAATATTTGCTCAAACATTATTCTGGGTGTTTCTATGAAGATGCTTTTGGGATGAGATTGACATTTAAATTGAGGGACTTTGAATAAAGCAGATTGCCCTCCATAATGTGGGTGAATCTTATCCAATAAGTTAAGGTTTTAATAGAGCAAAGACTGGCCTTCTCTAAGCAAGAAGGAATTCTGCTGTCAGACTTTTTAAAAAAACTTTAGCTCCAGTATAATTAAAATACAGTGTTATATTAGTTTCAGGTGTACAATATAGTGATTCAACACTTTCATACATCATGACAACAAACCATCTTTGGATTCAAACTACAACTCTTCTCTGGGTCTCCAGTCTGCCAGTTTACCCTGTAGATTGAGGACTTACCAAATTCATAATCATGTGGGGCAATTCCTTAAAACAAGTCTGTACAAGTACACATCCTGTTGATTCTGTCTTAAGAAATCTGACTAATACACCATCATATAATGTTTTGATAACCAGTAGAGGAAGTTGACCCACTTTTTAAATTCTTTTTTTTTTAAATTGACGTGTAATTAACATATGGTGTTATATTAGTTTCAGGTGTAAAATTTAATGAATCCACAGTTCTACACATTTCTCAGAGCTCACCAAAATAAGTGTACTCTTAATCCCTTTAATCCCCTTTACCTATTTATCCATCCCCCCACCCACCTGTCCTCTGGCAACCACCAGTTTGTTCTCTGTATTTAAGAGTCTGTTTTTTGTTTGTCTCTTTTTGCTTTGTTCATTTGTTTTTTAAATTCCACACGTAAGTGAAATTACATGGTGTTTGTCTTCCTCTGACTTATTTCACTTAGCATAATACCCTCTAGACCCATCCATGTTGCTACAAATGGCAACATCTCATTTCTTTGTCTGAGTCATGTTCGGTTGTAAACTTTTATTTATTATTTTCTTTTAAAGGATGCCCTGGTTAATCTGGGTCCTTTGAATTTCCATAAATGTAGGCCTTCTTCATTTTTCCTCAACAGTGCTTTGTTTTTCACCAGAAGTAAGAGGTCTTGCACACCTTTCCTCCCTAAGGGCATCCCCAGGCACTTGACGTGTCCTTTGAGGTCTCAGTATCAGACAGTGGGTTCCCTGAGGGTGTAGATGCTGACTTCCCCCCTCTGCATCCCTGGCACCTAACACAGGCTGGCCTGGAGTAGCTGTTTAACAAATATTTCCTGCATAATTTAATACATTTTATTATTCACACAAAGAGTGACTTTTTTTAGCGGTCTGCCAAAAGATTAATAATGTAGCAGTGATTAATCAAACACTTATTGGACACCATATCAGGCCACGGTGCATAGAAAGCACATCCCTTTTATTTTGTTATGTAACTGTCTCCAGCACCAGCACCAGCTGAGAGAGCATCTCTAGGGTCTCCCCAGCACCGGGCATCTCTCTGTTCCCAGCATAAGGAGCATGATGTAATAGGGCTGGCGCACAATGTGCAGTTTGGGTCTGTTTCTCCTCCCAGGGGAGAAGATTTCTGGTAGAAGGCAAGCTAGTTGGCCCTGAGTCTCCCCTACCAAAGCTGTAGCTCAGAAGTCCTATGGCTCCAGCACCACCAGGTCCCAGCTTTTCCCTCAAAGGAGGCCTGCCCACCACACCCCACCATTTCCCTCTGGCCTCCCTCTTGTTCTCTTTTTGCACAAAACTCAATTTGCATCTTGATGGAGATGAATAATTAGAACCCTCTAGCGTGAATAATTCTAGGCAAATTAATTTTCATGCCAATCAGGGAAAATTAATTGGCTTCATGATGTGTCAAATTTTCCAGGTGGGGCTCCCCAGGCTTGGCTCCCACCTCTTCTGAGCCTGGAGCCTCGGGCTCTTTCTTCCCCAGCACTTTGGAGAAGATTGCTTGTTTGTTTTATTATTTATTTGTTTATTTTCAATGCCTCCACAGACCACAATGCTACCCCTCCTTGCAGCTAAATGACCCATTTAACAATCATGATAAAAACCCCCTTAGGGACACTACTGACGAGTCAAACCCACCTGGTCCTCTACAGCCCAATTTCTTTTCTTACCTTATTTGCTTTTGTGGAATACAAAAACCATAAGTAGAAGTACATAAAAATATAAATATGCAGGCAAATGAGTTATTACAAAACAAACACTCTTGGATATCTTCTCCCATTTTGTGGCTTTCTTTCATCCTTTCTCTTTCTTTGCAATGTCTTTTGATGAAAGAAGTTCTTAACTCTAATACAGTCAAATATATCAATCTTTCCCTTTATGCCCTGATTAAAAATTTATTCTAAAATGAAGTGTTTATATTGTATTTTTATGAGAAAATTGTAGTTCTTTCCCATTTTTTTTTTTGCAAAATGAAATAGCTTTATTTTTTTCTGATAGTGAAAATAATAGACGACCCGAGTATTCGCTTTGCGCACACTCACACACACACTCACAAGAGCTATTTAAGAGCAGGTTGCAAATATCATGACACTTGAAATTATTTCAGATGAAAGGCAACAATACCTTCGTCATTCTTGAGAAAAAATAAATATCTAATGCTGCCAGATATCCAGTACTTATTTATATTTTCCTAATTATCCCCCAAATGCCTTTGATATATGTAAAAGGATTACTTTGCCTCTTCTTGAATTTCATATAAATGGGATTATACTTTATATACTCTTTTGTGTTTGCTTTCACTAATCATTATATGTGAATAATTCACTTGTGTGTGGCTGTAGTTTATTTTTGTTCATTGCCAAGAAGTATTTCATTGTATGAACACACTATAAATTATATGTCCAGTCTACTGCTGGTGGATAATTGAGGTGGCTTCCATTTGTACGTAAAGCCACAAAGAAGATTCTATTAGTATCTTTTTAAATCATTGTCCATTAACATTTTCAGGACTTTGGAGCTTAGAAAAAAACAATCAATAAACTTAATTTGTGTTTTTCTACACTTCCAGCAGTTAAAAATTAAGAACATATGTTGAGAATCATTTGTAAGTGCCTACTACAATAAATGGAAGGACCAAAAAATTAAAACTTAACTTCTAAGAGCTATCATATATACAAACTTCTGTACAGAATGACAACTGTACAGGTTAACTTTGTATAACCTAATATTTTTATCCTATAATGTACAGTTTTTTATCTGCTATAACTATTACACTCTTCTAGTAGACTCAAAAGTTATTCTTTAACAACAAAAAATAAAATGCCATTAAAAATTCTATTATATTCTTATTAGTGAACACACTCAAGAGTGGAATTGCCAAGTGATAGCATATATGTGGTTGTCTAATTGTATTGCCACCAGCAATGTATGGGAGTTTCAGTAACACATCTCCTTGCCAGTATATTGAATTTTAGCTTTTCTAGGAATATAGTGGTATCTTGTGATAGTTCTTCTGAGGAGTAAAGATGTTGACACCTTTTCATATACCTATTGGTCATTCAGATATATTTTTTTAGAAAGTACAAGTCTTTCGCTTATGTTTCTATGAGGCTGACTGTCTTAAAAAATAATGCATTTGGGGCACCTGGGTGGCTTAGTGGTTAAGCGTCCGATGCTTGATTTCAGGTCAGGTCATGATCTCACTGTTCTGGAGTCTGAGCCCCCGTCAGTGCAGAGCCTGCTTGGGATTCTTGCTCTCTGCTCCTCCCTTGCTCACGCGTGTGAGTGTGCACATTCTTCCTCACTTTCTCTCAAAATAAAAAAATAAACTTAAAAAAACCCTGTTAATTTGTAAGAGTTCTTTCCATATTCTGGATACAAGTCTTATGCTGAATTTATGTAATACAAATATCTTCTCATCTGTGGTTCATATTCCTACTGTTTTAACGATGTCTTCTAGTGAACAGAAGCTCTTAATTTTAATCAATTTTAACTTTCATTTTTTAACGTGCTCTGTTTAAGAAATCTTTGCCTACCCTAAGTTTGTGAAGATATTCTCCTATATTTTTCTTTAGAATCCTTAGTGTTTTACCTTTCACATTTAGGTCTATTATCTTTCACAAATTCCTTTTTGTAGGGAAAAGAGTTGAAGTTTATTTTTTCCCATATGAGTATCAAATTGTTCCAGTATCATATATTGAAAAGACCATTCTTTCCCCCACTGAATGGTAGCTGCCTGTGCCATAAATAAAGTGACTATGTAAGTGTGGGTCTTTTTCTGGGATTAAAAAAATTCTGTTCTATTGGTTTATATCCTCACCCCATGCCGCTGCTACACAGTCTTTACTGTGGTTTTATATACATCTTGAAATTTGGTAGTCTCTTCACTTTGTTCTTTTTTTTTTTAACTGAAGTATAGTTGACATACAATGTTATATTAGTTTCAGGCATACAACATAGTGATGTGACAAGTTTATACATGATGCAGTCCTCACCATGATAAGTGTAGTTGTGATCTGTCACCATACAACATCGTTACTGTAATACTGACTATATTTTCTATGCCGTACTTTTCATCCCTGTGATTTATTTATTTTATAACCGGAAGTTTGTACCTCTTAATCCTCCTCAACTACTTTGCCCCATCCACAACTCCCTTTCTCTCTCAAAGCCACCAGATTGTTCCCTGTATTTGAGTGTATTTCTTTCTTTTTGTTTGTTTGTTTGCTCTGTTTTTTCAGATTTCCTACTTCAGAATTGTCATTGACCCCAGGTTGGGTCTGAACAAACAAACCTTAATAAAATAACACTTATTTTCTATTAGTTTTCCCCATATGCTCACCTTTCTATAAAATACTGCCTTTAGAAGTTCAAATTCCTTTTCCTTTGTCTTAGAACTTCTTCACAAATTTATTACTCTTTTTAGATGGTATATAAGTCCCAAATTCTAACTACCTATTTGAATTAGTCATCACTTAGTTCTCCTGCATGAATGCACACTACACACATAAATAAACTGCATTTTTTCTCTTATTAATTTGTCTTTTATTAGTTTGATTCTTGGACCCCAGCCGAACCTAAGACAGTAGAGGAGCTTTTTCCTTCCCTACAAAAATTAATGAGGCAGTGGGAGCAAGACAAGCCTTTGCTCTCATCTGGTGTCAAAAAAGTAGAACAAGACGGTAACAATGGGGCGAGTCTGTGCTCAGCTTCCCTGTCTCTTCCCAGGTGTCAGCAGGCTCAGCGATCCTTCTGATGGCATCCTGCAGCAGTAAAGCATGTGAGTCAGCACTTCTCCCCCTTTCCGGTGGCTGTGGTGCCCAGCAGGGAGCTGATCTTACATCCCCACATGGAAGCAAGGAGTCTGTACTGGGAGCACCCCATTTTCCCAGGAAAGTGTTAGTGGGGGTTGAGGGGGGAGTTAAACTGCCACCCTACTCACCTGCAAAGGTGCAGTGTGAGTCACTGTCCTGCTTTTCCAAAAGTGCTGTCAGCAAGCCCAGGGGGAAGCCGAGCATACACAACCACTGGCTCTTAGGCTATATTTCAACAGGGAGATTGCCTAACAAAGGGAAGATTAAATAAGATCTCATACTATAATTTCAAAAATGCCCAGATCACAATTGAAAATCATACCAAAAAACAAGAAAATCACAACAGAAATGAGAATAAATAATGAAAAGATGGTAGCACTGAGATGGATCAGGTCGGGTCCATCTGACATGGATTTTAGGGTAGCCATCGTGAAATACTTCAACAAACAAGCATGGTTTCCCTGGAAATGAAAGAATAGAAAATATCAGTAAGGAGAAAGAAGTTACAGAAAAAAGAATCAAATGGAAATTATAGGACTCAATAAAAATAACTAAAATAGAAAACTCTCTACATGGGCTCAGTAGTGGAGTGGGAATGGCAGAGGACAGAACCAGAAAACTTGGGGAAATAGAAGACTTGAACAATATTAAGCCAAGACCTAATAGATATGTATAGAACTTTCCACCCAACAGCAAAATAAACATTTCCTTGAGCACCCATGGATTATTTATCAAGATAGATTATATCCTGGGTTATAAAACAATCTCCAAAAATTTAAGAGTTGGAATCATAATTTTTTTTTTCTGACCATAATGGAATCACACTAGAAATCAATAATACAAAGACCACAGAAAAAATTTTAGACACTTGGAAATTAAAACCACTCTTCTAAATAAAACATGAGTCAAAAGATAAGTCCAAATAAATAAATATAAAAGACAAAATGAAATGAAAATATAAGATATTAACATATGTGGGACATAGCTAAGGCAATTCTGAGAGGAAAATTTATAGCTTACTGTATGTAAATGCTTTCCTAAGAAAAGAGAAACAGTTTTAAATCAATAATTTAAGTACCTACCTGAAGAAAATAGAAAAAGAAGAGCAAAATAAATGTCAAGTAAGCAGTAGGAAGGAAATAATAAATATAAAAGCAGAAAAACAAACCAGGAAACCAGTAGAGAAAATCAATGAAACAGCAAAAGCTGTTTGAAAAAAATTAATAGAATTGATAAACCTGTAGTAAGACAGATTAAAAATAAAATTAACAGAGTGAAGACACAAGTAATCAATATCAGGAATGAAATGGGATATAAATACAGAGCCTATAGCCAATAAAAGGATAATAAGGCAAGCACTATGAACATCTTTACACTCATAAATTCAACAGTTTAGAACAAATGGACCAATTCTTAAAAAACTGCAAGCTACCAAAACTCAATCAAGATGAAACAATTCAATGAAATTGAATTTGTAATTAAAAAGTCAGATATTTTCAAGTCTAAGTGGTTTTGCCAGTGAATTCTACTGAACATTTAGAGAAAAATTGATGCCAATTTTACAGAATCTCTACTAGAGAAAAGAAAAAACATTCCCAACTTATTTTATGAGGCCAGTATTATCCTAATATGAAATCAGACAAAGACACTGCAAAAATAACAACAAAGGACCAAAAACAAAACAAAACAAAACAACAACAACAACAACAAAAACCCTACAGACCAATATTTTTCATTAGGTTATATGCAAAAATGCTGTCAAAGTATTAGCAAACTAAATTCAACAATGTGCAAAATTGTCATACACCATGACCAAATGGAGTTTATTTTGGGTGGGCGAGGCTGGTTCATCATTTTAAAATCAATGTAATCTATCATATTAACAAGCTAATATGCAGAAAAAGCATTTAACAAAGCCCAACACCATTTATTAAAAAAACTCTCAGCAAATTAGGAATAGAGGGGAAACTATCTCAACTTGATAAAGAGCATCTAAAAATAAAAAACTCTATAGCTAACATCAAGTGATGTTTCATGGTGAAAGACTGAGTGCTTTCCCCTAAGATTGGGAACAAGGCAAGGATGTCAGCTCTCACTACTCTTACTCAATACTCTTACTCTACTCTTACTGGAAGTTATAGCCACTGTAATAAGTTAAGAAAAAGAAAATACATACAGATTGTGAAGGAAGAAATAAAACTGTCTAGATTTGCAGATGTCATGATATTTATATAGAAAATCGCAAGGAATATATGAAAAAAATAAAAATCCTCCTAGAACTAACAAGTGAGTTCAGCAAGGTCACAGGATACATCAACATGAATATCAGTTGCATTTCTACGTATTAATACTACAAAGCTGAAATTAAAAATACAGTGCCACTTATAATCAATCAAAGAAAATGAAAAATTTATGTGTAAACTTTAAGTATGTATAGTATCTATGTACTGAAAATTGCAAAATCCTGATGAAAATAATATAAGATTTAAATGAATGGACAAATACACCATGTTCATGGATTGGGAAATTCAATATAGTAAAGAAACCAACGCTCCTCAATTTGATATGCAGGCTTAATGCAATTTATATCAAAACCCCAGCAAGACTTTTTTTTTTTATAGACATGGACAAGATTGTTCTAAAATTTATATGGAAATTTAAAAGAACTAGAATAGTTAAAATAATATATATATGTTTTTATTTGAAAGAGAGAGAGAGGGAGAGAGCAAGGGAGGGACAGAGAGAGAGAGAGAGAGAGAGAGAGAGAGAGAATCTTAAACAGGCTGCACACTCAGTACAGAGCCTGACGTGGGGCTCATACCATGACCAGGGGATCATGACCTGAAGCAAAATAGCCGCTCAATCAACTGAGCCACCCAGGCACCCTGATAGCTAAAATAATCTTAAAAAGAATTACAAAGTAGGGTTAATCATTTTACCCCAAATACTTATATATTTAGTATGTAGTTATAGTAATCAACATTGTGATATTGGTGGAGGGATAGACACATAGATCAATGCAGCATATTAGAGGACCCCTATATAGACATGCACAAATATCCTCAACTCATTTTTGATAAAGACACAAAAACAATTCAATAGAGGCAGGACAGCCTTTTCAACAAACAGTGCTGGAAAAATTTGATATAGATAGGCAAAAAAAAGAACCTTCACCTAAACCTCACAACTTAAATGAAAAATTATACTTGTAAAGGATCATAGACTTGAATGTAAAATGTAAAATTATAAAACTTTTAGAAGGTAACACAGGACTTTCTTTTGTGTTTTTAATCTAAAGTTAGATAAAAGTTTTTAGACCTGGCATCAAAAACACCAAAAACAGGGCACCAGGCTGGTTTAGTCAGTAGAATATGTGACTCTTGATCATAGGGTTGTGAGTTCAAGCCCCACATTGGGTGTAGAGATTACTTAAAAATAAAATCTTAAAAAAATTTTTTAAAAACACCAAAAAGGAAAAATGGATATATTGAACTTCATCAAAATAAAAAGTTTCCTCTGTGAAGGATCCTGTGAAAATGATAATGTGAAGAGAAAATATTTGCAAACCACATATCTGACAAAGGACTAGTATCTAGAATGTATAATGGATTTTCAAAACTCAACAGTGAACAATCTAGTTAGAAAATGGATAAATGCCATGAAAGAACAGACTTTTCACCAGTTAGATATGCAAATGGAAAGCTAGCATATGTAAAAATGTTCAAAATGCATTAGTCAGTGTAAATCATAACACAAAGAGGTTTATTACACACTTGTTGGAATGGCTAAAATTAAAAAATAATGATAATATCAAATGCTGGCAAGGATGAAGGAAAATTAGATCACTCATACGTGCATATGGGAAGGTAAAATGGTATGGCCACTCTGAAAAATAGTCTGGCAGTGCCTTAAAACCTGATCATACATGCCATACAACCTAGTGTTGCACTCTGGTGTTTGTTTCAGAGAAATGAAAAATATTCACACAAAAACTACACAGATATTCATAGCAGCTTTAAAAGCCCCCAAATGGAAACAACAAAGATGTTGTTCAATGGGTGAATGGTCAAACAAACTGTGGTACATCCATCCTGTGGAATGTTACTGTGCAATTAAAGGAATGAGCTATGATACATGCCACAACTTGGACGAACTCTCAGGGAGTCATGCCATGTGAAAAATAGTTTATCTCAAAGTGTTCGATATTGTATGACTGCATTTTTACAGTATTCTTGAAATGTCAGTATTATAGAAACTGAGAACAGATTAGTAGTTCCAAGGGATCAGAGAGGAAGGAGCTGGGGGTGGGTATAAAATGGTGACATGAAGAGTACTCGGTGTTGAAACTGTTCGGCATTTTGACTATATCTATGTCAATATCCAGTTGTGATTGTTTTGCAACATGTAACCATCAGGGGAAACTGGGCAATGGACACATGGGGTCTGTTTGTACTACGCCTTATCTGTGAACATTCACTGATTGCAAAGTTTGAATACAAATGTTGCAGTAACTTTGGAATCAGTCCATTGGCAGAAGCTGAAAGAATTTTGGGGAGTAAGATATAAAAAAAAACAACTCTTAATTGCCTTGAACAAACTGATACTAAAAATATGGACATTAAAAGTTCTGCTAGTGAAAGCTCAGAAGGAAGTGAGCATTAAAGAGATATCCTAAATTGCCTTAGAGAAAACCTAAATTAGCTGTGAACAGACTACTAATAGAAATCTGGAATTTGAGAACACTCTGGGTGAGGGATCAGAATTAAGTAAGGAATATATTATTGGAAATTGGAGGGAGAGTTAGCCTTCTTACAAAATCTTAACAAAATTGGGTCTGCAGTTATGTAGAAAGCAGAATCTATTGGAGGTGAATTTACCTATATGGCTAAGGAGATTTCAAAACAAAGTGCTGAAGGTACTCCCTGGTTTCTTCTTGTTGCTTATGGTAAAATGAAAGAGAAAGCAAAATTGAGGGAAGAATTGTAAACAAAAAGGAACCAGGACTGGATGATTTTGCAAATTCTCACCTTCTCCAGATGGCAAAAGATGTTAAGTCACAATGACTGTGTGCTGACAGAAAGGGCTGTGTGTGATTGAAAAGCCCTTTGCTGAAGCCCTGGGAAGATAAAGAGAGTCAGAGTATTCAGCCACACAGAATCTAAGGGGTTAAGGGAGCTCCTATAGGTCTTCTCAAGCCAGAGGGCTTCTGGGAAGCTTAGAAGGTTTGTCCGTCAGCCTTCTCATAGGAAGTCCAAGATAGAGAAGGATTATTTTGAAATGATGTGTGAATGTGGCTTTTGTCTAAAACACACAACACTTTTTTGCAAACACATGCTGTCTTTCATAAGGATAACTCGGAAGGTGGAGCCAGGAGCTACAGAGGGTAATTCTCAGGCCAGGAAGCCTAATCAAGGACCTCTGGCTGGTGTTTGCCTGGCTTGATTACAAAACTGTTCTGGACTGGTGACTACTTTTTTCTTTCCACTTTTCCTTTGTTGAACCAGAATGTGCGTAACCATTACCGTACAGTTGTCCCACAATTGTATGATGGGAATGTTAGGGCAGATAACAGTTTCTAGTTTCACAGGCCCACAGATGGAGAATAAATATGCCTTGGAGCTGTACTGATGGATTTCACCTAGGAGCCTCATCCACACCTGACTAGATATTTTATATGATGAGATTTTGGCTTTTGAGCTGAAAAGATTTATGTGAGAACTTGGATTTTGAGTTGGACTGTAATGAGGTGAGAATAATGCCAATCTTGGAAGAAGTAAGTATGTTTTTGCGTTTGAGAGGATGTAAATATTTAAGGTCCAGAGAGCAGACTGTGTTGGGTGGGATTCTAAAATATTTCCCAAGATTACCCTTTTTCTTGTTTACATGCCGTGCAAAGTCCCCGAACCATGAAGACGATGGATTTTTCTGTGATTAAGTTATGTTGCACATCTGACCTTAGATTGGGACATTATCTGGATGAATGTGACATAGTCACATGAGCACTTTAAAAGTAGAAAGTTTTTTGTGTGTGGTCACTAGAAAGAAAGTTAGAGATTTGAAGCACTAGAGAAATTTGAGGTGCAAGAAATTCTCTGTTGCTGGAGGGGGCCATATGGCAAGGAATGAGTTGCTTAGAGTGCCCCTGACTGACAGCCAGCAAGAAAATGGGAACTTCAGTCCTGCAACTGCAAGGAACTGAATTCTGCCAACAACGATATGAGGCTGGAAGTACATTTTTCTCCAGGGCCTCCAGATGAGAACTCAGCCCATTGACAACTTGGTTTTGGCCCTGAGAGACCCTAAGCAGAGAACCCAGCCACACTGTGCAAAGTTATGACCTTCAGAATGTGAAGTGTAATACACAGGTGTTGTGTATGTGCTAATTTGTTATGCTACAGTAGAAAATGAATGTAAATGTGTTCAATTGGCTGTCACGAGCAGGTAGAAGTTGGCTCCAAGATGGCACTGGATTTCTTCCTACATACTTGATATTTTTTGATGCCATCATAAATGGGATTACTTCTTTTTTCCTTCCCAGCCACTCTCAGCACTTCTGTCCAACATTGTGCTGGAGGCCCTAGCCAGGCAAAGAAGAAGACTAGAAAGGACAAAATAAAACTCTCTTTATTCATAAATTGCATAAGCATAAGCATTGACAGTACAAAAGAAAAAAGCTGAAAAAATAGTTGAATTTTGCAGGAATACAGGTCAATATACAAACACAAAAATCAATTGTATTTCTACAGACTAGCAATAGACACATAAATGAAATTTAAGAGATAATGACATTTATGATGCCATAAATCTGCCTGGTGTGAGGTGGTATCTCATTGTGGTTCTGATTTGCATCTCCCTGATGATTAGTGATGTAGAGCATCTTTTCATGTGTGTTAGCCATCTGTATGTCTTCTATGGAAAAATGTCTATTCAGGTCCTCTGCCCATTTTTAAATTGAATTTTTTTTTAGTATTGAGCTATATGAATTCTTTATATATTCTAGATAATAACTCCTTATCAGATATGTCAATTGCAAATATCTTCTTCCATTCAGTAGGTTGCCTTTTCATTTTGTTGATGATTTCCTTCATGGTGCAAAAGCTTTTTATTTTGGTGTAGTCCCAATAGCTTATTTTTGCTTTTGTTTCCCTTGAGGAGACAGATCCAGAAAAGTGTTGCTATGACTGATGTCCAAGAGATGGTTGCTTATGTTTTCTTTTGGGAGTTTCAAGTGTCAAATTCAAGTGTCACATTCAGCTGTCACACAGTTATTTAATGCCTTTTGAGTTTACTTTTGTGTATGGTGTAAGAGAGTGATCTAGTTTCATTATGTTGCATGTAGCTATCTAGTTTTCCCAACACCATTTTTTGAAAAGACTATCTTTTCCTCATTGTATATTCTTGCCTTTTTTGTTGTAGATTAATTGATCATATACATGTGAGTTTATTTCTGGGCTCTTTGTTCTGTTCTATTCATATATGAATCTATTTGTCATTTCCATACTATTTTGATTACTATAGCTTTGTAGTATAGCTTGAAATCTGGGATTGTGTTACCTCCAGCTTTGTTCTTCTTTCTCAAGATTGCTTTGGCTATTTGAGGTCTTTTGTGGTTCTGTACAAGTTTTAGGATTATTTGCTCTAGTTCTGTGAAAAATGCTATTGATATTTTGATAGGGATTGTATTGAATCTGTAGATTGCTTTGGGTAGTATGGAGATTTTAATGATATTAATTCTTCTAATCTGTAAGTATGGCATACCTTTCCATTTGTTTGGTTGTCTTCAGTTTCTTTAATCAATGTCATAGTTTTTCAGAGTAGAGGCCTTTCATCTTCTTGGTTTAATTTATCCCTAGGTATTTTATTATTTTCTGTGCAATAGTAAATGGGATTGTTTTCTTAATTTCTATTTCTGCTACTTTGTTATTAGTATAGAAATGCTATCGATTTCTGGATATATGTTAATTTTGTATCCTGAAACTTTACTAAACTCATTTATCAGTTCTAATAGTTTCTTGGTGGAGTCTTTAAGGTTTTCTACATATAGTATCATGCCATATGACAAATAGTGACAGTTTTACTTCTTCCTAACCAATTTCTTTCCTTCCTTCCTGCAGCTAGGACTTTTAGTACTATGTTGAATAAAAGTGGTGAGAGTTGACATCTTTGTCTTTTTCCTGATCTTAGAGGGAAAGCTTCCAGTTTTTCCCTGTTAAGGATGATGTTAGTTGCGGGTTTGTTATATATGGTCTTTATTATGTTGAGGTATGTTCCCTCTAAACCCAGTTTATTGACAGTTTTTATTATAAGTGGATGTTTATTTTGTCAAATGCTTTTTCTGTATCTATTTATATGGTCAAATGATTTTTATCATTTTTTTTTTTGTTAATGTGGTGTATTACATTTATTGATTTGTGATTATTTAACCTTGCATCTCTGGGATAAATCTTACTTGATTGTGGTAAATAATCTTTAAAATTTACTGTTGATTTCAGTTTCCTAATATTTTGTTGTAGATTTTTGTATTTATGTTCATCAGATATGTTGGCCTATAGTTTCTTTTTCTTGTGGTGTTTTTATCTGGTTTGGTTATCAGGGTAATGCTGGCCTCATAGAATGAATTTGGAACTTATCCTTCTTGTATTATTTTGGAACAGTTTGAGAAGAATAGGTATTAACTGTTCTTTAAATGTTTGGTAGAACTCATCTGTAAAGTCATGTGGTCCTAGGCTTTTTTGTTGGGAGTTTTTTGATTACTGATTTAATTTCATTGCTAGTAATCAGTCTGTTCACATTTTCTATTTCTTCCTGACTTGATTTTGGAAGATTATGTGTTTCTAGGAATTTATCCATTTCTTCTAGGTTGTCCAATTTGTTGGCATATAATTGTTCATAGTAGTCTCTTATGATCTTTTGTATTTCTGTGGGTTTGTTATTCTTCATTTCTGATTTTGTTGATTTGAGTCTTCTCTCTTTTTCATGATGAGTCTGGCTAAAAGTTTATAAATTTTGTTTATCTTTTCAAAGAGCCAGCTTTTTGTTTTATTATTATTGTATATTATATTATTGTATACAAAATTATTGTATATTATTATTCTTTATTATATATTTTTATAATATATTGTTACAATGTATTGTTGTTAACAATAATATTATTGTTAATAATGATAATAATAATAATAATAATTTTTTTTTGGTCTCTATTTAATTTGCTTTTGCTATAATCTTTATTATTTATTTCCTTCTGCTAGCTTTGAACTTTGTTCTTTTCCTAGCTCCTTCTGATGTAAGGTTAGGTTGTTTATTTGCAATTTTTTCTTATTTCTTGAAGTAAGACCTGTATTGCTATAAACTTCCCTCTTCGAATTGCTTTTGCTGTGTCTCAAAA